>NC_082608.1:2071159-2387334 GCF_030936135.1 Gavia stellata
CGCTAGCGGGGCAGCGTCAGCTTTGCCTGGTGGGGCTGCAGTAGATGCCCAGTGGCATCAGGTTGACTGGGAACCACTCGGCTTGGGAGTGAGCAAAGAAATTCAGGCAGCGATGAGTGAGCCAGCTCGCTCTGCCTTCGCTCTCCTGCCTGCACCTTGCCCTCCCAGTGCAGTGCTCTTCATCTCCCAGGCTGCTCCCTCAATTTTGGCGTGTTTGTCATCTTCTCCCCCTCTCCGTTGCACCCTGGAGCATTTCTAGCGCTTGGGTGGGAGGCTGGCAGCTTTGGCACACAGCTGGCCCAGGCACTGGTAGCGCTTCTGCCATCGGCTGGATACCTCTTGCCCAGAGCTGCGAATGATCCTGGCTGGTTTCTCAGCCCAGACCTTCCTCGTGGAATAAAAATCGTGCGCTGTCTGCTTTGCCTTCCACGCTCCAGGGCGTCAAACCCCAACCCCACAATAAATCCCATGTGCGAGGGGGTTGTTAAGAGAGAAGGGAAGGGAATAAGCAAGCGAGGGAATGACTTGCGCTTAGAAGGCAAGCGACTGCCTGGCCGTTTTCCATACCCTGCTGCTTACGATGCAAACCTTTCCAAAAGAGTCCCCAAGCACACATCTGCCTTTGCAACGCTCTAGAAAGCCTGCATCTTGCAGATAGTCTCTCCAGCTTGGCAGGAGATCGCAGTGAGTCATGTTGCAATTACACTGCTTATTAATATTTGAAAAAAGCAGTGAAGAAAGGACCCTGGTGATGCATTTCCTCCATGTGACATAACTGGGAATGGCTCAAAAGCAATTTTAAGCTGATTTATTTAATCCTGTCTTCTATTTATTTAAATGTTTGGAGGGGGGTTTTTTTTTAAGGAAATCCATAGACAAGTCAATCCATTAAACACCACTGCTCGACTGGCTCCCACCCAGATTTGCTGCTCTCTGCAGAGGAAATAGAAATGACCAAAATAGTAGGGGGTTTTTGAGCTGGGCATTTTTGGGAATGACGAGCAAAGATTGAGCTAGCTAAGCTGCAACGTCAGTGCCTATTAGAAAAGGGGACGCAGGGTGCTCTCTCAGCCATTACTCCCTGCTCGGTACAGTATTTGTATGCACGTCCGCGTTGTCCTGGAGCAGGTCGGGATCCCCAGAAGCTCTTGGCTAACGGGCTGGGGATCACCGGGTTAGTGTGGGGTCCTCTGTGAGCTTAACCCATCAGCTCTCTGATGAGGAAGCATCTCCCTCCCTTTTCCAGGTGGTGCTCCGTACGTTGTATGGTGTTGCACAAGGTGTACGTGCATCTCCAGGGGGGTTTTTTTGCTGTCTTCATTCTGGGATGCTCCCCTCCCGAAGGGAACCTGGCTGGGCAGCAGTGCTGTAGCATCTTTCTTCCCAGCAAGGTTGAACGTCCTTTTGCGGTGCCTGCGGATCCCCTGGCCCCCATGCATGGTTTGGAGGCTAGCTATTGCTCTCCTGATGTGCCCTGAAGCTGTCCTGGAACAGTTGTTTCTCACCAGCTCATCACCAAAGGAGAATCTGGCGTTGGAGGGTCAGTGCTAGTCAGGGCTTTGCATCAGACTGAAAGACGGTGCTCAGGCACCTTATTTTTAAGTTCTGGCCTTGCTGAGCTGCTCCGAGTCTCTCTGTGCACTTGCCATGAATAATCAAGCCCAAAGCACGGAAAGAATCATAGTGGATGGAGCCGGATCCGTGCCCTTTAAGTTGTCCCGCCTGTTTTTATCGTTCAAGTAGCACAAGGTGTTGCACCACCTCCACCGTGCTGAACAGGGGCCAGTATCTTATGATGCATCTGCGGCGTCCTGAGTCATCTCTGCCTTCTCTCCTGTTCCCCTTCCTACCCAGTTCTCCCGCGCCAGTAAAGAAATGGTCAAGAGACCTAGTTAAGATTCACAAAGGCAGCGCGGAGAAGTTGGAGCGAAGCTGAAGCAAGCAATTCCCTTTGATATGTAGACAAGTCAGGATACAGGATTCCTGGCTGTCAGATGCTGTACTGCTGCACTGCGTCACCTCGTGCCGCTTCCCATGCTTCCCCGCCAGGGAGGTGCTCCATCCCGCGTTGGAGACCTGCTTTTGAAGGCAATCTTTAAAAGCCCTGGTTAAAATTTGATGTGCTTGAAAACTTTCTTACAGCTCCAAGACTAACAGCATCCTGCTAGGAATGGGGTTTTCTGCACAAGCTGCTCCTTTCATCGGTGCGAGTCTCACAGCCCTGACACCTGGTTGAAGAACTGACGTTGGAAAAGGTGAAAAGTCAAAGCCCAAGCGCCCTTTGGGAGCGGTGGGATGGACCTTTCCACCCGCAGGATAAAAGCACTGATGCTGGAAGGCACTGCTGAAAGGAAGAGCTGCTCTGTTCCAGAAACAGTGTGGCCAGCGGGAGTAGGGAGGGGATCATGCCTCTGTACTCGGCGCTGGTGAGGCTGCACCTCGAATGCTGTGTTCAGTTTTGGGCCCCTCACTCCAAGAAGGACATGGAGGTGCTGGAGCGTGTCCAGAGAAGGGCGACGGAGCTGGTGAGGGGTCTGGAGCACAAGTCTGATGAGGAGCGGCTGAGGGAGCTGGGGTTGTTCAGTCTGGAGAAGAGGAGGCTGAGGGGAGACCTCATCGCTCTCTACAACTGCCTGAAAGGGGGTTGTGGGGAGGTGGGTGTTGGTCTCTTCTCCCAAGTGACAAGTGATAGAACGAGAGGAAACGGCCGCAAGTTGCGCCAGGGGAGGTTTAGGCTGGATATTAGGGAAAATTTCTTCCCTGAGAGAGCGGTGAAGCACTGGAAGAGGCTGCCCAGGGAGGTGGTGGAGTCACCATCACTGGAGGTGTTCAAGGAACGTGTGGACGTGGCACTGCGGGACATGGTTTAGTGGGCATGGTGGGGTTGGGTTGGTGGTTGGACTTGATGATCTTACAGGTCTTTTCCAGCCTTAGTGATTCTGTGATTCTTTGGGTCGTCTTCCTCTGCAAGCTCCTGGTGCAGAGGCAGCTTCTGATGTAGCTGTTCAGTTCCCTGGGTCCTTTCCGGCTCGACCCAGGCGCTGAGTTCAGGTGGACACAACAGGCAGTCGGGGCATCTCTGAGAAAACCATGAAGCGGTGACGCTGCTGATTTCTTTCTTTGCTTTGTTTTCCTTTCTCTGGCTCCAAAATGGAGTTGTTTCTTTAGGGCTGAACGTGTTCCTGTTTCCTTATCTGCTCCTCTCAATCTTGCTGGGGGTTGGAAGTTGTGCTGGGACTTTTGTCTGACTCATGCAGGAATGACGCATGAGGTGGAGCTGGTGTCTGATGTGAAGCAGGATAGACTCCAGCTTCTTCTCATCTCCGCTGATGTGAAAACCTACCTGCGTTTATGCAGCGGCCAGGCAAGGCTTTGAATCATAGAAGGGTCTGGGTTGGAAGGGACCTTAAAGATCGTCTAGTTCCAACCCCCCTGCCATGGGCAGGGACACCTTCCACTAGACCAGGTTGCTCAAAGCCCCGTCCAAGCTGGTCTTGAACACTTCCAGGGATGGGGCATCCACACCTTCCCTGGGCAACCTGTGCCAGTGCCTCAGCACCCTCATGGTGAAGAATTTTTCTTCCTTGTATCTAATCTAAATCTACCCTTTTTCAGCTTAAAGCCATCACCCCTTGTCCTATCACTACATGGCCTTGTAAGAAGTCCCTCTCCAGCTTTCCTGTAGGCCCCTTCAGGTACTGGAAGGCTGCTATAAGGTCTCCCCGGAGCCTTCTCTTCTCCAGGCTGAACAACCCCAACTCTCTCCACCTGTCTTCATAGGAGAGGTGCTCCAGCCCTCTGATAGTCTTCGTGGTCCTCCTCTGGACTCGCTCCAACAGCAAGGAGATCCAAATGGTTTCTTAGCTGCTTGCAGCTGTATCTTCTAGAGCATCCTTCAGAAGTCTGCTCCTGGCACTGGACAAGAGTTGGTACCCTTCCCTAGAGAGGATTAACTGAGCCTGAGCTACCACTGCCTACGGAGGACTTGAACGTCTGCATGACCTTCAAGCCAGCTTCTCCATCACAAGCTGAAACATTTTGCCCCTCTCTCGGTTTTCCAGTATTAAACTAGGAGAGGAGGAGCCCCAGGTATGGTGGTATCCTGGTATTCGTCTCTCTCCTTTGTTGTTAACTCCGACACCCCTCCTGCGTATCCTGCTGCAGCACCGCAGGGTTTTGAAGCCCGGGTCTCTGCCCTGCTCTCTGAGCTGTGCTGTCGCGCTAAATCCTGACGAACTTCTCCCATCGCGCCCGATTCCCAGTACAACGAAGCTGAACAAAAGCTTGTGCCAAAGCGAATAGCTGTCTTAGCGTGGTTTGGTTTGGAGCTTTGCTCTGTTGGTTTTAGAGCCATTGTGCTCCAGCTCCCAGCCTTTAATTCTTCACGGCCAAAATATTGTGACCCCATGCAAAGCAGAGGGTGTAAACTAAAGGCTGCAAAGAGGAGCACTCTAATGTACGTGTGCCTGGCTTTTATTTTAATTTTTTTGTTGGTAAAGCTTCTCTGGAGAGAGACTCAAAGCTACAAGGTACCGAAGCAGGGAGGCTACTCGTTTTCAAGAGGGAAGTGACGCTGAGGGTGAGCCTAGGACTGAAATGGTGGGGTATAGAGAGAGGTATATAATTTCAGTTGGATGCTGGAAAACGCGGTCAGCCCAACTTGCCGTGCGTGGCAGCAGCCCCTAAGCAGAAGTCTTAAAGCAGGGTGGGGTGATGCTTTCTCCGAGGACTCGAGGCATTGCAAGGGCACTGGGTTGAAAGATAATCTGTGCACTGCGTCGTGCAGGAATAGGAAATTCCTTGGGGGGAGTGCGATCCGCAGGCAGCTTCTTGGCTCAGCACCAGCTCGGGACCATAATTGCCTGGCTGGCGTATACATATGCGTCTACGGTTTATACGTACGCCGAACAACTAGGGGTGGACTGGCAGTCTGGGCTCAAGGGGAGGCTTGTAGCGTTCCTGGGTGAAATCACGGAGCAGACTACAACCACAGGAAAACCTGTCTGCCGCGGAGGACAGGCAATCCCTGTCCCAGGGAGCTGGCTCGGGGTGGGGCCAGGGTGGGATGAAGGTTTAGGATGTGGGATTTGGTAAGCTTGGCTTTGGGTGCCCACCTCCCCAGGGTGCGGAGGAAGGTGCCGGATGGGAGACAGGGTAGCAAATAAAAGCAAACCCTTTGCCTATCATAAGCTCTGGGACTCTGGGTGCTGAATTTGAAGGGGTTGCAGGCAGCCCCCCATGGCGTGGTCCGCAGGGATGCTCTGGGGCAGCTCCAGCTTCCTCCAGCCCCATGCCCCTGGCTGGACCTGTCCTGCCCTTTTCCCTTTTCCCTTTTCCCTTTTCCCTTTTCCCTTTTCCCTTTTCCCTTTTCCCTTTTCCCTTTTCCCTTTTCCCTTTTCCCTTTTCCCTTTTCCCTTTTCCCTTTTCCCTTTTCCCTTTTCCCTTTTCCCTTTTCCCTTTTCCCTTTTCCCTTTTCCCTTTTCCCTTTTCCCTTTCCCTGAAATACCTCCTTGGCATCCCACCCTGTGACTGGCATCAGGTGGCGTGCGTTTTAAGCTCCCACTACGCTAATTAAACACATTTAAAGAGGTGCTCTGAGCTGTGACAGTGCTCCTGCTCCTGCCTGGCCCTCGCACGCCCGCAGCGGGAACGAATGGGGGATTTGCAAAAGCAGGCGGGAGGACAGGGAGTTTTCAGGTTGTAGCTTGGTTTCGGGTGATTGTGGCTGTGTTACCAAGTGACCCCCCCCCACCGCCTGCTGTATTTGCTGATGCTGTGAGCGTGTGTTAGCAAATCCAGGCGGGATTTGCTCCGGGGAGGACAGGAGAAGCCCCCAGCCCCGCTGCCTTCCCGCTGCTCCCCATCCCCTCCCGGCCACAGGCTGAAATCCGGCGGCTGTAAAGGCGGGGGAAAAAAAGGTCTTGGCAAGATCAGAGGATAAAAGTTGCTGTGCCGGGGAACCTGAAAAGAGGTCCGGTTAAATTGGTGTGGGAAGATTAATGGTGGGTTTTCTTTTCTTTTTCTGTCTTTAAAGCCGGTGGAGGCGGGGGGGACGCAAGTTTGCTTTTCACACCGTGTGTGTCTGGGGCTGGGCCAGCCTCGCTGCTGGCCGCTCTTGGCTCCCGGAGTGCCTGCCCGTGCTGGCCTCCCCTCCCCTGGCTACGGCTAAGAGGTTCGGAGGGAGGACAAAAAAAAAAAAGCCAAACCAAAATAAATTAAGCCCTCTGGGGAAGCCTCGGTGCGCGCTGCGGCAGCGCGGGGCTGCGTTGGAGCGGTGGAGCAGGAGGAAGCACCCCACAACATCCTTCCTGGTCCCCCCCGGGTCACTCTTCCACCCCCCTGCCTTGCTGATCCTGGTAATGCCGGGGGGTTTTCCACAGCCACCCTGATCTTGGTCCCCTTTGAAGAAGTGCTTTGCAACCCTTAACCTTTCTCTTCTGCATCCTGGTGGCATCTTGCTTCAGCTGGATTCCCATCTTCTCCCTGGCGAGAATAACCTTGTTCCCGGTGTCGGGAGCCCCGTTTCATTGCCCTGGGACAATCCGGGGCCGCCTGTGAGCCCCTCCCTGCTGCACGCAGGCATTTTAATCTTTAAAAAAAAAAACTTTTCCCATAAATACCAGCAAGGACAGCATCTTCAGGAGCTCTGGTCCTATTCTTGCCGTCGTGCGTGCCCCAGGAGCTGCTGCCGCCGCCTGCCTGGCTGTCCTGGGAGTCACCACGTGCTGCAGGGTGCTAAGTCTCGCTCCCCAAGGGTCTGCAGCGGATTTGGGGTCACCTCCCCTTCCTCTGCCTCTGGCCAAAACGCTGGGGTGACCCTGGCCCGTGGCAAAGTCCTCCCAAGGAGCATCAAGGTGATGCTTTGCACACGGGAGGTGCGTCCATCCGCCACACGCCATTCGGGGGCTGCTTTGCCCCTGCTTTGCCCCTGCTTTTCCCCCGCGCCGCTGCCGGCAGGGCTGGTCTCGGCTCCGTTCAACCAGAACAAGCGGCAAATTAACCTGACCTAGATCTGGAGAAGCTAGAGAGACCGACAGTTTTGTGTGCCCTCAAAATCCATGCTCTGGAGGCAATACATGGAGAAATCTTGCCTATTCCCAGGGAGGAGAAATAGCTGCTTATTTATAACAGCTTTTTTCTAAGTGTTTGATAACCTGCTCCTCATCCCCTGGCCCGGCAAAGAGTTCACCCTCCTCTGTGCTGCTCTTCATCCCTGTGCCGGGACCAGCTCGCGACGGCGGCCGCGTCTCCCCATCCATCATGATGCTCCTTCCAATTCACGCTCACCAGCCCCACGCTCACCCGGAGCAGGGGCGCAGCACCCTACATCTCATCACCACCAGGAAACCTTCATGGAAATCCCTTCTGGGCCGGGAAAACATCGTTGGTGGCTGCTCCTCCGGGCTGGCGGTCGGGATCATGCCCTCGCCCAGCGGCTGGGAACGGCTCTGGCCCTTGTGCTCCAGCGCTGTCGGGTCCGACGGCCGCTCGGCTCCTGACGGATGGGACCGACTCGCTCCTGGCGCAGCCAGCCCGTTGCCATGGCAATGGCAGGATATTGCTTTCTTACAGCCTCCTCGCTCGCACAAAGCCAGCTGCCGGCTCCAGCTTTGCTTAGCGCAGGGATGTGCAGCGCATACCAAGCGCTCCTGGCTTTCCTCCGTCCCCGGCTGGGAACCCACTCCGGAGGATGCGGGGAAGAAGCAGCAGGAGCCGGAGCTCCCTGCTTCTTTCCCACGGCTGGAAAACCCCTGGTCTTCGCAGCCGCCTGCTCCTCCTCCTCCTCTTCCTCCAGGTGCTCGTGCACCCGTACCTCCTGCTTCTTATTTCCTCCACGTTTTCCGATTGCAAAATCCAGCCCTCTCTGCTTTTTCTACCTCCTGCCTGTGACCTACACGGCTGGCTTGGGGAGCCACCCCTTAACCTCTGCAAAGCTGGAGAGGTCGAGCCGTGCCCTCGGTGGTGCCCCTCACTGGCAGCCTGGCTGGAGCATCCCGAGCCCAAGCAGCATCTCGGAGATGGGGCTCAGCACACGGCTCTGGGAGGCTGGATCAAAGATCCGACCTTACGGGATAAGACATGGCTCTAAATGCTTTGGGAAGCAGCAGGAGTGACTTTTGCCCAGCCCAGGGTCTTGGTTCTGTTTCCTGATGCTGCGGGAGCTGCTGGTGAAGGCTACGCCGGACAATAGCCCAAGCGTTTGGCTGGGTGGGATCGTGGCAGCAGCAAATGCAGCAGGGTGGCAATCACAGGCGGCTGGTTCGTGCACTACAGCAGCCATGTGTTGATACGGCCTTGGCATGGTAGGATACGTCATCCTGGTTGTGTTGGCATGCGTGCTGCGTTCAGCAAAATCAGTAGCATGAGCAAGAGTCCCGGCTCCCACCCGCCTGCCGGCCCCGGTAGCCAAGCCCTGAGTCTCTTTGCCAGTTTTAGCCAAAGACTATGAGACTTGGAAACCTCCATGGGTATTATTTCCCCAGCTGTGAGAGCTTGAGACCCAAATTAGTGCCTTCCCCTGCTCGAAGGCTGCACGTTCAGCTGAGCCATGTGATTAGCCACTAGAGAATCTACGTAGGGCGTTGTGAGGTCTGCTCAGGGGCATCCTCTGCTTGAAATGAAACCATCAGCATTGCTTTGTCTGTGCCACCGGTGCTTGAAAGCCCGCAAAGCCAGGCGGAGAGGGAGGAACAAGGTCTTTCCTCTGCCGAGGAGCGTAGCGACGCTTCCCTGGAAGAGGTTGAAGGCTGGCGGTGCCAGTGATGTCCCATGATGGCAACGAGGTCCCATCCCTGACAGCATCACGGAGGTGCCATATTCTTCGGGGACAGCAGCATCATAGCTCCTCATTGCACAAGTTGTTGTCATCTTATGGTTTTTTCATCCCTGGGGGAGTCACGCGTTGGGACTTAATCATGTCGATGAGGCAGAGGGTCTTCCCAAGCGTGCTGGAGCCTCGTGGTGCCTGCGGCAGGCTGCTTCCCCACGGCCGGCTCTGCGCTGAAGCCTGGACACCTTGCTACCTGCTCAAAGGCTGCTGGGGGCTTAAAAATCAGCCCTAATTACAAACAAAAAAAAAAAAAACACCAGCTTAAGATATCTGCAGCAGAGAAACCCAGGGGCTCCTCTTTCTGATTTTCATGTTTTCAAGTTCTGCATGATCAAAAAAAAAGATGTAATTGGCGTTTTTTTCAGGGGTAAGGGGTTTTTTTTTGTAGCTTAGAAGCTAAAAGTCCCATATAACTGCAGCTCCTCAGAAAAGTGCCTTTGTGAGAACATGTGGAAAGCCTGGGTTGCGGTGCTGGTGGGCAAGGGGTGGTCGGGGATGTGCTGTGCTGGATGCTGATGGGTTCGATGTGGCAATCGGCCCTTTTTGGCAGCCTTTCTGCTCCGCACAGCCCTGCTACACTCCGGGCATCAGGGCTGGCTGATGAAACATCTAGACCCAAGGACACTTGAATGAGGGGGGACCCAAAATAGCCTGAGACATGAGAAGGGTTGAGGACAAAAAAAACAACCCACCCTGTAATAACTTCTCCAGAAATGCTATATATAGATTAATTCGGTGACTTCTGGAAGGAAAGAGCTATGAAATCCGAATGGCAGCTCTGCCTTGCCGTCCCGGGCGCAGGCAGCCGAGCCTGCTCTCAGACGTTGCCCTGAACGGGGCGAGCTGGGGGGGCAGGCGGATGTTTGCCACCGAGGGCATCCCCATGCTCTTGCTGGGGTTGTCCCAAATCTGCGGTTACGAAGGGGAGTGGGGAAGCAAAGCCTAGACCTCCCCAGAGTAGGAAAAGGGAGAAGCAAGCCCTGCTCCTGCTTGCATAAATGAGGTTTAATTTCACACGCTCCCTTGGGACTCGCAGAGCAGAAACTGGGTTTTTTTCCTCCCCTTTTCTCTTTCCTGCCCCATCCCCTCTGCCATCATTTGAAATTGCCACTTTGAACTTCATAGGTAGCCCTCTTTTCCCTACGCCTCTCTTGATGTGTTGGGATTTGGTGTTTGCTTCCCATCTCACCCTCTCCAGCTGTGGGTTTGGAAAGGAAAGCTCACCCCGCCGGCTCCCTCTGCCCCTGTGCCTGCTCACCCCGCGCCATCCCTCTCTCCGCAGGTTATCCTGAAGGACCTGGAAGTGCTGGCTGAGATCGCTTCTTCCCCGGCGGGACAGACGGAGGGTCACGGTCCCTCCGATGGTTCCGATGCGCGACCCGGTCCGGTGGAGCTTCACGTCCCGGCCAGGGCTGGCCAGCTGAGCTCCTCCGGTGAGTGCCACAGCTCCGTGCCACCCCGCTCCCTGGGCTCACTCGATGCTCGGTGCCAGCGGTCAGATTTGCTCGGGCAGAAGGAGAAGCCTCTCTCGCAGTCATAAATCAATATATCCATCCCCACCCGGCATCGCTTGGGGATCACGTCTGCCGTGGCGCGGACCAGGGCTTTTATTGCTCTTTCCTCTAGGTCATGTTTTGGGGATTTAGGACTCTGTCTAGCAGCAGGATGCTACAGAGGCCAGTGTGGAGGGAGGTCATTCTTGTCCTGTTTTTAATGGGACCTTGGGTGCTAGCCTCTTCTCTCCTTGTAAAAGTTCTCAGAGCCTCTAAAAGCAGCTCCGGACGGGATGCTGGCTGCAAGCCCGGGTGTCCAAAACATGGATGGATCTGCACGGGGTTCAGTCTGTGCCCGTGTTGCCTGCCCACATTGACTATGAGCTGCTGTGGTGCTCTGAGTGTCAGGTAGGACCTCAGAAGAGACATGAAGAGGGACAATCCTATTTTTCGGGGACTTGGGGGATTAAAAAAAGCCTTTTATTAATCATCCTGGCGCATCGGGAAGTTTTTTTTCCACCTTCCCTTGTCTGTGGCTCATCTTTGCAGTTGCTTGGCTGCCCCTTCTCTGCTGCTGCTGCTATTTAAGGGCCTCCCTGTTGTACTCCCCGGGCCAGGTCGTCCCGGCCAAAAGCACGTTTCACGGCAGCTTTGGATTGCAACCCGAGCGCGGAGCCAAGGCTGCCTCTCCCTGCGCAGGATGCGGCCACGGGGCCTTGCAAAATCACCGCCGGAGAGGGAGGCTTTGCTTTCCGCTCCCTGGGCTTTGTTTTCTCTGACCATCCCAGATCACTCACCCCTCCCTGGGCTTAGAAAGGTCCGCACCATCAACCAGCTCAGGTTCGGGGTTGTTTGGGTGGGCTTTGTTGGTTTTTTCTACCCGTTCCAGGCTGGCAGCCCTAGCCAGGCTCTGCGATGGAGGGGTGGGGGCTGCAATGCCGGTGACCTCCCCGAGCTCTCTGCAAGTCTCATCCATCCTCCCCGTGTCAGAAGTGAGACCGCCTGGGTGGAGCAGCTCCTGCGGCGCTGGCCAAGCAGCTGAGGAGCTGCAGTTCAGCTCATGCTGACGGTTGTCTGAGGTTTCCTTCCTTGTGGGTGATCTAAAAATAGCAGGCTGCATGGCGTGGATCCTAACAGCTGCCGTGGCCCCTGGTAGCTAGCTGGAAGAGCAACTTGGCTTCACTTATTCAAGCGTAACGTTTGAAAAGGGGCTGGCTCTCCCCACGTTGAGGAGGTCTGCTGGAGCCAGAGCTTCTGTTGCCCCAGGGTGGGGCAACTTGCCCCCACGCAGGTCCTAACAGGCTCTGGCTTTCCTCACCTACTTTCCCCGTCCTTGTAATGCACCGGAAAATTGTTTCTTTGGAAATTTATTTGGGGCTGAACTTTGCAGGGTGGTTGGCTTTCACCCAAAGGCAGCTGGTTTTGGGGACGGGAAGAGGTGCCGGTTCGTTGGCCTCGGGACATTTAGCGTGGAGGGATGTGGCCCCGGTCCGGTCCGGCTCTGACCACCCAGGGCTGAGAGCGGATGGGCTGCTGGGCTCCGGCTCCCAGGGGAGTGAGGGGTCACAGTTGGGCCAGGACCCTCCTGGGTTACGCCTGGAAAAGCGGAGGCTCTTGGAAAAGACTCTTTTTGTTGGAGGGTTGTTTTGGGGGGGCTTTTTTTGGAGTGGGAGGGTGGCTAGTAGAAATCCCTGCGTCTGCATGGTCCCAGGGTAGCGATGTACGGTGAGAGTGAGCGAACCCAAACTCTGCCCTGCAGGCTGACGCGTTTGTGAGTACAACCCTTCCCAGGCAAAAATCATGAGGCGCTGGCACCGAAGAGAGGCTGTACCCCTTCTGCGGTCACTGGTTTTGCACTGGGATGTATGGGAGCGCTCCCCAAGCACACCTCCCCGGCTAGCGCACCCTGGCTCGGACGGTGCTTTCTCAGCGGTAGGATGCTATTGCACCATTGGAAGGGAGGCTGTACCCGCGCTTCTCCCCGGGGTTAAATCGCTCTGTTCCCTTCGTCACGCTTCAGACCGAGATGCCATCGGAGCTGGCAGCGGGAGGAGAGCTGCGCCGGCTGAGCCATCTCAGGTCCGCTCCCCTCCTACCCCTGAGGCCCGTCTGAGCGTGCAGTTGGTGGTTTTACAGGTAAACGAGCATGGGCACCCTTAAAGCCTTGAGCTCGCAGCAGGTTTCCATGCTGCGCTCTCCATCCCGGTGCTCCAGGCTTTGCCACCCGAGCGGTGAGGGCAGAAGGGGAGGCGGAAGGGGCTGGTGCCCCCCTGGTCTTCCCCCCGCTTCCTCTCGCTCCCTTTCTTCCCTCGGGATGTGTTTATGCAGTTGTTTCCCTGCCATTGAGTTCAGTTTCCTTCAGATGCTGGTTGATTAGTCAGGAAAGCCGTGTCCCACTTCCGCAGCCCGTTCCCAGCTCCAGTTTTTATTTAGCCGCTTTGTTCTCTGGTTACGTAAGGTCAGCTGCCCTCGACGCCTTCTCCAAACACAATGAGCCGGGGCCAGCCCAGCGCCGCCTGGGACACCCGACATCTCTCCTCCCGACCTGCTCCGGCTGCCTCGGGAGAGGGTGGCTGGGTGCTGACCTTGGCCAGCTGAGCTTGATGTGGTCCAGGAGTCTGTCCTTGGTTATCTTCTGGCCGCTTTTTAGGGACAGGGCTGTGCCCAAGATCTTGGGGTGATAGTGCAAATGCCTATCCGGTTTGTAGAACGGGAATCCAGCTGCCTGCTTTATTTTGGGAGTGTTTTGCCAACTGTGTAGAAGTTGGGACAAATAGAAGTTTGGGAGTGTTTTGCCAACCGTGGGACAAGTAGCTGATGACTCAAGAGTGGTTGTCACCAAGGCCAGCAGGTCGAGGGAGGTGATTCTGCCCCTCGGCTCTGGTGAGACCCCCCTGCAGCACTGGGTCCAGCTCTGGGGTCCTCAGCACAACAAGGACATGGAACTGTTGGAGTGGGTCCAGAGGAGGCCATGAAGATGATCAGAGGGATGGAACACCTCTGCCATGAGGACAGGCTGGGAGAGTTGGGGTTGGTCAGGCTGGAGAAGAGAAGGCTCCGGGGAGACCTTCCAGTACTTAAAGGGGCTTATAAGAAAGATGAGAACAGACTTTTTAGCAGGGCCTGTTGCGATAGGACAAGGGGCAATGGTCTTAAACTAAAAGAGGGCAGATTCAGACTAGATAGAACGAAAAACTTTTTTACCATGAGCATGATGAGACGCTGGCACAGGTTGCCCAGAGAGGTGGTAGATGCCCCATCCCTGGAAATGCTCCAGGCGAGGTTGGACAGGGCTCTGAGCAGCCTGATCTAGTTGAAGATGTCCCTGCTCGCTGCAGGGGGGTTGGACCAGATGAGCTTTAAAAGGTCCCTTCCAACCCAAACCGTTCTGTGATTCTGTGACAGCATAGGTGCAAGCCCTCCAGCCTAGTCCAGCTCTGCTCTGCCTGGGAGGAGCGAGCCCCCTCCAAAAGGATGCCGAAGCCGTCTGCCACCTCGTACAGGGTAGCTCTTGCTCACATCTCTTCCTTCCTTTCTCTGCAGCTTTGTAAGGAGAAGCGGTTATAACCCTTTGTTTCGCAGGAGGCACTTTCCTCTCCGGCTCGGTCTGGTCTCTCCTGCCTGGCTTCCTGCCGGAGACGGCGGGGACGGTGGCGTACCCTCTGAGCTCCTCACGCTATGGGATGTTTACCGGGAGGCTGACTCCATACGTGGGTGCGCTAACACACGCGAGGTCATTGCTTCCATCCGGCAGTCCCTGGATATCCTGGGAGCCGGTGGATTACTCGGGGGGGAGGCTGCGAGAAGTCCCTGAGAAACGTGTTGAGTGCAGACTTGCTGTATCCCTCCGGAGAACGTGCAGTGCTGCAGAGCCTGGACCGAACTTGAGGCGTGTTGCGATGTAGGGGTTTCCTATCGACATCTTTTTGAGGGGTTTTGTTCTCAGTGAGCCGAATCACTCCCTTTACGTTGTCTACAGCTTCATTTGTGTAATCACAGATCTGCAGAGATGGCAGTGTAGGATAAGGTCCCATCTCCAGGTGGTCTGGAAAACGTTAGGGCAGCCTCGAAAACACCGGGTGAGAACCTGTAGAGTGCAGGGAGTCTGTGAAAGGTAGGGTAGAAAAGCTGGGCTGTTGTCAGATGGCTCAGATTTACTAAACTGGCAAGGATAAGAGGGAAACCCCTCCACACTCATCCTTTGCACAGAAGGCAGGAGACAGCTGATGTTGCACAAGGGACCACTTGCTCTTGAAGGAGCCAGTTTCCGACAGCTTTCGCAGGATCGGGAGTGCGACAGCAGGGAGCAGAGGAGCCAAGCAAGCGGGAGAGGAGAGACCTGTTGCCCCTGAGAGCTCTGAGCTCAGCGCTCTGGTTCCTGATGGTCGGTGGCTCTGCCATCTCTCTGCCATCTCCTTCCCTACTGGCATGGAGCTGTGCAAGAGGGTTGACGTTCAAAAATGCTCTTCTGCCTCTTGGAGAGAAGGGGAATTAGAAGAAAAGGGTGGTTTGGATTTTTTCCTGGGTGCTCTGCAGCGGCGGTGCTGGGATGCCGTGGAAAACCCCAGGGGAGACCATCCAGAGCGTAGCCATAATTCACCTGGCAAACCTTAGGGTTTAGATCCCCCCTGAGATGTTTACAGCACATGGCTGGCTGGAAAGGTTGGGGATTTCTAAATAAAAGCTGGGGTTACTGGTCTGCAGGGGCTGACACGGGAGAAATTGATGGTGTAGGTAACGTCACTCCTAGCCAAGCACCCCACGTGTAGTTACTTTGCTGGGCTGCCTCAGTTTCCCCAAGATGTTGCAAGGAAATTGGAAGGTGGGGTGAGGAATGAGAGGAAAAGAATTAAACTAGCAAAATGAATACTGATGCAGAAATGGCCCGGCAGAACCCCTTGCTGCTCATTCCTGCTTGCAGGTTATCTTCCGTATGCTTCACCTTTCCGTGCGGTAGCCTCAGCCTGCTCTAAACTCACCACCAAGCTTAACCACTCCTGGTTTTGCAGCTCTGCTGGGTGTTTTCTTCTCCTGTACGTTGTCTGAGCTATACCCCTGCTGCATTTTTGCTTATTGATTTACCTTAACAAAGAAAAATGAGGCAGTAGCGGATTCCCATCCTTCCTAGGAAATCCATCGGCACTATTGTTGCCTGCTGCCCTGGGTGGGGGGGCGGATCCAGAGGATCAGTGCAGCAAAAGCCTCTTTTGGCATCAGAATACGCACCCCGGCCTGTCTGGGGACCCAGTTTGGGGCGAGATGCTGAAGTCTCGGGAATTGCAAACGCACAGCTCTTTAGCCAGGTAGGAAGGGGAGAAGCATCCCTGTGCCCTGGCAGCCCTGCAGAAGCAGGCTGAGCACAGCCCGTGGCCGTGCAATCCATAATTTCGGTGGTTTTATTTCCTCAGCAGCACCCTGCGCTCCGGAGAGGGGAGAGCGGAGATTTTGCAGAGCCCGGCTGAGCTGCCAACACGTTCGCATCTGTTTCCAGCTACGCCCCGCGCCGGGTTTTTGGCGGGGAGGGGGAGGATTTGCCTCTTTTTACGGCTCTATTTTTATCCCGCTCCGCGAGGCTTCGCCGCCCCGCGTTTGCAAAAGCTAAAATTCAAAACATCCTGGCGAAGGCTGCCGGGGGGAGACGCCGCGCAGATTCCCACGTCGCCGCCCCGGGGTTTCGCCGAGCACCATCTGGCAGCGCCGACTCCCACGCCGCCGGCGCTCGAGCCGAGCCCCACGCGGGTTGAAGGCTCACGGACCAGCTCCAGCTGCCGCCGGGTTTATCCTGGCTGCTCCCGAAGGAGCTGAGCGACATCCTTCTCCGGACTGAGCTGGAAACGTGATGCCTCGGGGAAGGCACTGGGGTGGGAAGGATGCTTGGCCCCGCCAGCTCTTAGCTCGCCCTCCCTATATCCGAGCTGAAATTGCTTCAATTAGGGATTGCGGTAAATCATTTTAGCTAAACCGCCGCAAATACCCTTGTGGATACTCTTTAAACAGCTTACCCAGCTTTAGCTTGCTTCGGAAAGGAATCAATTCCGGTCCAATCTTCTTTAAATTTGGTTTAAATGGAGTTAAGCAAGTCCGCACCGGTTTTAATTAAGACCGGTTTGAAACCAATTACGGTAAATGAGTGGAAGTTGCGTTTTCTGCCAGGGTGAAGTTCGGCACTTTGCGGCCAAGGTAGGAAAAGCCAAGTTCATGTCGGAGTCTGCCAGCCACCCCCCCGGAGCAATCTGGGGACACCTCGGCCGCTGCAGGTCTCGAGACGGCTCAGCCCATCGAGCAGCCAGACGGCCCGAATGTTCCAGGCTGCTATACAATATATATTTATAAGGGCCTTAATATAGATCCCTAATTGCCTGTCTCGGTTGATTTATAGCCTGGCCGTGCGAGCGATGGGAACGGCACGAACCGGTGAGCGCTTGGGGCTGCGCTGGGGGGGGTTCGGCAGGCGTTCGCCACGCTCCGCTCGAGCTAGCACCCATGGGTGGCGGGGATGGATGCTGGTGCTGGCTTAGGTGGTGCAAGAAGCCCATTCGCCTCCCTGGCTCTACCCCAGGCTGCGAAGCGTGCCTCGGGATGGGATTTGGTAGCCCAGCATCCCGGGATGCGGGAGGATGCTGTAGTCGTTGAGAAGGGTCTGGGCTGGCTGGATGGTGCGGACTCATTTCGGCCACGGAGCTGCGATTTCCACCTGCCTTTCGCAGGCTGTTTCTACCCACTCGTTTCACCGCTCTGATGTTCCCATGGGCCTAAAATTCCCTTTTGTTCCGATTATAGCTGATATCTGGGCTGAGTTTCGTCATCCCTCTGAGCAAGGATCTTTCTTCCAGCTCCTTCCCCCGTGGCAGTAAAAAAAAAAAAAAGGCAACAGAGCCGTGACGTGCCACCAGCCCCGCTCCGGGTACGTTAACAGCCGATCTGGCAGGTTACGGCTCTGCGAAGTCTCGCTTCGAGGGAAGGGGGAGAGGTGCAAGCTTCAATTAATTAAGCCGCAGTTTTCATAACACCTCTCTCCGCTTGTCTCTCGTGCTTCGTAGAAACACTTTGCAAGCTGCTCCTACGGTTCTGTTGAGCTGAGGACGCCGCTGCGCTGAGCCGTAACCCACGGGGCGGCAAGCTGAGCTCCGGGCTACGCCGGGAAGGGTTACACGATGGCAAACAAGGTGCCAGCCGCTTCCTAGACATCCTCTAAACGCAGAGCAAACGGGAAGTCTGGAGGATTGGGAGGTTTTGCAAGATGTTTTGCCTGCTTGGCAGAAGTCTTGCCCTTTTAAATTCCAGCTGAGATTCGGTTGAGCCTTTTGCAGCCTGGGAGATTCCTGCACGCTGGTTGCTCATCCCCGGCGTTACCCCGGGAGAGCTCTGGCAAGGCTGCCGCGGCACGGCGTGCCGTGGTGGAAATGCAGGGGACGCCCAGGTGTAGCTGCTGGGTGCCAGCTGGGCAAGCGATGGAGAAATGATCCCTTTTGAGTTCCACCTCGACGCTCCCAGAGGCGAAGGATGATGGAGAAGCTCCCTGGGGCGTGCAGACTGTCACATCACGCTTTCCTCTCCTAAAAAAAAAAAACAGGGCTAAGACTTGGTTTTGCCATCTCTGTGTCCTGGTCCCTCCTTGCTCCCAGCTCCCTGACCCACTGCCCGGCTTCCTCCAGGCTGGGCGGGAGGGTCGGAGGTTTGGGAGCGAGTCGGTGGAAGAAGACGGCAGGACTGGAGGCTGGAGGTTGATCGTCCCGCAGATCGCAGACGGGATCTGATCTCCAAGGTTGGCTTTTGGCCAACCAACTGACCCAGCAGGTCCTTCCGAGCCTCCAGCCTGAGATGCGGGAGATGCTGCACCACCTCGGGAGCGCGGAGCTGAGGGTGCTTCTGCCTGGTCCGTCTTGCGCCGGCATTCCCAGCCGCACGGCTCCTGGGCTTTGTCCTGTGCACATGGCTGCTGGCACCCCAGTCACAGGAGCGCTGGTCCTTTCAGGAGGCAGAAAAGTTGCTGCTTCCTCCTGTTTTTCCCTTGGGATGTGTTTTGGGACGTGTCATGGTTTGGGCTGTCACTGGAAGGCGTGCGAGGCGGCGGTAAGGTACGAAGCTGGCTTTGCCGTGCGGAGGGAGCCCTGGACAGGAGCTGCTGCCTGTGTTCCTGCCGGGAGAGACCGGCCCCGGCAGCAGTGTGGGGATCGGAGAGACAATTTTGGGGGTCTTGAGAAGGGAGAAACTCCAAGATCAGACCTTCCCCTGGACAAGCTACAGCGGTGGGACATTACTGGCTGGGGGGGGTGAAGGTGAGATGTCCTGCCTGCTCCTAGCTCTTGGGTCGCCGCGCGGCTCTGGTTTGATGCCTGGGGACTGCTGTCAAAACAGACAAAAAAGATCATTTTTGCAGCTTTGAAAGACGGTTTCCATCTGCTCTTCGCCTCCCCTCCACACCAGAAAGAAAAGCAATGTTTGCTTTTGAGGCTCTGCCCGCGGCACAGGCTGGGAGATGGGGAAGCCGTGGAAGGCAGAGCTCCTCCGTGTCGCCTTGTCCCGGCCGTGTCTCTTCTCAACCCGCTTTAAGCAGTGCTGAGCAGCTGTAGTGACGACACGTGGGGCACGGCTGGATTTTCACGCCGGGTGCTCCCTGCCTTCGAACAAACGCGCCTTTGTTTTGGAGCGCATCGGCTCAGCTAGATCCTTTTTTTTTTTTTTTTTTTGCCCAGATCATCTTCCCCGCAGCTGAGGGGAAACACGATGCTATGGCCAACACTTGTGCTCTGGGAGATGCCTGCTTCAAAGCCTGGTTTGGAGTTTCGGATGCATCAAGGCAGGGTGAACACATGGCTCCCATGGGGAGGAGACACCAGGTTCTGGTCCAGATGACCTCATATTTTATTTTCCTTTTTCTTTGGCTGTGTATGTTCTCTTGGATGCTAAATCCAAGCCTGGGGAAGCCGCCCTGGCTGAGCCTGCGTCTGCTTCTCTCTGTATCACCGGGACAGGCAGGGTGGAAAACAGCCCAGTGGCTTTTCCATCAGCTTTCCTGGGCTTTGGCGGCTTGATTGCGTCTTTAATTGGCTGCTCCGTGCTCTGCTGAGTCTCGATAGAAGCAGACAACATACATAAATCAAATTCTTCAGGCTTCCTTTGGCGATCTGATGGAAATACTGGCTGTTCTCGGAATGGGGGGATAACCTTTGGGGCGTTTGTGTGTGCCAGTTTCCCTCCTTACCGGGGTTAGACATGGTCTTTCCATAGGAGAAATTAAGGGAGAGCGCTCCCCTTATTGCAAACTCATCTTTAAAACGCTCTCTCCAAACACTCGGTTTGAGTGCCGTCCTGCTAAATAAACCATCTCCCCCGTGGCAATCTTTACCTGCCAGCTCCCTGCGCTTGGGGGTTTGAAGGGGTATTTTTTCTGATGCTCTCAGCAAACCCTGAGCCGGGAGGTGCCCCTTTGCCAGCCCTCCCTGCCTACCTGCCCTGCAAACAGCCTCGGCCTGAGTTAGGATGTCTTTCCAAGCGGGTGCCTCGCAGCAGCCCGTGCACCTTACAACCCGGAGCACCGTTTGCTGTTAAACGAGCAATAGGAGCCCAGCAAAAGGGAATTAATGGCCCTGAGAGGTGCAGAGGGGGATGCCAGCCCCTTGGCAGAGGCTGCGAGCAGAGGCTTGCCAGCTGCGGGTGCCCTGTGCGGCAGGAGGGTGCAGAGCATCCCTTCGCCGTACCGCTAGAAATCCTCCAGCCCCAAGGAAAGTGCCTAAGGAGAAAACACCAAAGAGCCTCTTGTCCTGGAAGTGCATCGGGTCTGGGTGTGTCGGAGCACATCTAGGCTCTCCCGAGCGCACCGTCTCTCCTCTCTCTGCTTTCCCACCCTCCCCTTCCCTCCGGCCGGGGCACTTCCCGCACCCTCCTTGCTCGGAGAGTCCGGCCGCTCTCATTACCCATAATTTTCTGCAGTTGAGGTTTATGAATGTGATCTGTGATAGCCGCTGCCTCAAAACGAAGCCTTGTTTGCCTTCCGGGCAGAAACCACGGCTGCTGCAGAAGCGGCGAGTGGGTTTGTGGCCTGAGCCAGCTCCCATCCAGGAGCAGGGATGCTCCAGGCTGGAGGGACCGCTGCTCCCTTGTGACAGTCTCCCTTCCCAACCTTCAGCTGCTTTTGTTATAAACGTTTTTTGCAAACAGAGAACAAAAAACAAAAAAACCCACCCATTTTTTGGTACAATCTCTAAGCTTGGAGCTCTGCTGTGGTTTGACCAGTACTTTATGCCAACCCCGGGGCACGTTGTATGTGCCGCTGTTGCACCAAGTGGCTCCTGCTCGGGGGGAAAGCACGTCACTGAGCGTAAACCGGTGGCCGTGCCGTGACCCGGGGCTGAACGTGTGTGTCTGCCGCTATGTGCACGCTGGGCTCGGGGCATCTGTGGCATGTGGGGCTGGATTAAAGGCTCTTTAACTCGCCAGCAATCTGGTTTTTGGGCTGAGTGTACATGCCGTATCCAAGGAGACGGGATTGCCTATTGATCTAGAGCCTCGGGCTCCCTTCTCCTATCAGCTACTGAAGCTGAACGGCTCTGGGATGATCTCCCAAAAAGCCCGTTTCATCCCTGCGTGCTCCTTCAGGGGCTGGGACCACCGCACGATGCTTTTCCCTGGGATGGAGAGAGCTGCGGCAGGGCTGGCTCTGCTCGGACCGAGCAGACGCGGTTACATGAGGCTTGGAAATCTTCTTTTCGTGTCCCAACCCTCCTCTGCCGAGTGCTGTGACTGTAGTTTGGGTGTTCGCTCTCTGATTAAGGACTGCTTTGGTAGGAGGGCCCCGGCTGCTCTAATCTGCTCTCCCCTTCCCCTGCCTCCCCAGGTACGAAAGGCTTGGAGTGCTCGCCCTCCACCCCCACCATGAACTCCTACTTCTACAAGTTCATGATCAACCTGCTCAAACGCTTCAGCAGCGAACGGAAACTTCTGGAGACCAGAGGAGCCTTCATCATCAGGTCAGAGCACCCCACCAGCCTCGCTGAAGCCCCCGAGCACCCCCTCGGGCAGGGTGGGCTGGGGATGGCGGGGTCGAGCAGCCCAAGCACCCAGCTCCCTCGGAGCCAAAACTGTTTCTACAAGCTTCCCTTGCTCAGCGGCAGATGGTTTTAGAGCGAACGGGACTTGGCTTTCACATGTCGAGGCACCGTATTTCTCGCTCCCATCCCCAGAGGCAAAGTAGCTCCTTATTAAATAGCATTGTCAGAGCCCGTTTCGTTAAGAAACAGCTAGACCAGCCGGAGCGCGAAGACAGGCTTGGGCTCGGGGTGCCGAGTCCGAGTGAATCCCTCCGCCCGGCTCGGCGTGACGCTCAGCCAGCGCAAGCCTCGTCCTCCAAAGCCGCGTGTTGCGATGCTGAGCTGGTAGGTTTTGCTTCGGCTTTTTAAGGAGCTGCGGCGGAGGCTGGAAAGCCAAGCGTCGTGGCATTTGGCAGGGCATCGTCTTTAATGCAGTGAAATCCGGGGCAAGGGACAGCAGTTCCTCGGCTCGCTGGGAAATAATGAGCTTAATGGTCAAGGCGAGGTGGAGAAATCGGTGAGGAGTTTGGTGGGAGGAGGGGGCAGGACCCTGGGTTTTCCTCCCTTGCTTTCAGGGAGGTGGCATCAAAATGAACGTGGGGAGAGCAAGAAACCCAAGCCATGCTCCCATGGGAGAAGAGAGCTGCCTCTCCGAAGGTGGAGGGGTGCACAAGGTGCTGATGGAGGGTCCCATCACTGCGATCGCTAAAGAAAGCGTGCAGAGCTCTCAAAAGCTGCTAAGCTGAGCTGGGTGCTGAGTCGTACCCGCTTGGGCAGCGGTTTGTGCCCCAGTCTTCAGGCCAGCCGAGAGCGCGCCGAAAAGCTGTCACTGGATTCATCCCGCCAGCGATGAGCGTCGAGGCGAAGCATGGCAGGTTGCAAAAACGATGAAACGTGGGGAGGGTTGCAGCTGCTGTTTGGGCTGCAGGGCAAGGATTTCAGAGGTTTCCCCCCACTTACATTAAATTTTAATGTAATACATCACGTTTCCCCCAAAAAATATCTAGCTGAGCGTATTTCTTTTGCTTCTGATAGGAGTCTGGCAATGTTGGGTTTAATCGTATGGGGATGTAAGGATAGGGCAGAGACAAAATCCCACTCGTAGTGCTCTCCCTGGTTTGCGCAGCCCTTGGCAGGGGAAGCAGCCCTATTCCTCATTAAGGGAGCAGGGCAATTAGAGCAGTAGTGAGCCTGGGCAGGGTCCCATTTAAAAGCTCTCCCGTATCATGGCCACCTCAAATTTTTCCCTCCGGCTCTGGCAGGATGAGCCTTGGCTGGCGGGGCCGGCTTTCCCAGCAGCCAGCCGGCGGTGCGGTGGGACCGGCTCGCGGCAGCTCAGCAAGCCGGGGCTTTTTATGGTGACTCATGCCCCAAAAAATCCAGTAAAGGGAAAAAAAAGAAAAAAAAAAAGACGACTCTGTCCTTTGTCAAGTCACGTTGTGGCTCACGTGGGGTAGATGTAGGTCTGGAGCCAAAGCGGTGGTTCTGGGCGGGGTGAGCCATGCCCTGGGGTACTAGTGATTAACTCTGAAACCTACTGATGGTGGTTGAAGTGCTGGTGTTAACTACATCTCTGCTGCCTTCAGAAAAAGCAAGATGAGAATAGAGAAGGAAAACTTCTACAGGACTCTCTGGAAAAGATTGATCTCTTGCCGGAGAGACCCAGTGAACGTGGGAGCTTCGTGGTGCTATTTTTAGCCGCTTTTCAAATTGAAGCCGTATGCGCGTTCCCACGTTACATCCCTCCCCTGTCCACAAGCCAGCTCAGCTGTTTTGCACAGCGGGGTGAGAAGCCAGCCTCATGTTTGACTTGGGAGGTGCTGGTGATGTTTCATGCTGGGCTGGAGAGCACAAGGGGGATGCTTGAGAGACCGGGACAGCGTGTGCTAAAGCGCGGTCCTCCCCCACCGCTGGCACAAGCCTTTTGCTCCCCTTGTCCCCATCATCTTCCCCTCCCCTCGGGGACCATCGCTGCTCCTTTCTGCTGCCGGCCAGCCCGGGAACGGTGAAGCAGGGAAGGAAAACAGACCTGTTAAGTTTAGGCAATGATTTCCAGCCGAAGGATGAGTGCTCAGGCGAAAGAGAAACGGGGGACAGGGTTTTTATTAAAGTCCAACGCAGCAGTTTTCCCCGTCACATTGCCAGTGGGCAAGTTCAAAGGTCCGGGAGGTCAGCTGGAGGGTCTACGGTTAAAGGTAGTTAATTTTCTAACCCAACTCAGGCTCGTTCATGCCCGGTTGCTGACTCTCAAAGGACTTTAGTCTCTCTCCTGGTATGTCCTCGGAGTCCTGGAGGCAGAGGTTACGGTACGTCCTGTGCTTGAGGACGGCAGTGCGGTTTGGGCAGCGAGCTCTGCGGGAGCCCGCGGAGGTGGGACTGTCTCTTGCTCTGTAGGGACGCGCGGTCCCCGAGATGTGCAGAGCTGCTCCAGTGCCCGCCCGGCACTGGGAGATGGGCGGGAGAAGCACCCACAGCCTTCCCGGGCAGAGGTGGGGGCTGTGATGGGTGGTCTCCCCATCAGTGACCCCGGTCCCAAGCTGGGTCACCCTTCTTGAGATGGTTTGCCAGAGGAGACAGGGTGAAGCTAAATGGTAACACAAACTGCCTCTAAAATAACAGGCAAACAGCTCCAAAAGCTTCTGTCTTTCATAAGGAAGAACCCAGATCGTTCCTTCTCCCTTCCCTGGGACCACCGGGCTGGGGGATAACCCAGCACCGGCCCGTGGTCCATCGGCCAGTGCCGCGGGTGCATCCAAGAGGTGCCCTTCTTGGTCTGCCGCTTTCCCCGGTGGGATCCAGCATGGCATCACCAGATCAAACCATGGTGTGATGCCTCGTCCATGCCACCACCCAAGCGGACCTCATGGAGGGAGAGCCTACGGCCGCGGCGCAGCTCACACGCCAGGCTGAGCCCCGGCAGAAGGAGGAGGGAAGGGAAGCATCTAGGAGAAGGTTCTTCAAGGCTCTTCAAAGCTGCTTAGATGCCTCACGAACGCCTGCGAGAGGGACCCTCCATGTGAAGGGATGTGCCGAGGGGGCAAACCGGGGTGGTCACCTGCCCGTGGCCGTCTCCTGCGGGAAAAAGCCGTCTCATGCTTTCCACCCCTCTCCCCTTGAGGAACCAGAGAGGTGGCAAACCCGCTCCCAGGGTCCTTTCCACGGATTTTTTTTTTTTTGGCTTGGCATCGGTTTCCTGCATCGCAAGCAGACGAGGGATTCCTTTGGGGGTCAGTCTCTCTCGCTGTCACCTGTGACTATTTTTTAGGCTGGAAGCCAGTGAAGTTATTCCACCTTCGAAACTCAGGATTCAAAGCACCGTCTTCTCCTTTCGAGCCAGGCGTGTTTGCACTCAAATGTGGCTCCCAAAGGGCTGTCGGAGGCAGGAGCATCAGCCATCGCCCCGTGTTACCTCTCACCTTGATGAGCAGACCCGAGACCTTCCAGCCTTCTCGTTAATTGGGAGCTATCTGCCCTAGCTGGCACGTGGCCGTCCTGGACTCAACGGAGCCCTTAAGCAAGAAGCAAATATTCACATTCAGCTGCTGGCCTCCCGACGATGGCTTGGAGCAGCAGAAAAATGCGGAGGAGCTTCCAAAGCATCACATGGCTCCTTGGAGCGGCACGGCCGTCCTCCGGGCAAAGACCCTGCCGAGGGAAAGCTGCTCGGCCGGTCAGGAGGCAGGCAGCGGAGCGGCACCAAGCTTTTCAGCCCGCACCGGGGTTTGCAGGCTGGATTTAAGGCGTGCTTGTTGGTACCAGTGCTACAGGGTGGGGGGGTTAAGCGAAAGGCTAAGCCCTACCCCGTGGACATCAGTGTTGCTGCTGGGAGCACGGTTTGAGGATAGGGCTAGCTGCCCTAGCAGCTTGCTGCCCTTGGAAGGAGCCATCGTCTCCCCCCTCATCCCTCCCCAGGGCCGGTTGTGCAGCCCCCGTGCTCTCCCCGGGTTCTGTCTGAGCTCCGGGAGCTGGTTTAGCTCACTAAGCCCAGCCCAGCACTAAAGCAGCTGCCTTTTTGCTGCTCTCTGAGGTGGAGCAGCTCAGGCATTCGTGGCCGATGTACCTTGCCAGGACGGCAAATGAACCCCCCCCGGGCTACGGGATGTGCTCAAGTGGCTAGAGACATCCCCGTGCACGTTGCGTGCGGATGCCTTGAAGTGCAGGGCTTAACTTTTAAGCCCAGAGAGGCCGTTTTCTCGCCAAGCAGTGGCACCCCGGGGTGCGAGAGGACGCCTGAGTCAGCGCTTTGCTCCCCAGGCAGGGACCCGTGCGCAGGGGTTGTCTCAGCTTGTTTTATAGAGCCGTTAAATAAACCTCCCCGCTGCCTAGCACCTTCTCACGGGGCGTTTTCCGAGGTTAAACTGCGTGGAAGGGGCCCTGGGGGTGACTTCTCAGCCACATCCCGGGCGACGCACGCGGCGGGGCTTGGCCATTCGACTAGGGATGGTCCTTGGCTTCTTGGGGGATGCCGGGAAGGTGGGCTGGTTCTCCATCCATTCTGGAAGGCGTAGGCTGGAGCAGATAAGGTTATTCGGCCAATTTACGGCATGAGCTGGGGAGCTGGAAAATCCCAAGTCTCGTGATGGGGCCGCGGGTTTATGGCTCCTGCAGACGGGAAAAGGTTACCTGGCTGGAAATCCTGCCTTTTCCTTGAAGTCTCAAAGTCCTGCTGGGATGAGGCCAGCGGAGAGCTGGATAGCGAAGAGGGCAGAGCCGGGGACAAGCACCGGCACGTCACCTTGGGTGCATGAAGGGCTTTACAGTGATGCCCATGGCATGGGGCTGGGGTGGCCGGTCCCCTCTTTTTGGGCAGGGAGGGGACTTTTCTGCCTCTGGACCTGACTGTGCAACACCCCTTTCTCCCCAAAAATTAGGGGGAAAAAACCCAAAGCGGGTTTGAACCTGCTAACCGGGGTGGGGAATGGGAGAAGGGGGGAGCGGAGGGCCGGCGTGTCTTGCGGAGCACAGGCATCCGACGCTCTTGGCAGGCGGTGAGGAGCATGTTAAATCGCTTTTTGCTCAGCCTGCCTAGTGTTCCCAGGGCCGTGCTCTCTGTCTGGGGGAGTGGGAAGGGAAGGACGGCCCGCCAGCATCCCGGTGGGGAGGGCTCTGGGGAGGGAGTGGGACGGGGGGTTTAGCCGCAGGCTCGGATAATGAGGGATGCGCCAGGGATCCTGGACGGAGCTGGCGGGTGTCTGCTTTGGTGGTAAGGGGATGTCGAAGCCCCAGGATGCCACCGTCCTGCGGTCGTGTGCTGGCCTCCTGCCCCGTCCTGGCCCCCCCACCCCATCCTTAACTCATCCTCTCCTCCTGCCTCGCTCGCCCACCTCCCCGCCCGTCACCCGCCCCTTGCCGAGCGATGCTCGGGAGCTGGGGCTAACCAAAATCCTCCTCTTCCCCCAGGCCTCGATGCTCTCGGGCTCCCCTGGACACGAGGTTTGCTTGGCCAAACATCCCAATACCTCTGGATGAGCTGGATGCTCCCAGGGCTGGGATGCGGGATCCCTTCCCGCTTCTCCTTCCTTCGGGTGTGCTGATGCCACCGTGCCCCCTCCAGCTCCCAGTGCCAAACCCGTGCCCCGAAAATCCCTCCGTCCCACCAGCAAGTGATTCGGGGCCCCGGGGGAGCGCGCGTCGCCTCTTCCTCTCTCCCACCCTCCAAGTCGCTGCGTTGCAGAACAAAACCTGCGTTTGTTTTCGCGGGAACCATTCGGCTTGTACTCAGCAAAGTGCAAAAAAAAAAAAAAGGGGGAAGAAAAAAAAAAAAATGCAGCCCCTTTGATAAACTGTGATATGAACTCGGGTAAAATCCAAACAGCTGTGAGCGCTACAAGGGAAGCTTCTGTGTCGGGAGGCAGCGAGCCTGCGAAAATACACTGCTCTGCCTGCCAGGATGCTCGCTGGCCGCCTGCCCTTCTGCTTTCATGAACTGTGCGCTCTCCATCCCCCCCTCGTGCCTTGCAGAAAGGAGGAACCAGAGAAAGCTTTTTATTTATTTTTTTATTTTTTTTTTTTTTACAGCCATTTGCAAAGCAGAAAGCGGGGCTCCCTCCCATCCGAGCCCCCGGCCGGGCGCGGGGTGATGGAGCAGGGCGGTGAGCATCCCCGGCTCTGCACCGAGGTCTCCGGGCTTCTCCTCGCTCATCTCCGGCTCGTTCCTCTGCGCCTCCCTTTGACCCCTGCCCGCTCCCCAAAATCTCCTCTCCCTGGCTCTGCCTCCACCCAGCCATGGGAAGCCCCGTGGCCGGAGATCCAGAGTGGCGTTTTGGTGGCGTGGGGACATCCAGGCTCTGTTTTTACGTGTCTCCCGCTGCCCCAGCCGGGCGCGAGCTCCCCTCGGGCTTTGATGTGAATTTGGGGTGGGAGCCAGCAGCCCCCCCCTGTACCTCCAAAAAGCCCTGGCTCTCAAATTGCCTATTTTACATCATACAATGGGTTCTGCAACCCCAAGAGAGCGTGTGCTTAATGAGGTTTTAATTCACCCAGGCTATGGGGGATCGCGCTGCGCTCTCCGATACCCTCCGCAGCCCCATGGAGTGGGAACCGGAGGGGAAAAATCCCAATTTCCCCCAGGCTAGAGATTGGATCTAGGGTTGCAACCGCTCTGGGAGCCATCAGCGGCGTGACCTTTGCGATGGAGGAGCCTGATTGCTCTGCCTAAGGATTATTCCTGCTGGGATAACAGGAGCTGGGCTGGCCCCTGCCAGCCCCCTCCTGGGGCTGGACCCCCCGGGAAGGACGGGAGATGCCTCCACTGAGCCGGTGGGGCTGGAGGAGCCGGAGGGGGGAACCAGCTCCTGGGAATGAGTTCGCTGTCCTACCCGCCGAGGCTGCTCTGGGACCGGCTGTACTCGGAGCTGCCTGGAAGGATTTGATGGGTTTTCCTGGAGAAAAATGGGAACCACATGTGAGCGGCAGCACCGGAGTGGGCTGGGACTAATTCGGGTCAGCGAGAGGGTGGAGGGGAGGAAGGGGAAGTGTGCGTAGGGGAGGAAAATCCTCCCAAAATGGCCAAGTTCCTTCAAAGGGCAGGTCTCCGGGGGGGATATTTGCTCCATCCCAGCGCTTTCCCTGGGATCCCAGCAGGAGCACAGCACCGGGGCTGGAAAAGTGGGCTGGGGAAGGGGGGGAGCCGGGACAAGGTGGGCTGGGCGGCAGGAAGAGGAGCCCACAGCTCCCGTGTTTGCTAACCATCGCGTTCCCCGGAGCAGGGCTTCAGCCTGAGCAGCTTCCAAGGTGTCTCCCAAATTTTCCTTGCCCGGCCGATGGGGTGAGGACCCTCATTGTGGGGAGGTGACGGTCGGTGCAGGAGAGGGACGCGGTTTTGGCCGTTAGCTGCTAAATGAACCTGTCTGATCCCATCGGTGGGGGCTTGGGGGTTCTGGTGGTGTTTCCTTCTCTTGCTCTGCAAATGTGACATCTCGGTTTATTCATCTCCATGGAGAGAAAAGGCAGAACAGAGAGTCTGGGAGAGGCTGAGTAACAGCATTTTTCCCCCGTCTTTCTTACAGGGGATCTTTCCCAGGATTATCCCCAAGGCGCAGGGCACACTCCGTTAAAAAACCTCAAGGCAGGGCTGAGTGTTTTGCCTCCTGCTGCCCTCATCAAGGGATTTTTCCATTCCTGGCTGCTTTCGAGCATCTCGCAGCCCATCGCTCTCCGCCGGCGCTGGGCACGCAGCCCTCCCTCCTCACGCGCCGCCCACCGATGGCCGGCACAAGCAGCGGGCGGGCGAGGATGCTCCGGCACTTGCCACAGTCACGCTTTGCCGCAGGTTTCCATCAAAGGCGGATGCTCGAGGCTGGCTGCTGCCCCGGGAAGCGCTCAGCCCAGCCGCAGGCTCCGTAGCTCCCATCGGCAGCTCCAGCCAGGCGTTCTGCTCCTGGGATGGAACATCCCGGGATGGGATGTCCTGGGATGGGACATTTTCAACTGCCTGCTGAAAGCATGGAGCTGTGCAAAAACCACCGTGGTTGGAGCTCCTTCCCTTTGCTGCTGCTCCTTCCCTTCGGTTCCGGAGCTGCTCGCGGTGCTCAGCTGGGCATGGAGCACTGGGTGCACTGGGAGCACTGGGTGCTCTTAGGGTGCTGGCACTGCAGGGAGCATCCAGCTGCTGTCCTCTCACACGTCTGCGGGCCTTGGAGGGTTAGGGGGAGCGAGGCTTCTCAGGCTGCATCCCTCCTTGGGATCCCTCCCGGGATCCCGGCTCCGAAGGCAGGGCGGGTGTTGGGATCCACCCCACGATATCGAAAGGCAGCGAGAGGTGGCAGGCGCGGAGGCAAGCCCAGCAGAAAAGCCAAAATAACATCTGGGGCTTCTAAAGCACAGCATAAATGAGGGTATTTTTTTAGCTGACGCTCTTGAGTCGGGAGTGCGGCCAGGCTCGCCGA
Organism: Gavia stellata; assembly: GCF_030936135.1. Classification (NCBI taxonomy): domain Eukaryota; kingdom Metazoa; phylum Chordata; class Aves; order Gaviiformes; family Gaviidae; genus Gavia; species Gavia stellata. The sequence goes on from NC_082608.1 coordinate 2,100,900, forward strand.
GTTATTTGCCAGAACCTCCTTTCCTGAGCTCTAGGATGTCCCCATTCCTCCTGCTCCTTCTGTCCCTTCTCCCCAAAGTCACACGAGGATTAGCAGTGCCTCGGGTGCGTCTGCACCTGGATTTGAGCCGGGTGAGCAAAATACAGCCAGTTTGCTCAAGCAAAACAAGGGAAAAGTCAGCGGCAGGTCCGGGGTTGAGGTCTGAGTTGAGATATTAGCCGAAGAGATGAGGTAGCTGCCGGGACACGCTCGTCCCCGAGCCGAGCCCACGGGTCCCCGCCTGCTGCCACCCGTGGGATGCTGCCACCCCCTTCCAGTCCCTTTATTCTTTCCTTCTGGAAAGCTTCACCCCCAAATACGCAATGTATTCCTGCCGTACTCCACCCGCCAGCCGGTCCCTCTGCTTTCAGAGGTCCAGGGATGCCCAGCGGGACCATCTTCCCCCAAATTTGCCTTCCCTGCGGGGAGGATGCAAAGGCTCATCCACCCCTAGGACAGCAACCTACTCCTCAGCCATGCTTTTAGGAGCGAAAGCGCTTTTATTTCTTCATCCTAAAGCGAAGCGAGGGGGAGGGAAGGGGAAGGTCCAACGCAGGGACCACGGCTCCCGTCTCGCTGCCAGCTGTGCACGCCCCAAACCGGATCAGCCTCTCCCAGCTCCTGTTGTCACAGCTTTGCGCCCACTCCTTTAACCTATTTTATTTGCAGCGAAGGGAAATTATAGGGGGAGAAATAAGGCGCTTGTCAGTTTTCTTGAAAATTAGGCCACAGCTGTCAGCCTGAAAGGGAAGCGTACGTCTCAAAGGAAGGATCTGCTGCTGCTTTACGTGTCTCCCCCCCTCCCCAGCCAGCCCCTACCCTTCCTCCCCTTCAAAACAGAGGATGCTTGCCTGAAAACGTCGCTGCCCAGTGTAAGTCCCCCTCTGGGGTCAGGCTCGTTCCCCTCGGCTGGGGAGGTGGGCTGGAGCCGGAGTTTCAGCCCTGCCCGGCACGGGCTGTAACGCTGCTGCCTGTGCCTCCTGCCTGGGGCTTGAAGCCCCAAGAGCCCAGGGCGAGACTTGTATTTGCCGTCCGTTTTGCCGTCGAGTCCTCGGCAGGTTTAAAAGTTGGAGAAGAGCCGCCTCAGGGGGTTTGGGTTTGCTTTCCCGCAGGGTTCGGAGGGGGTGAGCTGCCTGTTTTGTAGGTGAACCTCCTGTAGGTGCTCAGATGTTCCTACAGCATCTTGTAAGCTTTGCCGGTGCTCGGTGACTGCTTGCGGGCAGGACAGCTTTATCCATGGGTCACCCTAAGGTTTCCTCGAGGAAACCCCTGGGACACGCTAACACGGGGAGCTGGAGGCTGGTGCTGGATGTGGGCTTCCCCTTGGAGGAGTTGTCGCATTCATCTGTGTTATGCGTAAGAGTTGGGCAATGCCTTGGGCTGAGTGGACCATTAAGTTTCCAAATTTAGTTATCTTTTAGCTTCCAGCCCATCTCAGAGGATATTGGCCGTTGATCGTCTTCTGTGCTGAAGATGATCAGAAGAAGAAACTGAAGAAGTTTGAAAAAACTTCTTGCGAAGAAACTCTTCCTTCTCCTTGGTACAGTCCTGTTTCCCGCTCCTGTTCGCTATGGAGCCGCGGGTATTTCACCCATCGTGTAAGTGCCCGGAGGTGCTGGATATCTGCTTTATGAACTGAAGGTGACCTCTTCCAAGGGCGCTGTTTTCCAGGCAGCCAAAATCCGGACTGGGGACAAGGCTGGGCTCATCACGAGTCAAGGTGGACGTGTCCAGGAGGTGACTCGCAGCTTTGGTAGGCGGGTGGGCAGTGGGGAAGCCATCCCCTGTCCCGGGACAGGGACCTCCCGGCAATCCCGGTGTCCCAGGGGAGCAGCACGAGGAGCAGAAGCCGAGAGCTGAGGCCCTGCAGGACCGAGACACCATTTCGCCAAAGCTGGTGTGAAATACTAATGTATATTTGTGCTGTGCTCCTCTCGGGGATCCCCCTCAGTTGCTCTGGGGGTCCCTGGGGAGCACCTTACGGCTGCGACGGCCCCAGCCCAGCGCCGAGCTGGCACCACGGCTCCTTCGGCGGTTGTCACGCTGACGGCTTCTGCCGAACAGATGCTCCGTGGGAGGGTTGTCTTGTTTGCAGTGAAACACTCCGCACCTTTCCCTTTTCAAGCGAAAGCATCGCAGGGCTTGGCTCTGGCTTCCCGAGATCCGCGCCTCTCCTCCCTGGATCCACACATCTCCTCATCCGCACATCTCTGGTCTGCAGCTTTCACGGAGTTTCCCAGGGGAACTTGATAACCATCATGAGAAACGGGGGCTGGCGAGGTTGAAAAGAAAGTTCAGGCTTTGCCGCGCATTAAACTAGGTCTCCCCCAAATGCCCTCGCCCTTCCCGCTGACGGGCTCCCTTTGATCCGACGCTCCCGTTCCTGGCGGACCTGACGTCTCAAAGAGCAGGACTTGAACGTCAGGACATCAAGAAGAGTCCAAAAGCCGCGTGAAGAAGGAGGCGCGAGTCCTGCTTTTCCTCACGTTGTCTTCCTGGCTCTTTGCTCACCTGGGGCGAGCCGTGACGGCTCCTGGCTCCGGAGCTGCCCTTCCCAAGGACTTGTCCGTGCTGTTCTGGGCTCTCCTTGGCCGGGTTGTGCCTTACAGCTTCCCACGTCCGGCAGATGCTGATGCTCCGCCGTGTATCTCGCTCCATCTCGGTTCCTGCAAGCCCGTCACCGGAAGACGGACCCCACTGGGTCCTCTCCGTCTCTTGACGAGGACCCGAGCTCGTTAGGGAAACGTGCCGACGGAGGCTTGCTTTGAGATGGGAACGGGTGGCTGGGAGAGAGGAAGGGAGCAGGCAGAGGGTCCCTCTCCTCCCCAGACCTGCCTCCTGCAGAAGGAGCTCCACTTCTAAACTTCCCAAACCCTTTGCAATCCCTTACATGAAACGCTATGAATTTTGAAAGCAGGAGCTGCTGGGGTTGCCATGGTTTCCCTTGCCCGGAGGAGCAGCTCCGGAGCCTGGATTCGGTAAAGGCGGGGAGAAAAATGGAGGACTGGGATTTTCTTTGCTGCCGTGGTGGGGAAGGATGGGGGAACGGCATCCTCCTGCCTTCCCTGCTCTCTCCTCCCTCTCCCCTCCGTCCTAATTTTATCTGTGCTTCCTCGGCAAATTCCTAAAGGATCCCAGCTGCTGGGCCGGGTCGGGGACGCTGCTTTTCCCAGCAGGAAGATTTCAGGGGGACGGGGACGGGCATTGCCAGGGCTGCAGGTCCCCGGGGCAGGCGGGACGAGCCGGGGCACCTCGCGGGGAGCCCGGAGGAAGGGTGGCGGAAAGCCTTGGGGAGGAGAGGGGAAGGGAGCGGAGGAAGAGGAGGGTGGGGAGGAAGGACGGAGGAGCTCTGCCCTCCTCTTAGCTGTGGGAGAGGCACTGGTCCGGCCCTGTGAGCCAAAAAGCAGGGCAAAGCCCCTCTGACCATCGCTCCCCCCAAGCTCCGCTGGCTCCTTCCCTGGCTCCAGCTCTGTCCCAGTTGCTGGAAGTGGAACGAGACACAATCCTCTGCCTGCTGGGGCCCCGTGTCTGCCCAGAGCTAATAAAGCAAAGCACTGGTGCTTAATGAAGAAGCACCTGCTTAATTGAACGCAGCAGGACAGTGCTCAGCGTGGCTGGGCGACGGGAGGGGGTCAGCAGCGCTCCCCCCCCGGGTTCCCTGCAGGTCCCAGCGGAGGAGACGGTGTCTCCATCCGCAGCGGGGCTGGGTTTCATTTTATTTTTTTTTTATTTTATGGAAAAAACAGACTTTCACCCCTATCAAGCAAGCATCGGGCTGCCCCGACGCTCCGCCGCCGCGTTCTGGCGTGGTGGCTCGGGGCAGGGGACGGGGCTGAAGCGGTTAAAGGGGCGAGCGGGTGGGATGGGAGCTCCGACAGCTCCCTGAAACGATGAGATGATGTTTAGATTAGCCGGGTTTCCAGGCATCGTGCTGTCAAAGCAAGAGGGCTGGGAGGGATGCAGGGGCTTGCCCTTAATTGGAGATGTGGCTCTGAAGCTGCCCCATCCCTCTGACGTCCGCGACACGCAGCCCCGCACCAGCTCCCAGCCCTGGGGCTTTCGGCATGTCCCCGTACGCGGCCACCCCATCCACCCCACCGATCGTTAGCGCGATGGGAATTTGTTACGATGGATATCGCTGCGCTGGCGACTCGGTGGCCGCCAGATTGGGGAGGGGGGGCTCTGGTGCTTAATGGGGTGCAGCTGGGGCACAGCTCGGGGACGCGGTGGGACCCCAGGGTGGCACGGTGATGCAAGGCTGGTGGTGACCTCCTTGGCTCTTCCCTTGGCCAGCATCGGCTTGCCGAGGGGTCCTTTAGGCTGGGGTGCGGGCAGGGACTGGTGGTGACCCCCCTGGATCTCTCGGGACCCCCACTGCAGCTCAGCCCCATCCAAGGCAATGGGCAGACGGGGGGGATGTCCCTTATTGCCACGCTGCAGGCAGGCGCTGCCTCCCATCTGCCCGCAGCCACGTTCCTTGGCTCTGTTGGAAAGGCTTGAATAACCCTTTTAATTTAAGGAGTTAAATTTTAATGGCCTAAATACCGCACTTCATTATCACTGCCATGTGCCTGCACCGACGGCTGCCTAACGGCTCCGTGATGCGGGTGCGATGATGCTCTGCGGCTGCTGCCTCCCTGGGGACGCTTCTTCCCCTCCTCTCCCACGCCGGGAGGTCCTCGGGGACTCGCCAGTTCCCCATGGGCAAGGGGACAGGCAAGGGGATACACGTGTCACCCACGGGGATGCAGGGAGAGCCCCGGGGAGAGGCATCTCGCTGGGATGATGCTTCGGGGGGGATTAGCCAGCTCCCTCCATCGTCACGTCAAAGTGCGTTTTAAGTCTTAACAGCTGGGCTGTGTGTATGTATATATATATTTATGGGGTGTATATATCTGCGGTGTATCTACCTGGGCTATATATGTATTTATGGGGTGTATATATCTGCGGTGTATATACCTGGGCTATATATGTATTTATGGGGTGTATATATCTGCGGTGTATATATCTGATATATATTTATGGGTGTATATGTGTATATATTTATGGGGTGTATATGTCTGGGGTGTACGTATCTGGGGTACGGCTCCCGCTCGCTGTCCCCTCTGCCCCGTCCCCTTCTGCGGTCGCCCCTCCGGCATCTTGGCTGCTGCCTGGTTAGTTCGGAGCCACCTGTCCCCTGTACGGCCCCGTCCCCTGCCTCCTCCCAGCCAGCCTCGCGTTCCCCTCGTGCCATCGAAGCCTCCCGGGGGATCGGCTCCGGGGGACCCCTCCCGTCCCACCGGCAGCCGCCCGGCACTGGCGGTTGGGCTCAGCTGCTGGCTGCTGTCACCAAGGCCAGCAGCTGCGTGGCCGGCCAGTTGTCCCCTCTTTTGGGGACCGCTTTTGGGATGTGCTGACCAAGGGGCTTCGTGGGGGGATGGAGTTTGGGGTCTCTGGCTGTGTCAGGGGAGGCCGCTGAGCACTGGCAAACTCATTCTGCTGGTGGTTCCCAGAGAGCCTGGGGCAGCATCCCCGGGGGTGACACAGCATCGAAGCGGGGACGGGCTCTGCACAACTGCTCCTTTAACACCCCGACGGCTTCCCGTTTCCCAGTGCCACCGAAAGGAGGGAGAACAAACCCAACCCTTCCCCGCTAATCAAAACCAGGCCTGAAATTAGAAAGCGGCTCGCGTTCAGCCCCCCGCTCGCTGGGAGCGTGGTGTTAGCCAGCCAAATGTCAGAGCTCCTATTTATGGAAAGCGAGAGCCCTCCTTTTCCACAGGGAAGCGGCGGAGGGGGGACCCAACCAGCATCCTTGCTGTGGGTGAACGAGGGCAACTCCGGAGGTTGCTGAATTGCCCTCGACACTCGCCGGCACCGTTTTTGGTTTGGCTGAGCTTCTTCAAGCTCTTTTTGTAGCCTTTCTGCCTGCAAAGTGTAAAACACCGGCTCCTCACCGGCCCCGAGCAGCCGGCAGCGGTGCAGAAGAGCCGGTCCCCGGTTGTATCAGCACACCGGGCACTTTGCAATTGGGGGTAAAACTATCCCGGTGTTTCTCCCTGGAGGACCCGTCCCTTGGGCACGGTAAATCATCCCGCCTCACCGCCCGAGTGCCCGGCACCCGCTCTGGCACAGCGCTGGAGGAGGCTCGGCAAGGACGGAGCATCCAGTTATCCCCTCTTACTGGGGAAGGGTGGGATGGAGCCAGCTTGCTCCTGGGCTGGGCTTGGACCTGCCCAGGCTGGGCTTGCTTTGCCACAGCTGGCGATGACCGGATCCCGCCTGCAACGCGGAGCTATTGATTTGCTTTTGGCTCCGTCAGGCTGGACTAAAAGCCTCTGCCTTCCCCTTCCCACCCTCGATGCTTCTCTTTCCCATCGCTCTCCCTCCTCCAGCCAGCCCGCGTCCAAGCGGCGAGAAATCGGGGAAGCGTTTTCATCCCCATGAATGCAGCCGGTTACGTAAGAATAATTGGGATAAATGAGCTTATTTATCACGGCCCGTTCCATTTTAACGGGGTCCAGGGCGATCGCCGGGTTGGGTTACGTAAAAGCCCGCACAGAGCATCTCATTGTCCGGCGGCGGCCACGCGGGATGCGGGAGCTGCCCATGGAAAGGAGCCGGGGCTGGGCGAGGAGGGGATGGGTTGCTTGGCAGAACTGGGAGAAAGATTGGAGGGGGGGGGTGTCTTCCTCCACGTGTTGGGAGGGAAAATCCATTTCTCCATTCCCCGTCCACCTCCTGCGTCCCTAAAACACCAGGCTTTAGGGTATGGTCTTTGGTGTCTTCCTGTAGCCATATAGTCTTCCACCGGTCCTTCCCCTCAAGGATGGGAGCTGGAAAATCGCCTCCTTCCTCTTCCTCACCCCAGGAGGTGAAAACGTGACCCCAGCGGAGGTTCAGGTGTGCCTCCCACCTCCCGGCCAAACCGAGACCCGCCGAGCAGCTAGCCAACACCTCCCACCCAGCCGCCGAAGCGGGTGCTCCTTGATTTGCCTCCTGAACCCTCCTGAGATGCCTCCAGGAGGGGATTTGGTTGCCAGCTGAGATTATCTGGTGGGGGACGGTGCTTGGTAGAAGCTGGGGGAAAGCAGAGATGCTCTGGGGGATGCCAGCATCTCCGCCAGTGCCGAGGTTCCCCGTCAGCCCGTGGAGGGAGATGCGGGGACCCGGGGAGCATCCCAGTTTCAGGAGAAGCTGGGGAGCTGGGTGGGCTCCCCGGGGTCTCCCCAGTGCGGGCACCGGAGAGCTGAGCTGGCGCTGGGCAGCGTTTCAGGTGTCCTCAGATAAACCGCCCAAGAAAGCAGGAGCGTGGAGAAAAACAGGAAATCCCCAAATCCAAACAAACACGGAAGAAAAAAAAGGAATCTGGGTTTTGGTTTCTGGTCTAAAATGTTGAAAACTTTGAGAATGCCCCAAGGTTTGTTAAGCAGAACATTCCTGCCGTGACCCGCCGGGCCCGGCCAGGCAGATCGTCGTGGGCTGCGGCGCCGGCTACGCCGTGTTTTGAGGAGCCCGCTGCCGGTGGGGTGTCCGGCGGAGCAAAGGCAACTTCCAGCTTCACCAGCTGGAGCTCCAGAGCCCCTCGGCACCGGATTTCCTGGGAGCTGCAGCGTGGAGGAGTTCCAAGGGCAATAGGGCAGGTTACTGGAAGAAAGGGGGGGTGTAGAGGGAAAGGCAGACTCTGGCTCCAAGGCTCCCGGGTCGATTGCTTTGTCCCAGTGACCACACTCGCTCCCTAACCAGTTCCCTGGTGTCGGAGAGATACTGGTCTGACTGGGCCATCACATGCCGTCTGTAACCGCGCTGCTACGCGCTCCCTGCGGTTGTCGGGGTGGAAGGTGATGCTGAAACCTCTGGAGGGAGGTCACCAGGAGGCTTGAGGTGGCAGCGAGCCGCGGTGGTGGGTGCCGGCGAGGTCCCAGAGCAGCGCAGCCGGGGATGTGTCTTAGCCCAGCTATTTTTTTTGGCCTTACCCTGGTGTGAATAGCCGCACCTCCAAATGCAGAGCCTGGTATTATCCCACAACAGCTCCGCTCTGGTGCTACCACGCTCATCCAGAGGCTGGTGCAGCCGTATCTGTCACCCCCGGTCCTCTCTGGAGGAAGGTGATGTGCGGGCTCAGGTCAGGGTCTCGGCTGCGCTCATTAACCGTCCTTCCCCCCCTCCGGTTTCTCTCCTCTGTGATACACAGGCAGCTTTGTCTACTTCTGAACGCTGAAAACATCTTCCACTCCATGGCAGACATCCTGCTTCGGGAAGAGGACCTCAAGTTCGCCTCTACCATGGTCCACACCCTGAACACCATCCTGCTGACATCCTCTGAGCTCTTCCAGCTGAGGAACCAACTGAAGGACCTGAAGACCCCGGTATGGGCAGCGGGAGCAGGCTGAACTGCTGGGGGGGGGCATAAAGGGGGGTGGCAGGGACCTTGCAGCCACCTGGGGACCTGTCTTGCTGGCAGGTCCCAGGGCTTGGGCTCGGGTGCCCGAGGTGGCCCCTTCGTTCCTCCTCTCTTCAGGAGTTGAGGGGGGCTCGGAGGACGTGCCCAACACTTCTTTTCTCTCCCCGGATGGGAACGGGCTCCCTGAGCCCTCGAGCAGCTGCCACCTCCCTCCCTCCGCCCTGACACGGGCCAGGGGACAGGTGACGGCGGGAGCGGAGCCCCCCCGGTCCCTCAGCTGTCCCTGCCGGAACGCCTCCGCGGGGTTTGCCGAGCAGCTGCCGCCAGTGCCAGCGACATCCAAGCAAGGCGGGGAGAGTGAGGAAGACTTCTCCTCCTCATGCTGAAGGCCAGTGACGCAGTGGTGTCCCCGTGGCCGGGCCAGCCACCATCCTCCAGCCCCTCACCCTGCGGTGGCTGCAGCAGCCCTGAGGGCCACCCCGTCGTGCTGCCACCCCAAAACCCGCCTGCTCTCCCTCTCCCAAGGGCTGGTGGGCTCATGCCGGTGCCAGGTGGACTTGGTGGGTCCAGAAATGTCCCTTTGCGTCTGGGCGGCACTGGCACCAGTGCTTGCAAACCTGGCGGGTTGGTGTCGGGGACCCGGGGCTCTCCGTGCCACGTCCTTGCTCCCGCTGGTGACCCAACCCCGATGGCTCCCTCTTTCCCCAGGAAAGCCGTAACCTCTTCTGCTGCCTGTACCGGTCCTGGTGTCACAATCCCGTGACAACTGTGTCCCTCTGCTTCCTTACCCAGAACTACAAGCACGCCTACGACCTCATCCAGAAATTGTATCCTTTGGGGGTTTTCTGCGAGGCGGGTGGCCGGGCTGGCCCCCGGTCCCTCTGTGGCCACCAAGGTCACACTGTGGGCCAGCCCAGTCTCCTGCCTATGGCCCCTGGTCCCTCTGTGGCCACCAAGGTCACACTGTGGGCCAGCCCAGCCTCCTGCCTACGGCCCATCATTACCAGGGCGGCGTCCCCACGACGCGAGGGCAGGGCAGCCTGTGCTGGGTGCGCGCCAGCTCCCTTCCCCTTGGGTCGTCCGTATTTTTTGTGGTGTAAGAAGAGGAAAACGCGCGCTGGCTGAGCGCTGACCTTCCCCTGCCCGGGAGGGGAGGCTCCTCAGCATCCTCTTCCTCCCAGGAAGACGAAGGCTTTGGCCTCCTGGCCCGATGAGCAGGCAGCGCCTGGCGCAGTGCGGTTCCCGGTGAGCTCACTGTCTGCCTGGAGCAGAATGATTATTTTCACGTGCCAGCAAACCCCGAGCCTCCCTGAGAGGCTTTCCGTACGAAGAAGCTTAATAACGCACTCGGGTTCCCTTCCCGGCACGCGTCGGCATTTCTCCTGGGGGACGAGAGCGCTCGGCATCGCCTCCATGCCATCCCCGCGGGCCGGGGGGTAAAAGCAAGCATCTTCCCTCGCACCGCCTTCCTGCCTGCTCTCTGCCGGCTTTTTGGGCAGCCTGCCTTTTCTCCCGTCCCTGCCTGCTTGTCCTGTTTCCTTCCATCATCCCTCGGCCACCCGCAGACCTCTCAGCCCTGCCTCCGTGCGAGCCCTGCCTGTTCCCTGCCTGCTCGCTTCCCGCGGGAGCTGTGGGTGGAGGGAGGCTTTGGCAGAGCCACGGTCCACGCCGGGCATCACCGGGGCGAGCCATCTGCTGCTGCCGGGTCACCCTTTTCCAAGGTAACGTCCTTAACGGCCGCATCCAGCGGGGATCTGGAGGTCACCGTGGATTTCCTCACCGAGGTGGACAAGCTGGTGCAGCTCATCGAGTGCCCCATATTCACATGTAAGGAGGAAACCCCGCGTGGGGAAGGGGCGGCGCGCGGTGCTCCCCCACCCCAGGCGCGTTCCCCCTCCCTGCTCTTCCATCGCAAGCGGCAGCCGCCACACGAATAAATAGAGCAGAAGTTATGAGACTTCTTGCCGGGAGGTTTGCCCAGTGCTGGAGCTGCCCGCCGGGGACGGGCGCGCTGGCAGCACCGGGGCGGGGGGCCGCTCGCCCCCCAGATATAGGTTAAGGGAGCGAGCGGCGCTGGCACCAAACAGAGGGATGGGGGAAGGATGAGGGAGGGGGCTGGACCACGCTGAGCATCTCCGGCGGGGCGCGGGTAGGGTGTCAGATGAGGGGAGCCACGTGTGCCACCCTTGGAGACACAGGGTGGCATCATGGGTGCTCCTGGGGCCCTTAGCGAGAAAAAAAGGTGTTTTTTTTTTCTGGAAATGGAGGATTAAGCCCTAAAAAAACAGAGCCGCTTCTCTCTCCAGATCCGGCCCCCCAGCCGCAGCAGCGTGTCCCCCCGCGTTGGGTAACGCAGCCAGGGCCTGGCCGGGGGCTCCGGGACGTGGGGGGGGAGCCGGGGTGGGGAGGGGGGACGTGGCAGGGTGACCTGTGGCTGCGGGGGGGTTTCTCATGATGGTGTTCAGCTGCCCCTGGGCTCCTTCTCCCTGGAGGTGGAGCTGGGCACTGGGGGCACTGGGAAATGTCCCAGAAGGGACTTTGGGAGGGGACTGTATAGGTCCAGGCTATTTGGGGGAATATTTGGAGGAATATTTGGGGGAATATTTGAGGGAAGAGGGTTAGAGCAGCCAGGCGATGGAGATGCGGGCTGGCCCTCGGTCACGCTTCCTCCCGTGGTGCCCTGTGCTTCATCCCAGGGATGACTTTGTTCCCACAGCCCCAAACGATTCCTTGAGGGTTCCCCATCCCGCTCACCTTAATCTCCAAGTCTTGGGGTGGGGGACAGATGTGCCCCCCCCATAAAGCAGCATCCCTGGGCGTGGGTCCCTTGGCTGGGAGACTCCAGAGGTGCTAGTGGCAACCAGGAGGCGAGATGTGGGGCAGGGACCTCTCGCCCCATCCCCTGGGCTGCCCCAGGTGGGACCTCAGTTGTCTGTAGGGCTCCATAAGACCCTTCCAGCCCTGAGCACCACGAGGGATGGAGCAGGAGGGTGGTTTCCCCTCTGCTGAGCAACACCATGGCCCAGCAACACGTAACCGTCAGGGTTGAGCGGAGAGGATCCCTGCGGCTCCAGAGAGTCCCCGGGAGGGTGTCAGCCAGCCCTCCCGACGTGTGATGCCCCAGGAGGGGTATCGCTGCTAATTCTGCGAAAGTTGAGGAGCGGTCTCGCGTTGCACGCGTGTCCTCAGGCAGACAGCGTGGACGGGCTGGGGGAGGAGTGGCAGCAGGGATGGGAGACCGGGGAGCCTCTGCCCCCCTCCCCAGCTGGCAGCTGGGGGCTGTGGGGAGGAGAGGGGCTTCTGGCCTGTGTGGGACACAAAGACGGATGAGTTAACGCAAGGGGAGAGGCTGCTGGTACCGTGCGGGTGCCCCTCGGGTCAGCTGGCAGAGGCTTACAGCCTCTCCAGGACCATCGGAAGGGTTGGGAGGATCCTGCTATTGGGGTTAGAGGCGAAATGCATTTTACCCATCCTCTTCCTCTCCTCTTCCAGACCTCCGCCTGCAGCTGCTGGATGTGAAGAACAACCCCTACCTGATCAAGGCTCTTTATGGCCTGCTGATGCTGCTGCCCCAGAGCAGCGCCTTCCAGCTCCTCTCCCACCGCCTGCAGTGCGTGCCCAACCCCGAGCTCATGCAGACAGCGTAAGTGCCACCGGGACCGAGCTCCACCAGGCTCTGCCGGACCCCCGGCATCGGGGCCAGACACGCCGTCCCCCCGCCGCCGAGCATCCCCACGATCCCGGGCTCAGCCCCATGCTCTTCGTTCGCCCCCCGGATCCTTTGCGGCCGCGGCTGCTCCTTGCCCCGTGGCCGGGAGCGTTGGCTCGGGGGGTTTTTTGTGTCTATATTTGGTAACCCTGGGAGGGCTGTGCCTCATCCACAGGCATTTGGCATCCGGGATGGAAAATTTCACTTGTGGGGTCGCTATGGAAACGAGCAGAGCTGGGAAGGAGGTTTACGGAGAGAGAGACGCCGGCAACCCGGGGTGCTCCCAAAGCGTGTCCCCCCTCCCAGCCCGCACAGCCTTCACGGCACCCAAAAGGACCCCGTCACCCAAAAGGACCCCGTCACCCATGCACACCTGGGACTTGCTTCTCCATCCCCACCCCTGACCTTCGGGGAGCCGGGAGCTGCGATGTGCAAGGGTGGCACCTCCCTGGGGATGAGCCGAAATCCTCCTGCTCCCTGCCCAGGGGTGCTGCCCACCCGGCACGAGCCGGGTGGTGGGATTTGCTCTCCAGCCCTCGGCTAATAAGCGGGGAGGGTCGATGTTAAAGCTGGGTCTTGCAAAGCCCTGGGAACAAAAAGAAGAGCTCCCAAGCTGGGCAGGTTTCTGAATTAACCCCCCACCGCCACCGCTCCTTGGCTTTTAACAGCTCCCCTGGGCCGGCTTTTATCCCTCCTGGCCTCCGGCGCTGAGCTCCTACCCACAACCCGGCGCTGATTTTAATTGGGATGGGGGGCAGATGGGGGGCTGCATGTGCTTCCTTCCCCCCACCACCTTTTTCCCCCCCTCCTTGGCCCCGGCAGCGGGGTTTTTTCGAGCAACCGGAGCTGTCAGACGGCCTGAGCATCTGATTAACACTGACCTACATTCCTTCAAACACCGAAGCCGGCTTTCATAACAGGCCAGCCCCAGCTGCCCCCTCCCCGGGGGGACGCCAGGGCCTCGAGAGCCGCCTGCCATCCTCCCGTGGGCTCCCCCGTGTCCCCCAACGGGCTTCCCGGGGGCTGGTCCCCCCACCTCCCTTGCAAGGGACCAGCTCTGAGGGATGAGCACCCATGGCTGGAGCCCCGGGGAGCCCCCGTGGGGGCTCCCCGGGGCTCCAGCCATGGGTGCTCATCCCCCGGGGCTGTCCCCGCTGCCACCAGTCCTCCTCCATGCCAAAGCACACAGATATCTATTTTTTTGCTCGCTCCTAAAACCAGGCAGGGAAACTGAGGCACGTGGTGCCAGCATCCTTTCTGGCCAGTCTCGCTGCTTTTGGCCGGAATGGGTTGGGACAGGGGGGAGCATCCATGTCGGAGGGGTTAAACCTCCCCTGTGGGGCCAGGGGGGCTGAGGCAGATGTCCCTTGTCCCCTCTCTTCTGTCCCAGGACTTCTTGGGCTCCGTCTCTTGCCTTTTGGGGGAGGGAAACGGGGCTTTGGGAGTGTTTAACGGAGCACCAGCATCACTAGGGGTACGGGCAACTCCTTCCCCTTCCTGCCCTCACGCTCCGCTCCCTCCCCGCAGGGACAGCACCAAACCGAGCGCCGGTTTCAAGAGGGCGTCAGCCTCCAACATCGACTACACGGAGCTGCTGCAGCACTTTGAGAAGGTCCAAAACAAGCACCTGGAAGCACGGCACCAGCGAGCCGGGCGGGCAGAGCAGCTGGACCGGCGGGTGGTCCTCTGAGCATCCCCGCGACAGCCATGGGTGTGCACGGATGCTAGGGCAGGGACCAGGGGACTCGGACCAGGGGACGGGGACAGCGGTTGCTGGCCGCCGGAGGATGCGATGGGTTTAATGGCAGAGGGAGATGGGCGAGCGCTCGGCGCGGGGCTGGTTTTCCTCCCCGCTGCGTGTGCGGATGGTGGGGGACCCCCAGGCTGTGCCCGGCTTCTCCCGTGGGCGATGCGGGGACCTGGGGAAGGGTTGCAGGAGGAGAGGGCCAGGGGAAAGCACCTCGTCTGAGGAAACTCCCCTTTGCTTTGCTAATGCCTTCCCCGTGACTGTCAGCTGAGCGCCCAGCCTTCAGCCAGCGAGACCGGAGGGGAAGGGAAGACCGGGAGGAACCCCCCGGCCTCCCGCCCTGGAAAACAAGCGCGCGGGGCCGCCGGTCGCCTCTCGCCACCCTGGCTTCCACCCTCCGGCTCCGAGGCCTCTCCGGAGGCTGCCGGCGGCATCTCGCCCGGGGACTCACACTCCTGTGCGTGGTACTCGGCCCCGTCCCCACGTCCACGCACCCTCCCCGAGCCCCCAGCTCTCGGCACGGATGGCGGCGCAGCCTTAACTCCCAGCGGCACGGGGCATGGCAGAGACCCCCATCACGCCCAGCCCCGGACTCAGTTCTTTGTTCCTACGTTAAGCTCCCCACGATAAAATAAACGAGCGATGCAGAGCAGGCCGTTCCTGGTAGCTGGGCTCCCCATCCTTGTGGATCCAGCCCCAAGGAGAGCCAAAAACCTGGCACGGGGCAGGGGATGGCACGGAGCATCTTGCTCCACCCCGAGCCCCGGGCTGGCCCAGTCCTGCCACGTTGGCTCACTGGCGAGCAGGGCTTCTCCGCCTGCTCCTCTTCCCAGCAGGAACAAAAAAACCACCGCCGAAATTCTTCCAGGCCACGGTCATGAAACCGCAGCGCGGTGACAGGCATTTTCCTGGCCCTGAGCAGCCGCCGGCGCTGCCTTCGCCCCGTCCCGCGGCGCCGAGAGACCGTCACCGTTGGCGCGTACCGGGCTGCTGCGGTTCGGGGGGTTGCCGTTGCATCCCTGGCACGTTTCAGGCCCTCACCTGATCCTGAGGAAAGGGGGATTGGAGGAATTCGTGGAGTTTTTATGGCTCCTGGCCTGTTTACAGTGGAGCCGAGCTCTGGCAGTGGGTTCCCTGAACAGCCCCACACCGGCGCTGCTTTGGCTGGGATAAAGACATTCCTGTCATTCCCGGGAAAGGGCTTTCCAAACCCGGTCACGGCGGGTTAATTTTAACAGCCAGCCCTTTAGGATGGACGAGCAGTGGCTTCCCCAGCCCGCCGACCGCTCGGGGTGCCGGTGGGGTTCCTGTTGCCTTTCCCAACCGCTGCCGGGATGTTGCCGGCGTGGGCCAGGGCTGCTGCCGGTCCCAGGGCTCTGCCCATCGCTCCTGCCGGGCTCACTGCCGCTGAGCGGCCCTCATGCCAAGGGACGGGGTTTATGGGGAGAAATTCCAGCCGGCTGCTGGAGCACCGAGCCGTAATCGTTTCCTTATGGATGGCTCTTGACCTGCACCGGCCAGAGCAGCGTGGTGCTGCCGGGGCAGTGCCGGCTGGGGATCGGGGCTGCTTTTTCTGGCAGGAGGGGGAATGGGTGACTCAGGCTGAGCCCCTCGCCCTGGGGTTTCACCCTGAGGTGCAGCGAGGTGCGTTGGGGCTCAGCCCGGCCCCCCAGATCCCAGGAGGCTGGAGATGGGGCCTTGGGATGGCTGCGGGGAAGGGTTCGTCTGCTGGCAGGCCACGTGTTTCCCACGGCTCTCTGGTAATCGAGTGCTGTAAGACATTTCAGGGCTGCCGTATGATCACCCCGGAGGGTGTTAAAACTTCAACCTGCACCGAGGCGATGCCCCGCAGCGCACCCAGGCACTCGCCTTCCCCGGGCAGGGAAGGCAGCGGGGCTCAAACAGCCATGGAGGGAGGCTAACAGAGCCCTGGCCCGGGGGCAGCACCCCGCACCCCCCCGCCCAGGGCCCGGGGGGCTGCCCCCGAGCATCCCACAGCGGTGCGGCTGCTGACCCCCGGGCCCAGCACTCCCCAGGGCACAGCGGGGCTCCCCACCCAACACCCCAAGACCGTCCCTTGGGGGTCCTCCGCTGCCCTGTGAGCGACCCCCGGTGCTGCCCCCACCAGCGGGGGCTGCCCCCCAGCCCCACACCCCCAGGCACCCCTCGGGGCTCCCTCCGCCGCAGCCCGGGGGCTCCCGGGGCTGCTCCCCGATGCGCCCCCCGCAGCAGCTCCCGGAGCATCCCCGAGCACCACCGGGCCCGGCAGCCCCGCGCATCCCCCGCCCGCCCGCTGCTGCCCCCCGAGCATGTGTGTCCCCCCCCGCCCCGGCCCCGCGGCGGGCGGCGCATGTGCCGCGCAGATCCCGCCCCGCTCCGCCCCCGCCGCCGCCCCGGGGGCGCCGCTCTCCGCGCCCCGCTCCGCGCCCTGACTCCGCTCCGCGCCCCGCTCCGCTCCGCGCCCCGCTCCGCTGCCAGGGGGGCGGCCCGAGGGGGGCGGCGGGTCCGCTCAGCCCCCGGGGGAAGGGGGGCGATGCGCCGCGCCGCGCCCCGCCCGGCCCCCCCGCCGCTCCGCCGCCCCACCGCCGCCGCCGCCCGGGCGCCGCCCGCCCCCCGCCGCCGCTGAGCCTGGCCCGCCGCCGCGGCCTCCCCCGGCGGCGCCGCCCGCCCCGGGCTGCCGCAGCGCCGCGATGGAGACGGCGGAGAAGGAGTGCGGAGCCCTCGGCGGCCTCTTCCAAGCCATCATCAACGACATGAAGGTAGGGACCCCCCCCCCGCACCCCGCACCCCGCACCCCGCACCGTTCCGCTGCCGTGACAGCGCTCCCCCCCGCACCCCCCCACCGGGCAGCCTCCGCTCCGCCGCTGCTGCGGGCACGGACCGGCCGGCATCGGGCCCCGCGGCGGGTACCGGGGCTCCCGCATCAGCCCCGCGGCGGGGAGCCGGGCTCCGCTGTCCAGCCCCGAGCTGGGTATCGCGGCCCCACGGCGGGTGTCGGAGCCCCACGGCGGGTGCGGGGCTCGGCACTGGGTGCCGGAGCCCCACGTCAACCCCATAGTGGGCATGGGGGCCCCATGTTGGGCATCGGACCCCACGCTGGGGATCGCAGCCCCATATCAGCCCCGTACCCGGCACCGGGTACCGGAGCCCCATGTCAGGTATCACAGCCCCATATCCGTCACCGGGTACCGGAGCCCCATGTCAGGTATCACAGCCCCATATCCGTCACCGGGTACCAGAGCCCCATGTCAGGTATCACAGCCCCATATCCGTCACCGGGTATCGGAGCCCCATGTCAGGTATCACAGCCCCATATCAGCCCCATATCCGTCACCAGGTATCGGAGCCCCATGTCAGGTATCACAGCCCCATATCAGCCCCATATCCGTCACCGGGTATCAGAGCCCCATGGCGAGTATTGGAACCCCGTATCCGTCACCGGGTATTGGAGCCCCATGTCAGGTATCACAGCCCCATATCAGCCCCATATCCATCACCGGGTATCAGAGCCCCATATCAGCCCCATATCCATCACCGGGTATCGGAGCCCCATGGCAAGTAACAGAACCCCATATCAAACCCGTGTCCATCACCGGGTACCGGCACCCCATGTCTGGTACCGGAGCCCCGTATCAGCGCCGTATCTGTCAGCGGGTGTTGGAGCCCCGTGTCGGGTACCACAGACCGGGCATCGCTGCCCGATGTCGGGTACCGCTGGCCCCGCATCGGGCATCACCAGCCATTGGGGGCATTGCATTGACACCCCCCCCCGCCACCCTCCGCTCCCCAGCTTGGATTTCTGCCGGACCCGCTTGGGTTTGCACCAAAGGAACAAAAAGGTCCCCCAGCTCCTCAATCCCATTTCCCAACCCGGGGAGGGGACGTCGCCTCCACCCTCCCTGGGAGCAGGATGGGGCCATGTTTTAAAAAAAAATGCCTTTTTTTTGTTTGTTTTCATTTCAAAAAAATAAATGAAAAATGCTGGGGGGCATTTTTGTCTGGGGGTTGAGCAGGGAGGAGGGAACCAGCCGGGTTTCTTCATCTCGGGGGGGCGAAATTCCTGCTGCCTACTCCAGCGTTGGGGTTTAGCCCCAGTCATTTTCGGAGGCAAAAGCTCTCTTCCTCCTCCTCCTCCTCCTCCTCCTCCTCCTCCTCCTCCTCCTCCTCCTCTTCCTCTCTTCTTGCTGCAGCCCAGTCCAGACAATGCTGTCATTGCCAAAGCAGGGGAGGGGGGGATAAAAAAAAAAATAAAAGCCTGGCGGAGAAGGAGATTAACCCCTTCGAGGGGTGGCGGTGGCTCCGCGGGGCCGGACTCCGGCTCAGGGCTGGGAGAAGAGCCCTGGAGGGAGACAATCCCGGCTCTCCCCAGGCACCAGCCCCAGGGCAGCGAGGGCCAGGGCTGGTGGGGAACGGTGCTGGGGTCAGCACCCCAAATGCCTTCACCCCAGCCATCCCCTCCTGGCAGCCCCACTGAGCCCCACGTCCCCAGGGTGGAGGTGAGGGCAGCCCGTGCCTCGGTTTCTCCATTCCCCCACTGAGGCTGCGGAGGGGATGAGCCCACCGGGAGCCGTCGCCTCCCCGGCTGCTGCCAGCGCTGCCAACGCAGCGGCATGCCCAGCCCCATCAGGACGTGGTTGGGCCAGGAGCCCCTCACCGTGGCGTCGCGCGCCGGCGTGGCTGAGGAAACCGTGTTGGATTCGTTTTCATGCCATTTGTAGGTGGGAAAGATGAGAAAAAAAATAATAAAAAGGAAGAAAAAAGCCCCACCACGCTCGGCTCACACCCTGCACAGCCCTGGCCCAGCGCCGGTGGCCCCTAAGGGCGCATCGTCCCCGTCCCTGTCCCCATCTCCCAGCCACGTGGTGTCCTGGCGCGGGCACTGGCGGACGGGGAAAAATAGTCCCCAGCCCACAGAACTGATGGCGTTGAACGGCAGCGATGTGCTTAGGGTCCCGCGGCTGGCAGCCCTGCGCTGGGCGCGGGGGTAAAGGGACCTTATTTCGGTGGCAGGTGGCTTTTCGGCACCCGTCGGCCTCCATTGGGGAGGGCTCGGGCAGCGAAGCCTGGTGGCAGTCCCCGAGCCGGCAGCGTCCCCGAGCCGGCTTCATTCCTGTTGCCTCTCTTCCAGCGTGCTCTGGCATCCCTGGGTGACCTTGGCATGTCCTTGTCCCCGTTGTCCTCGTCCCCATCCTCCTCCCGCCCGGCATCGCCGAGGGCCGGGGGCGTCGTGACTTGCCCCTTCGTTTGGGGGGAGCCTCCGCTCGCCCTCCCCGGGGTGGCTGGGGGAAGGTGGCCCTGGGACAGTGGCCCTGCCCTCCGGCAATGGCAGCTCCCAGGGACTCGGGGCCCTGCGCCGGGGCGCTGCCACACGTGGCACATGAAGTGGCATCCTCAAACCCCTTCTTTGCTGACTCGTGAGGAAACGGGGGCTTTCGTGGTCCCCCCAAAAACAACGCTGGGCTGGTCCCGTGCCCCCTCGGTGCAAACCCTGTCCCCAGAGGTGCCACCAAGCCGGGCTCACGGGAATGTGTGGTGACCCACATCCTGCAAAGCGGGCTCCGGTGCCCGAGTCCCAGCCCGGTGGCCACCCCAGAGGGGTTTGCAACCCCCCAGCACTGCCGTCGGATGGTGGCATCGGGATGGCACCGGAATGGTGTCACTGGGATGACAGCACCGGGACGGACCTCGCCAGGATGGCAGCACCAGCACGGCCTCGCTGGGACGGTGGCACCCGGATAGACTTGACGGGATCGTGGCACTGGGACTGGCCATGCCAGGCTGGCACTGGGATGGCCTCGCTGAGACAGCACCAGCATTAACCTCACCAGGACAACACTGTGACTGGTCTCACTGGGATGGTGGCACTGGGATGGCCTCGCTGTATGGTGGCACCAGGATTAACCTTGCTGGGATGGCACCAGGACTGGCCTTGCTGGGATTGCACTGGAGCTGGCATTGCTGGGACTGGCCTCACTGGCACAGCACCAGGATGGTCTTACTGGGAGTGGCCTCTCCAAGACACTGCTGGGACTGGTCTTGCCGAGACCGGCCTCCCTGGGACAGCGCTGGGATGGCCTCGTTGGGACGGTGGCACTGGGACAGCCCTGGGATGGCCTTGCCACAAGCGCACTGGGACTGGTCTTGCTGGGGTGGCCTCGCCAGGATGGCAACGGGGTGGCCTGGCCGGGATGGCACCAGGGTGGCCTCACTGGGGTGGCCTCCCCAGCACCTGTGACCTGTCCATGTCCATGTCCCTGCACGACCACCCCGTTCAGGCCTGGGGGGACCCCAGACCCCCCCTCCTGCCCTGTGGGTCCTCGTGGGCTCGGGGGAGCCGGGGACTGGAGCTGCCCACTGCAGGGCTGGAGCCCTCCATGGTGGTGGTTTCGACCATCGCTGCTTTTGGGGGAGGCTGGAGGTGCTGGAGGGCTCTGCTGCTGACTGGGTTCTCAAAGGTTGCCTGTGCACCAGCTCCTTTCCTCCCCTCAAATTTCCAAACCCATAAGCTGCCTTTAGCCCTTTGAGGAAAGAGGAAGAGATCACCCAAAATCCCGAGGTCTCTATGGTCTACGTGGTTGCGAGGCCGGACTGGAAAGGGAAAACCCAGCAGGGAAAAAGGGTTGTGCTCAGCCTTTATTAGCCATCAGAGAAGCCACACCTAGCCAGGCACGGCCACCGAGCTGCCCCATCTCTCTGTAACGGTGAAGGGGGGATTTGCCCTGCCTGGGGAGGGGGCGCAGGGGGGCGGGGGACTCCGGCTCTCACTGTCACCTTCCCTCCTTGCAGAGCTCCTACCCCATCTGGGAGGATTTCAACTCGAAGGCCACCAAGCTGCACTCCCAGCTCAGGTGAGTGGCTGGGGTGGGGGGGACAGGGGACCCCCCGTCCCTGTGGGCACATCCCGGGGTGCCCAGCTCCCGCTGAGCCCCCCCCTCGCTCTCTCCACCCCAGGACCACGGTGCTGGCCGCAGTCGCCTTCCTAGATGCCTTCCAGAAAGTGGCCGACATGGCCACCAACACCCGCGGTAGGGTCCTCCCCACCAGGAGTGGGCGTCCCCTGGCGTGGTCGGGCGGGGGGAGCGGGTGGCGAGTGGCCCCTGTGGGGTGACCCCTGCCCACGTGGCTGGGGTGGGCTTCACGCAGCAGCTCCACCATCCATGGAGATGTGTCCAACCTGTCCCCACCCCAAGGTGGAGCATCCCCTGGGAAGCAGGGCTGGAAAGATGGGGTGCAGCTGAGGCTGGGGGGGGGGGCGGGTGGGGTGGGCACCCATGTGGGTGCCGCTCCTCACCACCCATGGGTGCTTAGCCGGCATCTTCTGGTGAGGCTGGTTTGCTTGCGGGGAGATTCGGGGTGACGCAGCCCCGCACCGTGGCTCCCCGCACCCGTCTCTGCCCCCCAGGATGCGCCCAGATATGGGGCTGAGCCGCCCTCCCGGTGTCCCTTGTCCCCTGTGCCCACCTGGGAGGTGCCCGGGGGGGTCCCGGCTGCTCCGGGGGGGCTCCAGGGAGGGGGAATTAGATGGAGGGAGATGCAGGACCCCATGCTTGGCTGCTTCAGGGATGAACCCCGACCCGCCGAGGAGGTGATGTGAAGAGCTGAGGCTGCAGGTTGGGCCCCCCCATGCTGGAATGGGGTGGGGGGGTCGGACCCCCGGTCCCTCTCCGGGTGCCCGCTGCGGGCGAGGAGCCACTTCCCACCGCTCGGCTTCTGCCAAGCAGATGGTCCGGGGCTGGTTTGCAGACTGGCGGCATCCAGGCCATCTGGAGCTGCGCGGGGAGGAGGAGGAGGAGGAGGAGGAAGAGGAGGAGGAGGAGGAGGAGGCAGCAGCAGCTTGAGCTGGGATCAGCTTTGCCTCCAAACCCACTAGCCCACTGCACCAGGGGATTAGGGCTCCCCCAGCTCCCCTCCAGCCTGGGCACCGAAAGCGAGGGAGGGGACACGGGGGGGGATGCTGGGGACAGCTGGTGACCAGCACCGTGGGAGTCAGCATCACCAGGGCTGCCCTGGAGTGCTGCGCCGGGCGGGGGCACCTCGGGGACACCCCTGGACATCCCTGATGTTTTCTGCGGGGGCAGAGCGGCGGTGTGGGGAAACTGAGGCAGGGCACTGGGTGGGGGCCGGCTGGCGGCCTCGTACGTGGCGCGTGAGCACGTGGGGGAATCGGATTAGGAGCAGCAGGAGCCGGGATAAGAGCATTAGGAGTGGGATTAGGAGAATACCCCGGTGCAGGAGGAGAAGGCCCTCGGCCCATGGGCTCCCCCGGTTCGGCAGCACTGGGGGGCTGGGGGATGCCCAAAACTCCTGCAAAGAGTGGGAGGTGTCTCTGGAGGCTTTTTTGGGGAGAGTAAGGCAGACTATTACTCCCTAGCTTGCACCCAAGGAGTTTGGATTGCTGCTTTTCCAGCAGCACTGCCACCATGTGGCCATCCTTAGGCTTCAGAGTTAACAGCAATTTCACCGAAAAGAGATGCTCCTGCTTTCTGTTGCTGGCCAATATCCCCCCGGGGAGCTCTGACTCCCTTTTTATACGCTCGGGATCGTGTCTGGAGCTGAGGGATGCAGCTGGCTGCCTGGCACGGAGCCAGGGAGGGAAGCCGGTCCCGGAGCCGTTTGCTCCCGGCCAGCCGGTTTCTTGGTCCGTGCCTGGCTGGCTGCGCAGTACCTCGCCCCCTGCTTCCCTGGCCCCCCCAGCACCGAATTTGAGACAAACCAGGAAAAAGCGGGAGCAGGTTTTCATTTTGAAACCCTAGGAAGGGATATTTAGCGCTTTATTTATTTGTTAGTGGATGTTGATTTATTTATTTAGTGGATTTATCGGGGAAAAAAGGAGACATCCCTGACCCAAAGCATCCCCAGAGCCCAGGGCATCCCAGCACTGGTCATCTCCGCCGCCAGCCAGCCTGGTCCCAGTATACACACTGGGCTGGGACTGGTGTGGGGGTGTCCCCTGCCCCTCGTCAGTGGCGTTTTGCTCCCCCCCAGGCGCCACGAGGGACATCGGCTCCGCGCTGACCCGCATGTGCATGCGGCACCGCAGCATCGAGGCCAAGCTCCGGCAGTTCACCAAGTAAGCGTGCCCAGGGCATCGGTGACACGAGTTGGCCGGGCTCAGCCTCTGACGAAGGAGACGCTGGATGTCGGCTGGGCCCGGGATGGGGGGCACGGCCCCCCCCCCCGACTCCGGCGCTCTCCCACGCTCTCTGCCTCTCTCTCCCTGCTCCAGCGCCCTCATGGAGAGCCTGATAAACCCTTTGCAGGACAGGATTGAGGACTGGAAGAAAACTGCCAACCAGCTGGACAAGGACCATGCAAAAGGTAGCGGTGGGATGGGCCGGATCCGTGTCGGGGGGGCTGTGCCGGTCAGCGGGGGGGGGTCCCCTCTGACAGCACTTCTGTGCCCCCAGAATACAAGCGAGCCCGCCACGAGATCAAGAAAAAATCCTCCGACACACTCAAGCTCCAGAAAAAGGCTCGCAAAGGTGAGGGGGGGTCTCCTGGAGGGGGGGGTACCCCTGCCAACCCCTCCGCAGCACCCCCAGCCGGGGCGGGCAGCCTGGATGGGGCACCCCGGCTGCCTCCCGGGGATGGTGGGCACCAGGGGGGTCCCGCTGCCCACCCCCCACAGAAAGGGGGGTGCCGGCACGGCCCGGGGGGGGTGGCGGGGAGGCGGGGGCGCACGCCCCGGCCCTCGGCCTCTTTTCACACGTTTTCTCTGTCTCCTTCTCTCTTCCCTCCCCTCCACATCCTTCCTGTAGAGCTGCTTGGTAAGTGAACTGCTGGTCCCCCCCCGGCCCCCTCTCTGCTTCCTCATCTGCTCCCCGTCCCGGTCTCCCCGGGGCCAGGGCCGCTCTCCGTCTGTCCATCCGTCCGTCCATCCGCTCCCTGTGCCCCCCCCCCGACCCCGCCCTGCTTTTAGCTTAGCTTAGCTTGCGCCCCGCATCCCGGGGCGACGCCAGCCCCGCTGCGGTGGCACCCGGGCGGGTCCCCTGGTCCCAAGCGCCAGGGATGGGGACGGGGTGGCAGAGGACACCCCCCCGCTCCGCCTCCCGGGGCTGCCGCGGGGTGAGGGTGCTCCTGGGATCCGAGCACGGGGGGGGACCCCGTGGCACTCGCTGGGATGTGAGGATGGGGTGACGGGGTGATGTCGCCCAGCCGGAGCCTGGGGATGGCCTTGGCTCAGCCATGGGACCCCCAGCAGATTGGGAGGGGTGTCCGGGGAGCCCGGTGCTGATGGTACCCCGTCTCGCAGGGAAGGGGGACCTGCAGCCCCAGCTGGACAACGCGCTGCAGGATGTCAACGACATGTACCTGCTGCTGGAGGAGACGGAGAAGCAGGCGGTCCGCAAAGCCCTCATCGAGGAGCGGGGTCGCTTCTGCACCTTCATCACCTTCCTGCAGCCCGTGGTGGTGAGCGCTGGGGGCCCGGGGGGTGGGGGGGGTGTTCGCTGCTGCCCGATGGGTGCTGATGCTCTCCCTTGTCTGGCTGCAGAACGGGGAGCTCACCATGCTGGGAGAGATCACCCACCTGCAGGGCATCATTGAGGACCTGGTGGTCCTCACCGCCGAGCCCCACAAGCTGCCCCCCGCCAGCGAGCAGGTCAGCATAGGGGCGCCAGGGGGGGACGGGGTGAGTCAAGGGAGGGGGGGGGAGCATCTTTGGGGGGTTTAAACCCCATCCTTCCTGCAGGTGATCAAGGACCTGAAGGGCTCTGACTACAGCTGGTCCTACCAGACCCCCCCGTCCTCGCCCAGCAGCTCCAGCTCCCGCAAGTCCAGCATGTGCAGGTATGGTGGGGTGCGCTCCACGCCTAAAATCCCACCCCCTTCGTTAACCCCGGGGGGCTAATGATGCTCACGGCCCTTGGGGTGAGCATGTCCACCTCCACACGTCCATGTGGTTAACCGGTCCCCAGTAATGCGGAGGAACTGGTCTTGGCACACTGGGATGGCTGCGGGGTCGGGGCTGGTGGACCTATGGAGCAGGACGGGTGCCTGGCACGTTTCCCATCCTCTGGGTTTTGGGGATGGTGTGAGCTGTGCAGGGGGGGTCTGAAGGCAAACATGTCACCTTTGCCATGTTCCCCAGCCTGTCCCCTGCCAGCGGAGGACCCCAGAAGGAAAAGGGATGCCCTGGGAGGACCGCGTGCCTCAGTTTCCCCAGGCTGGGGTGTGGGGCAGGGTGCTGGGCTTGCTGCCCGGACACCCTGCTGCGTCCGAACCTCTGTCTTAAACTCTCTTTTCCTTCCTTTGTCCTCCCCACCGGCGTGTCCCCGTCCCCCCCGGCGCCCCCCCAGCAGCGTTAGCAGTGCCAAGGGTGGCATGGCGTGGCCCGGCGGGGCTCAGACCTGCTCACCCAGTTCCACCTATCGCTACCGCAGCCTGGCGCAGCCCCCCGCCGCCGCCACCCGCCTCTCCAGCGTCTCCTCCCATGACTCCGGCTTCATCTCCCAGGACGCCGCTTACTCCAAACCGCCTTCCCCCATGCCCTCGGACATCACCAGCCAGGTACAGAGGGGGTCAGCGCCGCCCCCCCCACCCCATGCCTCAGTTTCCCCTTCTGTAGAATGGGTGGGTGCTGCTGGGTGCAACACAAGGGTCTGGTGTGGAGGTGATGGGTCCCCCCAGGCGTGTTTCCAGCTGTGTTGGCATCACCCAGCCCTGCTTGGGGGCACCGCGGGCCACGGTGCAGAGAAACCCCATCTGTGACCCCCCCAGGGATGGGGTGCAGGTATCACCCCCCCCCGTGCCAGGGGGAACAGGGTATTTCCCAATCGCCCCAGCCCCGTAACACCCAGTTTGTACCAGTCCCCCAGCAGGCAGCGCGGAGCAAAGCTTCCCCTTCTCCCTGCCTTCTTCCCGGTGCTGAGGATGCTCCCAGACCCCCGGCTCCCCCCGGGAGCTGCCGATCCCTCGTGCTGGCTGTGCCGCAGGGCTGCCTGGCACGACCGCTAACCTGGCGTCGCCAACCCGGCGAGAGCCCCTGGGGAGCCCAACGCCATGGCTGCGGGGACTGTCCTCGCTCCCCAAAATGGCTTTTGCCTCTGCCGGGTCGGATTCTGCTCGCCTTCCCGCATCTGCTGCCGGGGGGGAGGCGGGCTGGGGGCCTGGGTCAGCTGGGAAAGCCATGGGCGCTGCTCTAACCCGGGACTGCGGCGCTGGCTGTGCTTGCTAACCGCCTCTTCTCTCCCCCTCCGGCTCACGGCATGGCTTGGCCTCCCGGCACGGCAGAAGTCCTCCAGCTCGGCGTCCTCGGAGGCCTCGGAAACCTGCCAGTCGGTTAGCGAGTGCAGCTCCCCCACCTCGGTTAGTTCTTGCTCCACCACCGGGGCACGGGCAGGTGGCGGAAAGGTGAAGCCTTCATCAGCAACACCCTCCTCTTCCTCTTCTCCCCTCCCCGGTGCTGTCCCCCATCCCACCGGGGTCGCATTTCACACGTGTTTTCCCCCCACGCCTCATGGGGTTCAGCCCCTAGATCCCCCCATCCCACCCTGCCACGGGGCATAGCACCCCGGGCAGCACCCGTGGCTCGGGGGACATCGGCGCGTGCCCCCTCCCGCACTGCCCCGCTTTTGGCTTCTAGCCCCGGTGTCCCCGGCGTCACCCCGTGCCTTGCCTGTTGCAGGACTGGTCCAAGGCCAGCCCCTACGACCAGCCGGTGGTCCCCACCCTGCAGCGGCGCAAGGACCGCGTGGAGCACCTGCGGGAAGCCGAGATGGGCTCACCCGCCGGCGGGTACCCGGGCATCGGCGGCGAGGATGCTCCCAGGCCCCGCATGTCACCGGCTACGATCGCCGCCAAGGTACCGGCTCCGGCGGGGCGAACACAGAGGTGGTGGGCTTTTGAGGGGCTCCTAGGAGAGGAGACGGGGCGCTGACGGTGTGCCCTTGGCCCCACAGCACGGGGAGGAGGTGTCCCCCGCCGCCAGCGACCTGGCCATGGTCTTGACCCGGGGGCTGAGCCTGGAGCACCAGAAGAGCAGCCGGGACTCGCTGCAGTACTCCAGCGGCTACAGCACGCAGACCACCACCCCCTCCTGCTCCGAGGACACCATCCCTTCCCAAGGTACCCACCCCGCAGTGGCGAGGGGCACCTGGGGCCACCCAAAAATGGCACCCGGAGAGGGGAAGGGGACGGCAGAGGCTTTGGTGGTCCCGGGGTACTTCTGCGTGCACTAGGTGTCATAGAATAGGGCTATGGTCGCATCACATGGGGGCTTGGGGGGATGAAGATTTAATGATTGTGTGTGTTGGGGGTTCGGTGTGTGGCACAAGCGTCGTGCCACGTGGTAACCACGAGATTTCCTGGTCAGCTGGGTGTTAGTTGGGTCTTGATAGCTACGGTTGTGCCAGGCAGCGACATAACAGACAGCACCACGCGGAGTGTGGTTGGTGATGGTTTGTGGTGACGTGTTTGAGCACAGCGGTCGGGTACAGGTGGAAACAGTGGCAGATGGCGGGTGATGGCAGTGGAGGTGGCAGCTGGAGATCAAGTAACCACGGGGACAGTTGTGTTGTGCTGTGCTCGTGTTGGCTGAGCCAGTCGTGAGCACGTGATGGTGGAGTTTGGCTGTGATCACATTGTGACGGTGGTGGTTGGGCTGGTTGTGATGGTGATGGTTGGCTTTGACTGTGACCATGTGGTGGTGATGGTTGAGGCCAGTTGTGATGGTCATGGCTGGGGCTGGTTGTGATCACACTGCGATGGTGACGGTCGGGTTTGGTTGTGATCTCAATGTGATGGTTGGGTTTTCTTGTGGTTGCCTTCCGATGGCGGTGGTTGAGTTGGCTTGTGGTTGCCTTCCGATGGCGGTGGTTGGGTTGGCTTGTGGTTGCCTTCCGATGGCGGTGGTTGGGTTGGCTTGTGGTTGCCTTCCGATGGCGGTGGATGGGTTGGCTTGTGGTTGCCTTCCGATGGCAGTGGATGGGTTGGCTTGTGGTTGCCTTGTGATGGCAATGGCTGGGCTTGCTGGTGAGTGTGTTGTGCCAGCAGTGGTTGGGGCCAGCTGGGATTGTGTCGCAATGGTGGTGGTTGAGTTTGGTTGTGGTCGCGCAGCACCAGCGTTGGTTGGGGCTGGCTGTGATTGCATTGTGAAGGTGGTGGTTGGGCTTGGCAGTGCCAGCTGGGCCACCCGTCTCTCACCCAGCCATGCTAACTGTGCTGCCCCCTCCCCAGGCTCTGACTATGACTGCTACTCGGTGAATGGCGACGTGGAGTGTGACCCCCAGAGTGACTTCGACAAGTCCTCCACCATCCCGCGCAACAGCAACATCGCCCAGAACTACCGGCGTATGATCCAGACCAAGCGTCCCGCCTCCACTGCCGGGCTGCCCACCGGCACCAACCTACCAGCCGGCACCACCCCAGGGGTGGCCACCATCCGCCGCACACCCTCCACCAAGCCCTCGGTCCGCCGCACCCTCTCCAATGCTGGCCCCATCCCCATCCGACCTCCCATCGTCCCCGTGAAGACCCCCACGGTGCCCGACTCCCCCGGCTATACCGGCCCCACGCGGGTGGGCAGCGAAGAGTGCGTCTTCTATGCCGACGACGCCTCACCGAACCCCCTGGATTTTGCCAAAGCTTCGCCCAAGCGGCTGAGCCTTCCCAACACCGCCTGGGGCGGCGGTGCCATGGAGATCTCCGTCTACCCCGGGGCCGGCCAGCACCTCTCT
The DNA here is from genome assembly GCF_030936135.1 of Gavia stellata. Lineage (NCBI taxonomy): Eukaryota > Metazoa > Chordata > Aves > Gaviiformes > Gaviidae > Gavia > Gavia stellata. The sequence continues at coordinate 2,129,456 of NC_082608.1, forward strand.
GCCGAGGAAGAGGAGGACCAACAGTTGGCCGCCAACCGGCACAGCTTGGTGGAGAAGATCGGCGAGCTGGTAGCCGGCGCCCACGCCCTGGGGGAAGGCCAGTTCCCCTTCCCCACTGCCCTCGCGGGGTCTGGCCCTGGCGAGGAGACCCCCGCGCCCCCCCCGGCGGCCTCCATGGACCCCCCGGCCGAAGACATGCTGGTGGCCATCCGGCGTGGGGTGCGCCTGCGCAGGACCGTCACCAACGACAGGTCGGCCCCACGGATATCGTGATGATGCCCCGGCCGGCGGGGACGCGCCCACCACGGCCGATGGACCTCCCGGGGGCACCCGCTGCACCTCCCTGGGGACCCCCCACCCGCCAGCACCCGCTGCCCCCCCTCCCTCGCTGCCCCCCGCTTTCTGCTCCTCTGTCCCCTCCTTCCCTTCCCTCCTGGCCCTTTCCTTTCCTTACGTCTTTCCTTCACGTGGTCTCGCTTTGGCTCTTTTTCTCTTTTTTCTTTTTTCTCCTTTTCTCTTATTCTTCTTTTATTCATTTCTTCTTTTCCTCTCTCTTCTTTTCCTCTCTCTTCTTTTCCTCTCTCTTCTTTTCCTCTCTCTTCTTTTCCTCTCTCTTCTTTCCTCTCTCTTCTTTTCCTCTCTCTTCTTTCCCTCTCTCTTCTTTCCCTCTTCCTTTCCCTCTTCCTTTCCCTCTTCCTTTCCCTCTTCCTTTCCCTCTTCCTTTCCCTCTTCCTTTCCCTCTTCCTTCTTTTCCTCTTCTTTTCCTCTTCTTTTCCTCTTCTTTTCCTCTTCTTTTCCTCTTCTTTTCCTCTTCCTTTTCCTCTTTCTTCTTTTCCTCTTCTTTTCCTCTTCTTTTCCTCTTCCTTTTCCTCTTCCTTTTCTCTTTCTTTTCCTCTTCCTTTTCCTCTTCCTTTTCTCTTTCTTTTCCTCTTCCTTTTTTCCTCTTCTTTTCCTCTTTCTTCTTTTCCTCTTTCTTCTTTTCCTCTTTCTTCTTTTCCTCTTTCTTCTTTTCTTCTTCCTTTTCCTCTTCCTTTTCCTCTTCCTTTTCCTCTTCCTTTTCCTCTTCCTTTTCCTCTTCCTTTTCCTCTTCCTTTTCCTCTTCCTTTTCTCTTTTCCCCCCTCTCTTTTCCCCCCTCTCTTTTCCCCCCTCTCTTTTCCCCCCTCTCTTTTCCCCCCTCTCTTTTCCCCCCTCTCTTTTCCCCCCTCTCTTTCCTCTCTTTCCTCTCTCTCTCTTTCCCTCTTTTCTCCCCCCCGCTCCCTCCCGGGCGCAGGCGGGTGTCCCCAACCCCAGCCGGAGGGGACGGTGCCAGCGGGGCCACGGCAGGAGCAGCACCAGGAGTGGGGGGTCCCTGTCCCCCCCCCCCCGGCTGCCTGCTTGGGGCCCGCATGGCTCAGCCCCATTTTGGGGCTCAGGAGCAGTGGGGAGGGGGCAGTGGGGCGGGGGGCACGTGTGAGAGGGCAGGGGGACAGCGGGGGGACAGTACAGCCCTCTCCAATTCGAGGGGACACCGGGACGGACTGGCTGAGGGTGCTGAACCTCCTCTTTGCCCCCCCCCAGGGATCACTGGGGACCCCCCCAGGCCCCCCCAAACCTCCTCCCCTCTCCCTCAGCACCTGCAGACCCTGCGCAGGGTTCTGCTGGCGGGGGGGGGGGGGCGTCCAGGGGACAGGAGGGGTTCACCCAGACCCCCCCAAAGCGAAGCAGCTGATTTCTGCCGGCGGCTGGAGGAAAGCACAAACCCCCCCAGCCCCCCCGCTGTACATAGCCCCCCACCCCACCCCGCTGTCTGTCGCATCGCAGCCCCCCCTTTCCTCCCCCTTAGGAATAACGATTTAGTCGCCCCCCCCCAGCCCTTCTCCTGCCCAGAACCGCTGATGCCAAGTGACAAATATTTGGGTTTGGGGGAGGGGGGGGGAATCTCTTCTTTTGTACAGAAAACAAAAATTCCTTGGAAAAGAAAAAAAAAACCAACCTGTCTTTCGACTGAAGTAACTTTTCTGGTGCTGTTGTTAACTTGGTCCTTTTTTTTCGGGTTTTTGTTTTTTTTTTTTTTTAATTTATTTCCCCTCCGTGCTCCCGCCTCTGCCGCCGCTTCCCCCCTCCCCGTCCCTCTGCCAGGTTTTCTTTCTCTTTCTTTCATTCTCTCTTTTCTTTGAATTTTTTTTTTTTTTTTTGGTGGTAATTCCCCTCTTTCCCACCCCCCCCCTTATTTCCATAGTCACTGCTACAAGTAACGAATGCACTGTGAAGATTCCAGTATTAATAAAGGTTGTACTGTAATTAATAGCCTCGCCTGCGGTCCTATGGATGTGCTGGTACCCTGGGGTCACCCCAGTAATGGGGGGGCAAACGGGAAGGTCTCATCATCCCTTTGGGGTGCCCATGGCTGGGGGGGTGTGGGTGCTCGGGGGTATGTGAGACATCCCCATGGTCAAGGTGATGGGTGACCCCTGGGATGCAGAAAAGCATCCTTCTGCCCCATCCCCTCGGGGAAAGGGGGTGCAGGCGGTGCCCCCCACCACCTCCACCCATCCCAGCAGCACCTGCGGTGCCGCCTCCCAAATTACCGGCAGGATTGCCAAACCTTGCCAAACCTTGCCGGGGCGGCACAACCGGCTGCGGCGAGCGGTGGAGATGGAAGGGCTCGGCGTGGGCAGCGTCCTGCTGACCGGCTGCGACGGGGGGCTCGGCCTGGGGCTGCTGAAGGGCTTGCTGGAGCAGCCCAGGCCCCCCCGGCACCTCTTCGCCGCTTGCCTGGACCCCCAGGGGAAGGTAGGGAGGGTGCCGAGGGGGGGACAGGGGGGTCAGCCCCGGGACAGGCTGGGAAACGCAGAGCCTGGGGGTGCTGTCGTCCCCACCTGGCTTTGGGGGGCTGACTGCCAGTGTCCCGCGCCGTGAATGGCACGGAAAAATACGTATATTTTAAAATATTTAATTTTTTTGCTTCTTTTGACACAGATAAGTGCATGGTGAGGGGTGCCGGGGGGGGTGTTGCTGGCAGCCCCCACACCGGGGGCATCGGTGCGGGGGGCTTTGAAGCCACCGGGCTCAGATGGGTGCAAAGAAGCGGCGACTCGCCCTGTACCTCTCCCACCGGGACGTGTCGAAACCTGCCGGCCACGGAACGCAGGGCCACCCTGTTCCCACCCCGGCGTGGCACAGGACCACCCCCCCGCCGAGCCCCCCTCAGCCTGACCCCCCCTTTCTCTGTGTAGGCTATCAACGAGGTGGCTTTGGGCTGCCCCAGCGTCGTGGTCCTGCCTCTAGGTAGGTGCCGGGGCGGGAAGGGGACGAAGCCTCTCGGGATTTAATGGCACCCATGGGTGGCTCTGGGAAACGCCACCCAAGCAGGCGGAGTCCCTCAGTTTGCCTCAGCCCAACCAGGTCACTGCCGGGACCAGGAGGATCCTCGGTGGCCAGGAGCTGCCTCCCACCACGTCCTACAGCATCTTGCCTGGGACATGGCCCCCAGCCCGTCCCCAAGTCCTCCTGTCCCCTTGCAGATGTGACAGACCCCAACAGCATCAAGGCGGCGGTCGGGAAGGTGCGGGAGGAGGTGGGAAGCGCCGGCCTCAACCTCCTGATCAACAACGCCGGCACCACGCGCCGCAGCACGCTGGCCACCGAGACGGCGGAGAACATGACCCTCGTCTACACCACCAACACCATCGGGCCCCTGCAGATGAGCCAGGTGAGGCCACAGGCACCCCCTGCCCCAAATGCTGGGAGGGGGGGGAGGAAGAGGATGGTGATGCCCAAGCGCCCGTCCCCTGCAGGCATTCCTGCCCCTGCTGAAGGAGGCGGCCGAGGCTGAAGAGCAGCGCGGGCTGAGCTGCAGCAGAGCCGCCATCGTCAACATCTCCAGCATCCTGGGCTCCATCGAGGCGGCGCAGGCTTGGGAGGAGAGACAGGACGTCTGCTACCGCTGCAGCAAGGTACCGCCACTCGGAGAACGGGGGGGAATTTGGGGGTCACCATCTGGGGGATCCCCACCTCTGGCTGTGGCCGTGCCACCCCATGATGGTGGTGGTGGTTGTGTCGTCCCCCCCCGCCTCAGGCTGCTCTGAACATGCTCACCAAATGCTTGGCCATGGAGTATGGAGCCAGCGGGATCCTCTGCGTGTCTGTGGACCCCGGCTGTGTGACACCTCCCTTGGAACGGGGGACGGTGAGTGTCGGGACGTGCGTGGCCACCCTGGTTCTGCAAAGTCCCAAGGGCATCCCTTCCCAAGGGCATCCCTTCCCAGGGGTATCCCTTCCCAGGGACATCCCTTCCCAGGGACATCCCTTCCCAGGGGTATCCCTCCCCATGGACATCCCTTCCCATGGACATCCCTTCCCAGAGGTGTCCCTTCCCATGGATATCCCTTCCCGTGGACATCTCTTCCCATGGACATCCCTTCCCATGGACATCTCTTCCCATGGACATCCCTTCCCATGGACATCCCTTCCCAGGGGTATCCCTTCCCATGGACATCCCTTCCCATGGACATCCCTTCCCAGAGGTGTCCCTTCCCAGGGGTATCCCTTCCCGTGGACATCCCTTCCCATGGACATCCCTTCCCAGAGGTGTCCCTTCCCATGGACATCCCTTCCCGTGGACATCCCTTCCCATGGACATCCCTTCCCAGAGGTGTCCCTTCCCATGGACATCCCTTCCTGTGGACATCCCTTCCCGTGGACATCCCTTCCCAGGGGTATCCCTTCCCATGGACATCCCTTCCTACAGGCATCCCTTCCTGGGTGCATCCCCTCCCGGCGGCACCCACAGCCCCCTGTGCAGCCCCTCGGTCCCAGGGGAGCCCCACCATCGCAGCAAAGGACCCATTCCGGGCTCTCCCCTAAAACCATCCAGTTTCTTCCTTATTTTTTATTTCATTTCCCATCCCAATCCCGTGTCAGCAGAGGGCACCCCGGCCCCGCGCTCGGTGCCGGCTGGAGGGCTGCACTCGGGGTGCTGCCTCCCCAGCACCCTGGGGCTCTCAGCACCCCAAATCCTTCTTCTCCTCTGACCATGCCAAGGGGAGCCGGGAGAGGTGGGCGATGAGCAGCCTCTTGCAGCGCACCCAGGCAGGGCTTACCCCCACGCTGGCTTGCAGAGTGAAAAAAATAAGTCACTTTTTTATTAGGAACTGTAAAATTAACTCCCCCCCACCTTATAGCACCCAAATTAGGGCTGATTCATTTGTGCACAGCTGCATCCCTTGGCTGCTAGAGCATCTGGCATCCCACCGTGCCCAGGGCTGGGGCTGGGGGTGCCGGGAAGCTGCGGGGGGTGTGTTCCTGATTTTTTTAATTTTTTTTTTCCCCCCATGCCCTTGAGCCTGGCAGGGCCCGGTGACAGTGGAGGAGAGCGTGCGGGGCGTCCTGCGGCTGCTGGCCCGGCTTTCGGCCACCAGCAACGGCACTTTCTGGGACTGGAGAGGGCAGAGCCTGCCCTGGTGAGAGCAGTGCCCGGCCACGGCGGCCGCTGAGCTCAGTAAAATTAATTCATTGCCATTTCCAGGCTCGTTCTGGTTCTGTGGGGTGAGAACAGGGACCCCCTCAGCGTGGGGTTGCTGCCCCCCCCCCCCCACCAAGGGATGTTGAGTTGGGTCGGGGCAGCAAAGGGAAGGATGCTCCAAGTGTGGTCCTGCATCCCGGTGCCAGGCTCTGCCGGGGGGTCCCCTGGGGCTGAGGGATCCCCCTGGGCATCCTCACACTGCCCAAGGGGCAGGTCTGGATTCGGCCCCGCTCTACGGCCATAAGCCACGCTGGAAAGTGGCCCGGTTGGACCGGTGGCCTCCCAGACAGCGCCAAAACCGTGGCCATGGAGCATCCTTACCGGCGCGTGGTTCTCGCCTTGCTGAGCCCGGCTCCCCCAAAAGCCATCGGCCTTTCCGTGCCCGCCCCGAGGATGCTGATGGGCTTTTTTTATTTTTTCTGCTGGTTCAAGGCCAGCAAAGGCTCTTCCTTTTCCAGCACCTGAGGGGTTCCACAGCAGGAGCATGTCCCAAGCCCTAGCACATCCCTAGGGATGTCTTCTGGGACCTCAGCACCTTGCCCTGGGCGGACGGTCCCCGCATCCATCCCATCTCCCAGGGTGTATCACAAGCTATGGCAAACGGGCTCCCAACTCCCCATCGTGTGAGTGCGTTTCCGTGACCGCTCTCAGTTGACGTTTTTGAAGCCGTCCCTCGAAAGAGGGACCAGAAAAAAAAAAAAAAAGAATGTCGCAACATCTCAAGTGGGCACTCGGGCTGGAAACGCAGGGTTTTGGCAAACCTCGAGCCCAGCCGTTTGCCGCGGGGACGCTCTGGGGTCATTTTTGCTGGGGCAGCTTCGGTTTTTCCCACGGTGGAAGAGCACGGGGGGACCGTTCCCACGCTTGACGTGAAGAGGCGGGAGGTGGGAGCTCAGCCCTTGGGGGGGGTTGTGCTCAGGACCACCCCAGGGCTATTTGCTAAAGCCAGAAGGGATGGGCAAGGGGGGGGTCCCTCGGATTAAAGCCCTTTATCACACAACAGAACACAGTTGGTGGGCTTTATATGAGCTCTGCGTGGGCTTTATATAAACATGAACCCATCGCTAGGCATGAGGCGAGGAGGAGGAGGAGGAGGAAGACATTGCATCCGCTCATGCTGCGGTGCCCACCGCCTCACCTGCACGCTCTCATAGACTTGGAAGCCTAAGCAGCCCGCAGCCAATACACCAATTAAGGGCTCTAATAGCTGATTAAGGTAATTAACTAAGCTGGGAAGGGGGGAGGCAGCCGGCCAGCCCCCAGCCCCTCCGGCGCGCCGTCCGCACCGCGCCGCCAAGCACAACAAACAAATCCAGATGTTTTCTTGCCGGGGAAGCGGCGGGGGCTGAGGGAGGCGGCTCAGTAAGCGGTGGCTCTGGGGGTCCCTATATCGGGGTGACTGTCTCCCCCGCAAAGCCGAGGGAGGGGGCCTGACACCCCAAAAGAGGAGGCAGCGGAGGCAGCTGGGGTTCTCTCTGCTGGGCCTTTATTTCGGGTAAGGTTGGAGGTTCCCGGCACCCGGTTGGAAGCTGAGCTGCGACGCTGAGCGCTAGAGAATTACCTGGTGTTTAATAAAAGCTGAGGAGAAATAAAAAAACCAACCCAGAGGAACCGGGCGATGCCCTCGCCCCCGCTGCGGGCAGGGCAGGGCAGCGTGTCCCCCCCCTGCAGCCGGCAGCTGCCTGCCCGTGGCGGGGGGGCTGCGTCCGAGCCCCCCCAGCCCGCACTCGTGCAAAAGGTGCCTGGCGTTTCGGATGGGGCCGACCCCCTGGCCGTGCACAGTCCCAGGGTCCTGGAGGGGGTGGCATTTGTGTCCCCCCCCCTGCTTTGCACCTTCCATGGGGATCCCCCAAGGGGGTCTGCTGGCGGGGGGGGCAGAGCAGAGGCAGCATCCCAGGCTCCAGGGCAAGAAGGCGTCGAGCGAGGGGTCTTCTGCAGCATTAGGTGGACTCCCACCGACCTGGGCAGGGGGGGACAGGGGTCACCGGGTGGGACAGGACCCCCACGCGTGGCACCTGCGTCCCCCAAGGTCCCCACCCGGTCCCCACTCACAGGGCACTCCGTAGAGCATCCGCATGACCTTGAGGCAGTTGTCCAGCAGCGCCTTGGGGCGCACGGCCTTCCTCCGGCTCTCGGCGCCTGCGCTGTGGACCAGCTTCACCAGGTCGGCCACCACCGCCTCCACGTCTGTCTGCAGGGACAGGTCACCGGGGCGTCACCGAGATGTCCCCCCAGGTCACCGAGATGTCCCCCCAGGGACAGCGGGGTGCAAAAGCTGCAGCTACTGCATTGGCCGGGAATCGAACCCGGGCCTCCCGCGTGGCAGGCGAGAATTCTACCACTGAACCACCAATGCCAGATGTGGGGCACCCCACAGCCCTCACCCACGGCCCCACACCCAGCGGCCTGGGAGCAGCAGCAACAGGCACTGCCGGCTGTGAACCCCTCCCAAAAAGGGGACCCCAACAAACAGCTCTGACGCCGGGGCTCCAGCCATGAAAGCGCCTCTTCCTGCTGCCTCAGACATCACCTCCAGCAAGGGCAGTTGTCATTAGCCTTCAGAGTTAACACTCTGATGAGAACACCGAGCAAAGCTCTCTCCTCCGAGAGGCTGCAGAACCCACCCCACGGCACAGGACAACTCCGCCACACTTCAGGTTCACCCTGGAGACCCAGAGCTGCCTCCCGGGTGCAGGGGCACCCCCCAGTCCCAAGCAGCCCCCACTGCCCTCGGCCAGGGACACTCACTGCCACGAAAAGCCAGATGCCACCAAGTCAAGGACCCTGACTGCCACCATTCAGGGACAATCACTGGCCCTGAGCCAGGGACACTCACTGCCACCAAACCCCCCAGCAGGTGCCAGGGGGTGCCCAAGGAAGAACCTCTGGGCTCCCCTCGGCAGTCCCCGAGGTCCCCCCAGGGACAGCGGGGTGCAAAAGCTGCAGCTACTGCATTGGCCGGGAATCGAACCCGGGCCTCCCGCGTGGCAGGCGAGAATTCTACCACTGAACCACCAATGCCAGATGTGGGGCACCCCACAGCCCTCACCCACGGCCCCACACCCAGCGGCCTGGGAGCAGCAGCAACAGGCACTGCCGGCTGTGAACCCCTCCCAAAAAGGGGACCCCAACACACAGCTCTGATGCTGGGGCTCCAGCCATGAAAGCGCCTCTTCCTGCTGCCTCAGACATCACCTCCAGCAAGGGGGTTGTCATTAGCCTTCAGAGTTAACACTCTGATGTGAACACTGAGCAAAGCTCTCTCCTTGGAGGGGCTGCAGAACCTGCCCCACAGTGAAAGAACAAACCAGATACACTTCGGGTTCACCCTGGAGACTCAGCTGTGACCAGCCACCCCCACCCACCACCCAAATGCAGCTGCCTCCCGGGTGCAGGGGCACCCCCCAGTCCCAAGCAGCCCCCACTGCCCTCAGCCAAGGACATTCACTGTCACCAAACCAGGGACCCTCAAGGCCACCAACCCAGTGTCCTCAGCTGTCCCAGGGACACTCACAGCACCGACCCAGGCCCCTTGGGAGTCACCAAGGGGTGCTGGCTCTGCCCACCAGCAATGCCACCCCGGGGGGCTGCACACCCACACAGGGGCCACAGCAGACAGCGGTGCCAGAGGTGCCCTAAGGAGCAACTCTGCCTCCCCCCATCCCACGACAAGGGCACCCCAGCAGCCCCCGAGGTCCCCCCGGGGACAGCGGGGTGCAAAAGCTGCAGCTGCTGCATTGGCCGGGAATCGAACCCGGGCCTCCCGCGTGGCAGGCGAGAATTCTACCACTGAACCACCAATGCCAGATGTGGGGCACCCCACAGCCCTCACCCACGGCCCCACACCCAGCGGCCTGGGAGCAGCAGCAACAGGCACTGCCGGCTGTGAACACCTCCCAAAAAGGGGACCCCAACACACAGCTCTGACGCCGGGGCTCCAGCCATGAAAGTGCCTCTTCCTGCTGCCTCAGACATCACCTCCAGCAAGGGGGTTGTCATTAGCCTTCAGAGTTAACACTGATGAGAACACCGAGCAAAGCTCGCTCTCTCCTCCGAGGGGCTGCAGAACCCACCCCACGGCACAGGACAACCCCGCCACACTTCAGGTTCACCCTGGAGACCCAGAGCTGCCTCCCGGGTGCAGGGGCACCCCCCAGTCCCAAGCAGCCCCCACTGCCCTCGGCCAGGGACACTCACTGCCACGGAAAGCCAGATGCCACCAAGTCAAGGACCCTGATTGCCACCATTCAGGGACAATCACTGGCCCTGAGCCAGGGACACTCACTGCCACAGAAAGCCAGATGCCACCAAGTCAAGGACCCTGATTGCCACCATTCAGGGACAATCACTGGCCCTGAGCCAGGGACACTCACTGCCACCAACCCCCCCAGCAGGTGCCAGGGGGTGCCCAAGGAAGAACCTCTGGGCTCCCCTCGGCAGCCCCCGAGGTCCCCCCAGGGACAGCGGGGTGCAAAAGCTGCAGTGACTGCATTGGCCGGGAATCGAACCCGGGCCTCCCGCGTGGCAGGCGAGAATTCTACCACTGAACCACCAATGCCAGATGTGGGGCACCCCACAGCCCTCACCCACAGCCCCACACCCAGCGGCCTGGGAGCAGCAGCAACAGGCACTGCTGGCTGTGAACCCCTCCCAAAAAGGGGACCCCAACACACAGCTCTGACGCTGGGGCTCCAGCCATGAAAGCGCCTCTTCCTGCTGCCTCAGACATCACCTCCAGCAAGGGGGTTGTCATTAGCCTTCAGAGTTAACACTCTGATGAGAACACTGAGCAAAGCTCTCTCCTTGGAGGGGCTACAGAACCTGCCCCACAGTGAAAGAACAAACCAGATACACTTCGGGTTCACCCTGGAGACTCAGCTGTGACCGGCCACCCCCACCCAGCAGCCCCATGCCACTGCCTCTGGGCTGCAACAGCTCCATCGAGGTGGCAGAGGCTTGGGAGGAGAGGCAGGACGGCTGCTATTGCTGCAGCAAGGTACCGCCGCCGGGAAAACAGGGATGAATTCGGGGGTCACCTTCTGCAAGATCCCCTCTCCAGTCGTGGCACTGCCGGTCCCCTTCCCAAGGGGGTTTTGGAGGCAAGAAAACATTAGGCTGCTGCATTGGCCGGGAATCGAACCCGGGCCTCCCGCGTGGCAGGCGAGAATTCTACCACTGAACCACCAATGCCAGATGTGGGGCACCCCACAGCCCTCACCCACAGCCTCGCACCCTGGGTGCCAACCTCTGCCCCCCCCCAGCAGTCCTCCCACGAGACCCACATGTAGAGGAGCTGTGCATGCCCATGCTGCGCTCCCCCCCGGGTGTTCGCACCCCCCGTGGGTGCCCGTCCTCGCAGCAGTGCTCTGTGTGTGTTACGTGTGCGCGTACCACCTGTGCACCCCCACATCTGCCCGTGTGCCATCCGAGCGCGCAACACGCGTGCCCGCGTGCACCGGGTGCTTGCGAAGGGTGTGCAAGGCTGCGTGCAAGCGTGCGGCTGGGCTGGGGTGCTGGGGGGGCCCCGGGTCTCCCCACCTGCCGGTACTTGCTGTACTCCTTGCCCAGGGCGTCAAAGAGCTGGCACAGCTCCTGGGTGTACTTCCAGGATGGGTGCTTCTCCGGCAGCACCTCGCGGATCCGCAACACCGCCTGGGAGCTGACGTGGAACCAGAGGTACCGCAGTGCCGCCTCCGACACCGTCCCATTGCGCTGCGGGCGAGAGGGTGCCCCGGGTGAGACCCACGCAGCCCCCACAGGTCCCCGGAGTGGCCCCGTCATGGGGCCGTCCCCCGCTGCCGTCTTACCAGGCGGGTGATGTTGGACGGCCTCAGCACCTCTTCGTACTGGACCTGGACGGTGTAGTCGATAGGGAAGTAGTGTTTCTGGAAAGGTGGAGAAGAGCAACAGGGGCTGGCAGCAAAGTGACGGGGACATCCCTGCCAGCCTCGGCGTGACACCGGGGAAGCGCTGGAAAAGCCCTTTGACGTGATCAGCCCCCAGCGATGCACCAGCAGAAGCAGCTCTGGGCACCGTTTGGCACAAGTTCCCCCTAGTAAAATAACCACCCCCCAGCACCCGGTCACTATAGAGGTGGTGGGTGCTGCCCTTCCACGTCCCCCCCTTCAGTAAACCCAGGCCCTGCGATGCCACATGTCCCCTCACTCCCCCAAAACTGGGGGTTACCATGTACTGCAGGCGCATCTCGTACTGCAGCTTGTCCTGGAGCAGGCGGGTGAGCTCGCATTCGCCCGGCGCAGCAGCCTCCAGCCCCAGCACAGCCAGGACACCTGGGCAGCCGAAAGCGAGCGGTGTCACCCCCCTTGGGGACACCCACTGGGGTGACCCCCCGAGGCCATTTCCCCCCCACCCCGGGTCCCCAAGCTGTACTCACACAGGACGGCCGCGTAGCCCTGCTGCATGTTGACGGTGGCCGGTGGCGGAGCCCCGGACTGCACCTACATGGCCGGGGCTCACCGGGAGCCTCCTGGGCAGCGGTGCTCGTGGCGGGGGGACGAGGGACGGGTGCAGGCCCCGGGCGCTGGGCTGCTCTCCGGTAGCCCCGGGCGGTTGCCCCCTGCCATGGATGGGGGGTCAGTCCCCCTCTCCGGTCGTCCCCGCTGGCTTCTCCTCTCCGGCTGGCTGCGGGGAGGCAGCAGGTCCGGGGGCCATCACAGGGTGCCGGCAGGGATGCGTTCTGGGGGTGCGGGACCCCCCCTGCACTGCAAGAGGGGATCTGGGGGGGAGAGAGCCCCAGCTGCAGCCCCACGGCAGGTGGACCCTCCGGGCTGCAGTCCCCAGGGAGGGCACCCGCTCCACGCCCCAGGAGCTGTGGGACAGGGATGGCCCCACGTCAGCCCCGGGTGGCCCCGGAGGGCTGTGGGTGGCCGTGGAGCTGTGGGTGCCTGTGCCCCACTGGGGGCAGGGCTGCCAGGGCTTCCCCCGGCACCGCCCCCAGGGGATTTCCAGGGTGGGGTGGGCCCAGCCCCCTTATCCCAGCACCACTATCCCAGCAATGAGTTTGTCCGGCCTCAGCAGGAGCTCAGCCAAGGAGCGCTGGGGGATGGGGCTGGCGAAGTAGCCAGGCCACCCCACGCCGGGTCCCCACGCAGAGGGGGACGTGTCGTGTCCCCACGCCCATGCCAAGGGGGCTGTGCCCTGTCCCCACGCTGTCACCCCAGGGGAAGGGGACCATAGCGTGCCCCTGTGCTGCGTCCTCCACAGCAGGTCCCCGCGCGAAGGGGGGCGTGGCGTGTCCCCGCACGGTGTGGCACAGGCAGAAGGGCCCGTGCCATGTCCCCGCACAGAAGGGGCCCCTCCCGCGGCCCCACACCGCGTCCCCGTGCGAAGGGGGCCGTGCTGCGCCCCCACGCCATGCCCCAGGGGAAGGCAGCCGGGCCGTGTCCCCGTGCCATATCCCACGCTGTGTCCCCACCCCACGTCCCCACGCGAAGGAGCCATGCCGTGTCCCCACGCGAAGGGCGCCGTCCCATGTCCCCACACCACGACCCCACGTGAAGGGACACGGCGCCATGTCCCCCCCGCAAACGCGCCCGGGCCGCCTCCCCGGGCCGTGTCCCCACGCGGGGCCGTGCGTGAGCAGCCGCACCCCCCCCCCCCCCGCCGCAGCGCGCCGCACCCCGCGGCGGCCCCCGCGGCCCCGGGGGGGGGACCCGCCCCCGCGCACCCCCACGCGCGAGGCGCCCGCGGACCCACCTGGCGCGGCGCGCGGGGCCGCCGGGCGCGGGACGCGTCTCCCCGCGGGCGGCGGCGGCGGCGGCGGGGCCGTGCCCGCGCTTCCCGGGAGGCGGGCGGGGGGCGGCGGCGCGGGGAGCGGGCGGGGCGGCTGCCGGGGGCCGGGCGGGGAGCGGGGACCGAGCGCCCGCCCCGCACGGCCCGGCCGGGCCGCGGCTGCCGGGCTGCCCCGGGTGGGTGGCCCCGGGGTGCTCAGTTAACCCTGGCCGGGTGTCCCCGGGGTGCCAGGCTGCCCTGGCCGGGTGTCCCCGGGGTGCACAGCTGCCCCGGTCTGGCTGTCCCCAGGGTGCTCAGCTAGCCCAGCTGGGTGTCCCCAAGGTGCTCAGTTAACCCTGGTGGGTGTCCATGGGGTGCTAGGCTGCCCCTGCTGGGTGTCCCCAGGGTGCTCGGCTAGCCCAGCTGGGTGTCCTTAGGGTGCACAGCTGTCCCGGTCTGGCTGTCCCCAGGGTGCTCAGTTAGCCCAGCTGGGTGTCCCCAGGGTGCTCGGCTTACCTGGTCTGGGTGTCCTCAGGGTGCTCAGTTAACCCTGGCGGGTGTCCCCGGGGTGCTTGGCTTACCTGGTCCGGGTGTCCCCAGGGTGCTGAGCTAGCCCAGCTGGGTGTCCCCAGGGTGCTCAGTTAACCCTGGCTGGGTGTCCCCGGGGTGCTCGGCTAGCCCAGCTAGGTGTCCTTAGGGTGCTCAGTTAGACCCAGCTGGGTGTCCCCGGGGTGCTCGGCTTACCTGGTCTGGGTGTCCTCAGGGTGCTCGGCTAGCCCAGCTGGGTGTCCTTAGGGTGCACAGCTGCCCCAGTCTGGGCGTCCCCAGGGTGCTCTGTTAACCCTGTCTGGGTGTCCCCAGGGTGTCCCCAGGGTGCTCAGCTAGCCCAGGTGGGTGTCCTTAGGGTGCACAGCTGCCCCAGTCTGGGCGTCCCCAGGGTGCTCAGTTAACCCTGGCGGGTGTCCCCAGGGTGCTCGGCTAGTCCAGCTGGGTGTCCTTAGGGTGCACAGCTGCCCCGGTCTGGCTGTCCCCAGGGTGCTCAGTTAGCCCAGGTGGGTGTCCCCGGGGTGCTCGGCTTACCTGGTCTGGGTGTCCTCAGGGTGCTCAGTTAACCCTGGTGGGTGTCCCCGGGATGCTCAGCTGCCCCGGCTGGGCATCCCCAGGGTGCTCGGCTAGCCCAGCTGGGTGTCCTTAGGGTGCATAGCTGCCCCAGTCTGGGCGTCCCCAGGGTGCTCAGTTAACCCTGGTGGGTGTCCCCGGGGTGCTCGGCTTACCTGGTCCGGGTGTCCTCAGGGTGCTCGGCTAGTCCAGCTGGGTGTCCCCAGGGTGCACAGCTGCCCCGGTCTGGCTGTCCCTAGGGTGCTCAGCTAGCCCAGCTGGGTGTCCCCAAGGTGCTCAGTTAACCCTGGTGGGTGTCCATGGGGTGCTAGGCTGCCCCTGCTGGGTGTCCCCAGGGTACTTGGCTAGCCCAGCTGGGTGTCCCCAGGGTGCACAGCTGCCCTGGTCTGGGTGTCTCCAGGGTGCTGAGCTAGCCCAGCTGGGTGTCCCCAGGGTGCTCGGCTTACCTGGTCTGGGTGTCCCCAGGGTGCTCAGCTAACCCTCCTGGGTCCCTCCCTGCTCCTTGGAGTGCTTGGCTACCCCACTTAGGTGCTCCCCAGGTGCTTGGCTGCCCCAGCTGGGTGCCCCTGGGGTGCTCAGCTAACCGCACCGCACGCTCCCTGCGCCTCAGGGTGCTGGGCCAGCCCTGCACTGTGCCCCCAGGGTGCTCACCCAACCCACCCGGGTGCCCACATGCTCCCTGGGGTGCTTGGCTAACCACGCTGTGCAGCTACGGGCTCCCCGGAGTGCTCTGCTCCGCCAGCACCGGCACCCCCAGGGCACTGGGCTCCCCTGGCCGGGTGTCCCAGGGTGCTCCCTGGGCTCAGCACCCATGGGCAGGTTTTGGGGCACTGGAAGTGGGCATCAGCCCGGTGTTTCCCGGCAGGCACCAGTGCAAGGGCTGCGCTCCAGGCAGGGGAGGCTGCCCAGAATGATGCTCGGAGGGGCTGGGACATCCCTGGGTGTCTCCAGGCTGGCAGCAATCCCGCTCCCTCAGGCCCAAGACCACTCAGGTTCCCCAGGATGCTTCGGGGCTGAACCCCTGCCAGCAGCAGGGGACAGGGGGGACAGGACACTGTCATCCTCCTCTCCGCCACCCCGAAAAGCCCCTTGGGAGAGCTGGCTGCCGCTGTGCTTGGGGCTCCCGGCCGTCCAAGGGGTCGAGGAGAGAAACCAGCTATCAAAGAGCGGGTCAGCGCTCCCAGGGAAACGCGTGGGAAGGAATGCACTTCTGCATGCGAGGAGAGCACGCTGGGATTCCCCTGGCAGGGAGTCAGGGCCTCGGCCACGCTCCTGCCAAGCTTCCTCTGGGCAGCTCCTGGGCACTGCCTTCGCCCCCCTCGCAGCTCCGGGCCGCGCTGGGGGCACAATGCTGCGCTCCGAGCAGTGGAAGGAGCAGGTCCAGCTCCTCACCTAGGTGTCCGCAGGGATTTTGCCCACATCTGCTGCAGGCGTTAGAGGAAGCCATTTAATAGCATTCCCTGCCCACATAGTCATCAGCTTAGCAGCAGCCCGGGATGGGGCGAGGAAGAGAAGGGAAAGCGCGGAGCTGCGCAGCACGGTGCTGGGGGCGGTTTGCCCTGGAAATCACCGCTGGTGCCAGCCCAAGGCAAACAGCCCCCGGCACACAGCACCGGCCCCAGGAGCTTTGCTCCCATGCGTCAACAGGGGCCAGGAGCAGGGGAGAGCCCTCACCAGGAGAAGCCCCCCCAGGGAGGCTGGTGGGGCTCCAGCTTGGAGCCCCCCCCAAAGCAAAGCAGGGCTGGGGGCTCAGCCAGCTCCCGGAGCAGCCCACCTGCTCCTCCGCACTGGGGCTCAGCCCCTCCCAGGCTTTGCCTTGCACTGGAGACAGGTTATCTACACAGGCCCAGCCAAGGAAGCTGGAACCAGTTTGGGAAGACCCTGAGCCCCCCCAGGGTGCTATTTCACCCTTAGGACTACCAACACACGGAACGCTGAGTTCTGCTAGGACCCTCATGGAAGCGCTCCCCAATCCAGGGCGGGGATCATGCCCCATAGGGGAGGACAAGGGGATGGGGAACGCATGGAGCAGTGGGTGGGCACCCCACATCCATGACAAAAGCCATGGGCTGCACCCTACCACCTATTTACCGCTCCCTGACACAGCCGTTCCCGGTAAGGTGCGGGAAGGGAGCACAAAGCCCTTCACGCCCTGGCAGAGGATGGGTGGGGCAAGCAGGCGTGCCTGGGTGCCACATCGGATGCCAAAGGGTGCAGCCCTGGGTTAAGCTACGTCTTCCCAGTCCCATAGCAACAAGCCAGAGGGTGCAAAGCACAGGGCAGGAGGGCGCGCGTTCACCTTCGCACCGTGCAGCACCCGCGCCAGAGGAGGAACGCAGAGGCTGTTTGATGCGAGTGCGTCACTGGGCCGGGGGCCGCCCGCCTTTCCGAGCCCCAGGCAGGGAGCAGCACCAGCTGGGGGAGGCCAGGCCCCATTGTGGGATGCCACCCACCAAGGGAGGTCTTCAGCTCCGCAGGGACAGACCTACTCCCAGGAGTAAGCCAGGGACCAAAGTGGAGAGAGGAGGCAAGACTGGGAAGCACCTGCTGTGTGGGTGAGCTCCGGCTGCGAGCCTTCGCAGCCAGCTAGCAGGCAGCAACACCTTCCCCAGCCATCCTGGCAGGCAGCTGCTCCTCCCAGAGCTGCAGCTGCTTTGCAGGGCAACAGAAGGCAGTCTCAAGCCGCAGCCGTGCCCTGGATGCGCTGGAGAAACAGTAGCTGGGGGAAAGACCCCTCCCTCCCACCCCTTCTCCACGGACCCGGCTTCTTGTGTGTCCCGGGGCAGAGCGGCGCTGGCGAGCGGCAGCTCTGGCCGCAGGACACGCTGCCAGGCTGGGGGCCAGCTCCAGGCAGAGCAGGGGTGTGGAGGGGGGCTTGCAGGCCAACACCTGCAGGGCCACAGCAGGGCTCCAGCAGCCACACAGGGTTGAAGGTGTGCATGTTTCTGTACTCCTCAACCTGCCAGGTCAGGGGCAGCTGCGGGGAAGGAGAAGAGCCCCGGAGTCCAGGCTAGTTAAAAAAACCAGGCTTTTATTCTTCATGTGCTGCTGCTCACAGTCACAGCTTGGAGACACTGCTCTTGCCAAAGTTATTATGAAACAAATCAAGTCCCAGACTCAGGCCTCGCTCTTCCCCACCCCCAAGAGAGTCAACATTGTACAAAACTCTATTTACAGGGAAAACAGTCAGAAATGGTGAGTCCAAAAAGCCCCTTGCAATTCAGAAGAAAACGCCCGAGAGAAGCGTGACAGTTACAGCCTCCACACAACCAGGCTTCCCACCGGCTGCTCCCGGGGCTGGTGGAAGCCCAGAGCTTCTCGCCATCGATTACTAAAAGGAGGTTGGCAATCCTGAGTCATGCCACAGCCGTTTCCTTTACCAAAAAAAAGCTGGGAAATTGCAAAACCCACTTGATCCTATGAAGGCTCAGCTGGATCTGCCCCACAGGGCTTTCTGCGAGGCCGGCGCAAGACACCCTTGGGCTCCCCCATCCTAAAAGGGGGCCAAGCAGATGGGGCTGAGGGTCAGTCTGCGCCCTTCCTCGGGCACTTCCCCAAAGGAAATCTCTCTTTCTGGAAGCCAGAAATGTCAGGAGCCTTCACATCAGCAGCGGGATGTGTTGAGGGACCTAATATCTGACACTGCATTTACTGGAGTCACATTACTTTGAAACACAAACCAAAGAGGAGCAAAACCAATATTTAAAAAGGGAAAAAAGCACACATTCCTCCTCCCAACTGTGCTTGGAAGAGCGTCCATAGGAGCCCAGCGAGAAGCTCCGCTCCTGCCAGCTGCTGCTCAGAAAGCGTAGCGTGTGCGGATGTCTTCCAGCTTCTTGGATACCTCGGGTGGGGTCCGGTCCAGCTCTTCGGCAACATTCTTCTGTTTGTTAGGCTCCATGGAGTTGAACTGCTCACACAGGTCGCCATCGATCACATTCTGGAGGGGCAAGGAGGAGAGCATTGAATTGACACAACACAGAGGCACTGAACCCTGCCTAAACGGGGAAAAATGGCAACAAACAGCTTGTTCCCAGGAGCTTCTCAATCCTGTCCTGGAAACAAGACCATGCTCGGTGACCTCATCTGCTGAATAGCAGCAGTTAGCATCAAATTAATTACTGGCCAGCTTGATTAATGAAGGAGAAACCCAAAAAGCCTGGGTGCAGCTGAAGAATCACACAAGGGAAGGGAAAATGGGTCTAACTCGGATCCAAGCACGGTGCTGGGAAGCCTGGGGGACGCTGCGAAAGATGAGTGAAAGGCATCTTCAGTCAGATGTGAGATGTCTTTGAGACTGGGCACGCTGCAAATCAGCCTCAAGCTCATCCACAACAAGAACACCCTCTGCACTCAGCCAGCTTCAGCTGCCGGGAGAGTTTTCTGACTGATACTATATACGTTACTCTGGTAGTAACCACATGGTTACTCTGGTCCAGTACTCTGGACCCTTCTGGTCACAGCATTTAGCAGTCAACAGCTGCAAACACAGTTCCTCAAAAGCAGAAATAGGTAGGAGCAGCTGTTTCTTAGAGACTTCCCTTTCCAATGGTGGCAGGGAAAAAACATATCCCCCAAGCAACACCCAGTTTGACCTAGCCACGCAAACAGCTATGTAATGCTGCTCCTCCTGATGAAAAAGGAGATACCGTGGCAAGTAGAAAAGCACAGCAACGGCACCTCTGGGATTGGGTCTCAAGAGCAACCCTCAGAAGGCTCACTACAAGGGTTAAAGAAACCAAAACAGACATGGTATTAAGTGTCAAATACCACTCTCCTTACAGAGTGCTATTCAAGAGCTCTCTTCAGTTCCTGCCACAGTCGCTACACCAGCTATGGTTTACACTGCCCCAGCTTTCCTCACTGAACAGAAACTTGGACTTGCTTCTGCCACACCTCAAAGCAGTTGTGTGTCCCGCAGCAAGTCTCTGCACCCCCGTGACCAGCTGAGCCTAAATACTCAGACCTACCTTCACCGGGAAGTAGTAGGAGCGGAAACTGAGGTGGTCTCGTCCACACAGAGGAGGGTGCTCAGACCTCAAGTGCATTTCCACATGCTGGAAGAAGTCATGATCCTGGGGAGATTAAGAATCGGTAAGAAAACAGTTTGCTACACGTCAATGCCACTGGTGAGGTAAGACACCCATCAGCCAGGCGCTCCTGTGCTGGCTCAAACGCTGCCATTACCAGGTTCTGCTCGAGCGGCCTGGCACACGGCAGCCAAGGTCACAGCTACCCCCTCACCACCTCCACCCCGGGAGCACCCACAGCAGAGCCAAGCAGCCAACCGTGCCACCTCGGCCAGGAGCAGCCTCCCGGGAATTGGAGCGTACAGCAGCGGCGCAGCATGGAGGTACAGCCCCAAGAGTGAATGTCGTGGCACCCGCCGCTCCAGGAGGCCACAGCAAACAGAGTTGAGAATACCATCTTCAAGACTTGAAGCATCAGTGCCTGATCAATAGTTTAGAGGCCGCACACCCCTACACAAAACATGCCAAAGGATCCCTCCTCATAGACACTAAGTCACCCAAGAGACACTCCTCTGGACCACGAACAGATTTAGAACAGCAGTGCAACAAGAAAAGCTCTCAACTCTTCACAGAACCAATGCAGAAGGAGTTAACAAGCTCCTTCTCTTCCCCTTTGCATCTGAGCCTGTCCCACAGCCACAGGCTTTCCTGCAGCCCAGCTTTTCACACGCTGCGGAGCCCTGGAGTTACCCTCAAGGGATGCAGCACATTAACATACCGGCTAGGGATGAGTGCACAGAGAAGCAGCAAGTCTACAGCATTAATGATGGGGTTTGCTTACCTCATGGGACGTAAATGGGACCAAGATCCCTATCCCCCCCGATAAGGTGGTATAGACAAGAGATTCAGAGCCTCCGGGGATCAGCGTGGTCTTCTGTAAGGAAAGCACTGTCTCTCCCACGTGGTAATTCATAATCACTTCAGCCTGAAAGTCAACCACAGAAGCATGTTTTTTCTTTAGCTTATATAAAAGCATCAAAAGGTTTGAGAGAGGAAAGCGGAATAAATTTGGCCACCTGCTAGTTCTGAAATGCCTTTCTGAAGAGGAAGTGCCTTCCACCTGTGACCAGATGGCAAAACTCAGCATGCCGCTGAATTACCCTCTTGAGCCGGACAAACGGATGCAAGTAATGAGGGAAAGCAGGAAAAGAAAATGAGCGTGCTGCTTCAATCAAACATCACTGAATCGGCGTCGGCCGTGATTTCAGAAACTGAATTTGGCTCCCAGTGACAGCAAAAACCGATCACCCACAGCACGGTAGATGCGTAGGAGCGGAACTGCCAATACATCTCCTGGACAACACTGCAGAGGACTTCACAGAAAAGCAGCGTATTCTTTCCCCACAACAACCATGTGCTTCCCATGAAGCATTACCTTCTGCGATGCTCCATTAAGCAGCCCCCTGTCCCAGAGAGCTTTGTTGCCTGTGGGATCCTCATCTACCTCATCATTGGTGTTGGGAGGCAATCTCACCTGCGTTGAGAGAGGAAGAGTGAGTCAACAAGCTGCAGAGAAGCAGCGCATTATCTCTGGAGAATCCTTGTGGTCTTTGAAAGGCTGCTTTTGTGGACTCTGCAAGAATCACTTCACACTTACAGCAAAATCATCCATTTGCCCCTCCAACAAGGCCTTTAGAGTTAAATGACAACCATGTTGTCAAGACTGATGGCCTGTCACTCAAAAAAATGGGCAGGACCTCGTGACCAGCCCCTGCCTGTCCCGGCACTTGCAGATCACCCTGGGAGGTAAGGTCAAAACGGTTCGAAGGTGGTTCCCGCAAAGGAAACAGTTTGATAGATGTGGGGCAGGAAAACCGAAGAGGATTGATTTGTGCCATCAGCCAAATCCTGCAGGCGCACCGTCTGACACTTGCTGAACTCTGCACTCCAAAGCACCCGAGCACGCTTCAGAGAGAGATCAAAGCTCTGGCAGAAAGACCATCTATTCTTTCCTCCTCCCCTGCTGAAATCCAGCCAAGTGGGGAAGTGTCAGCACTGACAAAGCCAACTTTCAAGAGAAAGTGACAGAGAAAGCTAAATGCCAGCGATGAGGTTTAGCCAGGGAAAGTAAGAGTGATAACCCCCTGACGCAAGTTCTCATGGGCCTTTTCACAGTCACAAGCTTCATTTCAAGGCTTATTCACAGTAAGTTTTGGGGGAATTTCAACAGAAGTTATTGAATGCTTCAGAAATATGTTTTTTGATCTGCTGATGCTTTAACTTGTTTGCTTTAATTAATGACCTGATACACTGCAGCCTTCCGCTATGACAACAGCTAGTCACCCTGTAAAAACAAGTGAATGGTACAGGGCGTTGTCTCCAGCTGAGCACAGATTCTCATTCTTTTAAAGACAAATCATGGATGTTTTAAGAAAAAGCATGTCATGTCCAAAAAGCCCCGACTTCTCTGAGGCACACTCACCACGCAGATGTTGCCAAACTTGTCTGCTCCAGCCACGGTGTCATAATCCAGGAGAGTTGCTGTAGTGACCCACCGGGGATAAGTGTCATCAGCAAAGATGATGAGCTGGTTCTCATTCCTTTTGTAGCGCACCCAGATGAAACTCTCCTGAACGTCTGAAACAATCACTCTGTGCCCAATGGTTTGGATCCCACAGATGTAGTTAGCAATATGCTTTTGAGAGAGAAAGGACAAAACCTGAGTGCCTCAAACAGGGAAGCATAACCCATTAACTCTACCTTACTCCAGCTGAAACAGTATTTCCCCCTGGGAACTATGGCTCAATCCCCATTTCCCATCATTCCCTCTAAAACTACCTCTCATTTCTGGCATGCCTCGGCCCCAATCTAAATACACGGTCAATACAGGGCCTTGCAACCTAACACCCACCACACATCACTCTCAGCCTGCTGAATACAAGCGATGTCCAGAGAACAAGCACTGCTGGTGAGCCTATGAACTGAGATGGCAGGGACAGTCCTGCAAGAAGGCATTGCTTCCATGGCCCCTCGCTACTGTGGTCACAAAAGCCCCAAGAAGGAAAGTTTCAATTTTTCATGAGAGTCATGTCTTCGGGGGGAAAAAAAAAAAAAGGCAAAAACACCCAAGATGCAAAAAAGTGTTCCCCTACAAGTTCCCAGTCTGCCTGTGAGCTTGCTGGATTTCCTTTGTGCAGTAATGAGCAACTGGGCCAGGTTCTGCAGCTTGCACGAGAGAGGGAGGAGCAGGCAGTTATGAGTTAGAAAACCATGCTCTGGAGTTTCTTTTCCCGAAGTAACAGAGATGCTCAGCAAGAAGGACCATCTACTTCAAGGTGAAAATTCCCTTTTCAAGATTCTGGGGATCTGAAGAGGTGCTTATACACACTCTCCAACTTCTGTCCCCAACCTGCTGATCACATAACCTAAAGAAAACATTTCCAGCAGTTGTCGTTTCCTATCTGGGTAAGATCTCTCTCATTTGCAGAAGATGGCCAAAGGCACAGTCTGTACAGGCTTGTGAAACTCCTGCACGTGTCCATTAACAGCCGGCATTGAGGTGGTACAAAAAGGAACCTGCAACACCACTATCTGCATGGCGACGGGCTGGGAAAGAGATGTGTGCTCGAGGTGCAGAGGGGCAGCACAACAGCCCAGTCCAGCCAGAGCTGCCAACACTACTCTGGATGCATGCACCCAGCGCACACCAGCAAGGCACAGACACGCTTGGGCTGGAGTAGCACCTCAACCCTGCTGCAAAGCGTCACTTGCTCCAAGTTGACAGCCCTGGTCAGGAACAAAAGCCCGTACCTTATTCTCACACTTCCGAAGCAGTTTCTTCTTGCCCAGGTCATAAACGCGCAAGAGCTTTCCAACTCCAATTAAGACTCTACCTTGAAACGGAGCAATGGCTGCAGGAACCTCCTCCACAGGGGTCTAGAGAGGGAAGGCGATGACTGTGAGACCCCCATTAACAGAGTTAACCTTACACCAAGTTTCAGAATTGATTCAGCTAATGCTTCGGTTGAAGCTCGTTGGCCTGTGCGCCAAGGCTTTCAACGCAAAAGGCTGATCACAATCTTTTTCTACAGGAGGGGCAAAAGATCAGTCCTCTGTTGGCCTTTTGACAGCAGCACATACCACACATGGTGCTAACAGAGCTCTGGGTACTACACAGACAACACACTGCTGGCAGTGCACCTTAACTGAAGCGTAGGACTGCTGTAAGAACCCCATGCTGGGCAGGCAGCAAAGGCAGGGAAGGATCTTGTTGCCTTGGTTCTTAGTTTTGCTTTATCCCCAACAGGAAGATTTTATGCTTTGCCTCAATCCATCCAAACTGTCTGTTTTTAAAACAAAGGCATTAATCTAATTCAGCCATCTGCCACAGATGCTCTGAAGCTGCCACTGAAGAAGCGTTACATCTGAACAATTACAGCGTGCCCACAATTCCAGTAACTCAGACAGGGCTGAAAAATCTCCCACCACTAATCAATCCAAAAGGGTAAGCCACAGCAGAGAACGGGAACATGTAGAGAGCTCCCAGTTACAGCGTTCCTTGGCTGCGCTGGCCAAGAGAAGTTATTCCACATCATCAGTGCTGTCAACTTCCAAGTGGGTGTTCAGTGGCACCAGAAAAGGCCCTCGTCCAGGACAGAACCCACTCATTCCATCAGGACCGTAGGAAGTGAATAAGCCGTAACATTCCTTTCCACGTGCTCATCTGCTCAAATTTCGGCCATGCTGGAAGCACGTGGGAAGAAGAACAGAATTTTGTTTTAACAGAGTTGTGCCGAAACCCTCACTAAACCCCCAGAGACCTGTCAAGCAAGTTGGTCACTAGGCGACTAATCATTTCTACACACAATCAAAACAGCATCAGAGGAAAGATGACAGCTCACACCAGCTTCATGTGGCCAGCCAAGGACTGAGAGCCCTAGCACCAGGGCTCAAGTGACCCAAGTATGAATTCGCTTTGTAAACAAGTGCTCAGAGCAGCTCTCTGAGCTCATATTCCAAAACGGAAACAGAGCTGTTTCTCTCCCCTCCCTAATGGGGGCATGAAAAACACCGCTCCTTTCCCATTTACCCAATTAGATGGGTAAGACTATAGCTAAGGCAAAAGACTGGGACTCTCGGGAGATCTGTGTTCAATCCTCAGCTCTGCAAAAGATGTCCCAAGTGATTTTGGAGGAGGCAGCTTATTTTCTCTGAGGCTGCTTCCCGTGTGTAACATCAGCGTGATGATCTTGCCCAGGATTCATTGAATACTGCAATATCACCATAGCATTCAGGGTGAAGTAACAGCTATTCCAACACTCTGCCTGTAAAGGACCCAGTCGTCCCTCTCACCTTGTGCAGAAACTCCAGCTTCTCACCGCTATTCACCAGCTTGTACGTGTAGACAAATCCCCCAGCAACCGAGCGCGGGTTCAAAATCAGGTCCTTGGCGACTCCCACCAGCACGTACCACTCATCACCAGTATTGGAGAACCGGCACACAGCCACACTGGGGATGACAAGACACGCAAGGAGGTCAGCGTGATCACGACACAAACGAACGCTGCACACACAGACTGGATTCCCTGACAGCACAACTTGCACCTAGCCAGGCACAGATTCGGGAGCCCAACCTTTCATCACTGACATTTCATTTTCAGAAGTCATTCTTCCTCCCTGCAGAAGTGTTTAATGCACATTTCTCTATTCTTCCACACTCCCCACAAAAAATAAAAGATGTGCTCTAGCTGTCACATATTCCCAAAGCATTAGTTTTATGCTTTCACAGGCCGGACACTGCCTAGCAATGCGCAAAGCTCCACTGGAAGCTGTTTTTCAAAGGCTGTTTCAATTTGAACACGTACATATAACTTTCCTCATCTTCCAAGTGTTATTTCCTGCCCTAGCTCAGTCAGGTTGGGAATCCTGGACAAAACAGGACAGTCAGACTTTTGGACTAGCATGACCTAACTCCACTTCACCTGCTCAGGCACTTGCTGTTCTTCATGGTTATTGTGTTGGTCTTCCCCTCCAGTCCCTCTAACATTTCCTTTCCATTTAATCTATGCTCCATTTATCTGGATGAGAAGGGGAAGTGAGAGATAGCAGAACATTCTTTTGTTCCTGGCTCTCTTATCTGTCTTTTACATCCCCATGTTGTTCTTTAAGCACTGGGGTCCAGCAAACACATCTGGAACACCAGCTCTTAGTGTCACATGCAGACAGATCAGGGTGGGAAGGGAAGGAAAAGCAAGACAAAAAGTTTTAAGCATGTGGCAATCACTTCTGGAATTTCAAGCCAGTCTCTTGATAACATGCTGCATCTGGATTTCAACTCAGCAACAGCTGAGCAGAAGGAGGAAAAAAACCACAGAAGACTCATCACACGCAGAGATTCTTGCTCTATCTGGCAATGCTTCTTACCTGAAGGCAGCTTCATTCTGCTCTAGCTGGACCAGATCTAACGTGTTTCCCTGGATGGGGTTCATCACCCTGATAACAGAGGCCCACTGTCCGTTCCCTGCCTTGGGAGCACCAAAGATGGACTCGGGAAGATTCTCGTTCAGAAAGGCTGCAGCCATCTCTGCAGCCAACTCCCTCTCATCTTCACCCGCAGCCTCCACCATTTCCTATGGCGTATTCAAGGACAGGAGAAAACAACAGCTCAGTGGATTTCCTTTCCAGACATGCTGATGCTCTGCGTAGAATATAGCCTCCCTGTTTCCCCTAAGCCCAGGTACTCCAGGGCAAGGTACTGCCTGGGAAGACATAAAAGCCACCAAATCCCAAAGCTTCCACCCACCCTGAGTTTATTCCCAAGGGAGCCTCTGCAGCTCAGAGCACAGCAGTGTCAGCTCCGCCCTGCCCAAGGGGCAGTTGTCTGCGGAGCTGTTTCTCCAAAGCAACAACTCTGGAAAGAACATTGAGAAGAAAATAACCCACTGAAATCCAAACATCCTCAGCCACAGAAAATCCAGAGAATGGTGTTACACAAGCATGACTGTCCTCCAGTACATGGTCCTTAAAGCCTGCCATAATGACATGCAAAGAAAGGAGCGCTGGGAAGTAGTGCGTTCTGCTGAAATTTATGTTTTGAGGCAGATCTTCACTCCCTTCAGCCCCTGCATTCACACAGGGCACAAAAACCCACAGGCAGCTGCAGCTGGAAAACTAGTCAGCAGGGAGGACTTCCAGCTGCAGAAGTCCCCTCTGGGTAACAGATGTGTGTACCTGTCCCCCACCCCAATTACCTCAGCCATTTGCTGCTTCCTCTGTGCCTTGGTGGCCTCAGTGTAAGCGTTATGGTCTGTCTCAATGATGATCAGGTTGTTGCTCTCTGGGTGAATGACAAATTTTCGGGGCGTGTACTGCAATGGGAAGGCAACCTGGTTGAAGACTGCCCCCAGCTTCTCCAGTGCCAAAATCCTGGGGGACAAAGACGTGACGTGTTAAACAAGGTCCGAAAGCAACTGCCCAAGAGAACAAGATTGGAGGTGAGCTTTAGGTCTGTGAAACTGGCTAGTGCCGGAGAAAAGCAGCACCTCCTTTCTCGGGCCAGACAGCAACTAGCAAACAGCTCCAGAGTAGAGCAAAACTAGCATCCTAAATGGGAGCCTATGCTGTGGGCAGGTGTGCTCGGCAGGGCTCTCACTGTCCCAGGGTGCATTCTGAGCGCCTGTCCCTTTTGGACAGGCTTCTGTGGTGCCGAAGCAAGTCTAACCCCAGAGGAACAAAGGCCACATGGAAGAGGGAAAGTGCACATTTGGGGAACACACCATCTGAATCTAAATGCGACACAGACTTTGACACGTAATCAAATGCTCCTCAGAGGCACTTCAGTTAAAACAGTATGAAAAATGCAATGCCAACTCTTCCTTTGCTTCCTGTGACTTGCCAGCTGAAATGCCAGTTCTTCTGGCATTTGGTGACTAAAAACCGCAAGTCTCTCCAGAAAGAATGACTCCTTTAAAAGCAGTGAATGCTGTAATATTTCAATGAGGACAGATATGAAAAAAGTGCCTGTTCAAGTGCATAAAGCAGAGCTCCTGAATTTGTGTTCCCCTAT
This sequence comes from Gavia stellata, assembly GCF_030936135.1. Lineage (NCBI taxonomy): Eukaryota > Metazoa > Chordata > Aves > Gaviiformes > Gaviidae > Gavia > Gavia stellata. The sequence goes on from NC_082608.1 coordinate 2,156,845, forward strand.
TATTTTCATTTATCTTTTTAATATCTAAGCTGAACTTTGAAAAGGCAACCAATACACCCCTGTCAGGCCTCTGATTTAAGAAATCACGTGGCTTATTTTCTGCAAAGTTACCGATTCAGATCACAAACCACAAGATCCCAATACACAACAGGTTCACATTTATTAAAACCTTCCCTCCTCTCTAAGGATCAGAGAATTTAAGGATAACTTCAGTTACATTTGTTATTTAAAAAAGCTGGAAAATACAAGTCAGAGAAGTGCACCCTATTTCTTTTTGACAGCATAACTATCCTTGTATTCCATTTGTTTCCTGAAATACACCCAAGTGTTTTCTATCAAATCATTATCCGTAATCAATAACCTCAAAAACCCCTTAATTCTCAAGGTAAGTCACCTTACCTCTCTCCTTTTTAATGCCTAGTGAGAATTCACCACCCCTCCCTCTGCCTGACATCCTGGCCCAGAAGTATTCGTCTTTCCCCATCAGTTCTTACCTCAGTGTATTTGTGGAGATGGCTACAATGCCCTCTGGGCACTGCTCAGAAGCAAAACCAGACGCAAACTCCAGTGTCTCATAAGACAGGGGAGTCAGGTGGAAGCGTGACTGGTAAGAATAACTGAGCCAGGAACGGCTCGACATGGCCAGCACCTGGGAAAGACAGACAGCAAATTTATTAGGGCTGGGGATGGAGGCAAGCTCGCCTCCTTGCAGTATGAATGGATGTACAGTGACGGACTTTTACCCACTAGAACAACCGAATTCTTGTAAGTGGACTCCACCCAGCTCAGAGCATACCTTCAGAGATACTGCTTGCTTTCAAGAGCCCGTTTTATCTGGAAATTGCGTATGGCACAAAGAGGAACTTTAAAGCACTATCAAGACAAAGAATACTCAAACCGGGGTGCAATAAAAACTATTTTATCTGTAAAAGCCAAGATCAACAAATACTTTCATATCTCTTTTTTTTTTTTTTAAACAATAGCCTGTTCTAATGAGAACAGGTCTTTTAAAAAAAATATTTACTGCTTCGTCACAATCCAAATGCTGTAGCACTTTAAGTGAAATTTACTTAAAATAATCAGTAGCCTATTTTCAATCAAGTTAAGGAAAACAAAGGAAGCAGATGGTCTTCTAAACTCTTCAGCTTTATGCATTGGCTAAATCAATTTCAGTGCAACCTTACTTCCTGCCTGAGTGACAAGAACTGGAATTACACTGAAGCACTCACAGGCTCCTCCAAGCCCATCACTGACTGGCCATAGGCAGTACGGTTTTTTCTCCCCGTATTGTGAGACAAGGAACCAAGACCGATCTCAAAGCAGAAAAGCACTGCGCTATTCTGTAAGCATTCTCTGCTAGAGCTGCAAAGCACCTCATCTCCAAGTTAGAGCTGGCAGAGTGGCAGGAAGAAGTTGAAGTGATGCACCCAGTGTACCATAACATTAAAGCAGAGCTCAGATTCCCAGATCCAGCCCCCTATGCTGACCGGCAGTATTTCTCAACTCTGAAGGTGTCATCCAAAAATGAGTCAAGCAGGGGGCGGCTGATCTCCCCAGTGCCACATCAGAAGGGCTGGAAATGGCACTTCTGATGAAACACGTTGTTCCCTCTATGCCAAATCCTGCAAATATTTCCCTTGAACCATTCTGGTTCAGCCAGGGGCTGGAGAGCTGCCACTTCTCAACACGCACAGGGAGACGACCATCACCTGCATCAAGCAGTCAAGGGGTAAGATTTCTGCATGGGGCTCTTTCCGCCCCCGTGCACTAAGGCAGGCAAGAGAAGATTTTTCAGTGTCTCTAAGCCCAAGAATCTCCTCAGAGCTTTCCAGACACTCTGCAAACACAGCCTACAGGTCAGATGAGTCCTAGTTCAAAGAAGGCAGGGCAGCACTACACATTACTTCCTAAGAAGTAAGGGGAATACTTACAAGAACAAGGCTGTTTGTGAAAGAGCAAGCTGTGAGCCAGGCAGCTCCATAATGAAGTCATTCGACTTCCCACCCTTACCCAGAGGGTCCTGCTGTGCTGCAAGGATGCTTCCCCACCCTGTCCACCAATAAGGAAAACCGGGATGCTGCGCCTGGGGAGTGGATCTGCACCCCTCTGAGAGCCTGCCTCACTTACCGCCTCTTGGCCTTGCATTCGGACTCGGAAGAGTTTCACAGGCCGTGAGCCAAGGTATCTGGTCCTGGTATCAGAAAGATCGCCCGTAACAGGATCCAGGACAGTTCGCAGCAGCACACCGTTCTTGACAATAGCAAACCAAAAAGTTACATCAAGATTACAGATAAGAAATAACTAGCTACCGCTATTATTCAAAACAGAGAGGCAATTTCTGAAGAATTAGGTGTTTGTTTTCCTAGCTTCCAGTACAATTCCCTTCTACAATCACGCTGTATCTAAATTGGCTCTTAATATTAAAATGCATAGCTCCTGCACGCTCCTACGGGGCAGAAAGGAATTACTGTAAAACAAACCAACCAACCAATCCGCCCCAAAACAAACAAAAAAAAGCTAAAAAACAGACCAAGAAATTTGGTGCATCACATAAGCTACGAAAAACCTGCGGGCTGATTCCAGATCCTAATCCCTCTTGGTACAAAGCATTTACCCAAGAACTCAGGCTGCTTAAAAAGAGCTTGCATTCTGACATCAAACTCGAGGCATGTGAAAGAACCTAGACTGCTCTGATTATTTTTACCACATGTTGAATTGTCAAAACAACATTTTTTGGTCAAAGATCACAGAGTCAGTACTGGATGCAACAAAAAGCTGTGCAACAGCAGAGTTATTACTGCAGAGCCTGTGGCTGTGGGCAGTTACTTCTTTGATACTCTGCCCTACAGGCAGTTTTTAAAGAACTGCCCAACAACATTTCACCCAGAAAGTTTTTTTAGAACCTGCCCTCTTTCTGGAAGGGGAAAAGCACAATTTGTCCTACATGAAGTCTGGCACAGTATGCTGCCTTCTGACTAGTCTCAAGTCTAGGAATGTATAGAGAAACTTGCATCTCTACCAAGTCACACACTGAATTCCCCAGTCACAGCTGTTGGGAGTGTTGTAACAAAGAGGGAACGGTCAGGCTTTGTGTTGTTGCACTGCATGATGACAAGGCTGTTACAGCAACCCGTCTTTCAAGCAAAGGCTCACCAAGAAATGCCTGTCAGAACCAGGCAGGCACTTCTCACCTGCAGTCCGATGTTCAGGTACAGAAAGCCAATGGAGCCCCTCTCCCCCAGCTCATCCTGCTTCTCTGTGCCACCCATCTCCACAATACACAGCGACTCGGGCTGTGCAGGCAGGGCCTGCATACTCAGTGGCTGTAAGCAATCCTGTGGGAGACAGAAAAGAGGTACCACACCAGTCAGGAAGGCTTGGCACGGCAAGAGGGAATTCAAGCTCCATCTAAGGAGCTTAAAGATGTCCTTTTAAATCTCCATAAAGAAGTATTCAGCACAAAAAAAAAAAGTCACAATAGACGCTGGCTCTGGGGATTTTGGCAAGCAGGAGTGGTAGCAGCCCTGAAGTTTGGAGAAGATAAACTGGATCCTTCCAAACTGTTCTAGCACAGTTTGTAGCTATTTAGCATGGAGAGACCTGAGCAAAGTTTATGTTACTTCAGTCATTCTTTGAACACTCATCTGTCGCAGGTAGAGGAATGATAATGCTGGTTTGCTGCTGACCTGCTTACAGAATGAGTCTGCTTTTACTACAGGTATAAGCAGTGAGACAGGGGAGAAAAAAACCAAACAAAAACAAACCCCACAACAAAAGAAAAAGAAAATGCTTTCATATCTCATCAGCTGAACTTCCAGGCAGGGGTGAGACTAGATAAAACAAGGGAATCTGTTACAGGTTAGGATCAAGGGCCACGCTTCCTCCCTACCAGCGGAGAGAAGCCATGCAAGCTCTTCATTCCTGGTCAATCACCTGACTATGGGAAGACAGCTTGGAGGGACACAGCTCACCTCTGGAGTGCCCTTCTGAACATTTCAAGCCAATGGAAGAGGCAGAAACAGCACAGCTACTCACCGAAGGGTCAAGGGAAATAATTCTGACAGTGTTGTCCACCAGCCCAACAGCAAGGAACCGGGAGCGCTGCTCCCCAGGGGGAACATTGGCCAGGCTCATGCAAACTACATCGGCCGACATCTCCTTTCTCTCCGTGTACTCATTCAGCTGTCCTGACTGAGAAAGAAAAACACAAGAGACTTATTAACTAGCCAATGGGGCAAACCAGCACCAAAACTTCTCTCCACACCTTTCCCCCACCTCTTTTTTTTTTTTTTTTTAAGATAGTGCTTTGGATTTTTTGTATTTTAAACCATTTCTATACAGCCTTATTTCAGCTACAATTGGAAGAACCAGAATAGCAACAGGGTAAGTACACAATTTCCAGCCTCAGTTACGAGCTTCAGAGACTTTAATTAGCCATTAAATCATCTCAGAGAGACACAGTCCAGATACGCAGGGCTTTGATCTACCTGTTCTAGAAGGACGCTTCATTACAGAATCCTTTTCTGCAGGTCTGATCAAGAATCAATCTCTGGCATGCCCCATACTCTGCCTTGCTCTTCCAAATTCATTCACAACATTAACACACATACCGGGTCCATCTCAAAGTAAACCAGCTCTCCTCCAGTCAGTGCTATCACTACTTGTCTCTGGTTCACAGCACATTTTACAATGGTTTTCTTCCCTGGTGTCTTCCATTCATTTACTCTCTTATCTGCTCGGATGTGCCGGATCCCATCTGGATAAACCTGAGGGAAAAGAGGTCACATTAAATTCTGTATTTACCATCTCTTCACAAGTCCCATCTCACTGGTGATTCTGGCACAGAAAAAGCCAAAGGCAAGCACTGCTCCTGGCAGCGGAGATGCACTAGCTATGCAACAGGCTCAAGGAGCGCGAAGCGACTCGCTGGCTGGAAGCACTGCATCTTGGAACTACAGCAAGGAACAACTGAGCATGCGCTGAAGGAGATTAATACCATCTTCAGCTGGTCCAGTTTCACTTAGCAGGATACAGAAAGGGGAAGGCTGAGTAAGTGTCATTCTCTGCCAATCCACACCTTTAGACATGACATATGTTGCATTACTGTAGAAACCACGGGCGTGGAGCAAGCAGAGAGTGGCAGACATAAGCAGACATGTCAGAAGCAGCTTTCCATTACCTGTACCAAAGCATCATCACCAAGAAGAGAGCAGGACAAGGTGGGTGTAGTACCCAGGAATCCAGAGTCAGTCACTTCTTCTACAGTCTCTCCAATAGACAGCACCAGTGTGGCATTTACGAAGGACACAATGATATAGGCATCAAATTCATCTGGTCAAGGAAGACAGGGAAAAAAGGGTGCTGATTAAATAAATGCAAGGCTTCCCAAAAAAATTAGCAGTCTGACAGATGTCTAGCAGTTACTCTTCAGCAGAATTCCTGTGATAATTACATCTGCTGGCAATATTATGCAAGTTCGTTCTAGGACACACTGTCCAAAAGCCAGCCACTGCTAGACTCCAAACAACGCAAGACTGAGCCACGGATCAAATGATGATCCAGATACAGAGTCAATTCACGACACTCTGGATTCTGGCAAGCAAGACTCCTGCCTACTTTTTTGAAAGACAGCACAAGGTCTAGAAGCCTTTAAGACAGTTGCCCCACCTCACACGAGGAGCTGAATCCAGATTTAACACCCAATGAAGTCACATGAAATGCTCTCCTCCAATAATCTGAACACATGGAACCCATCTGCAGAAACCACACCATGAATGCTGCGAACAGGAGGTTGCACGACCACATGTCTATCTAGTAGCCATATAATAAAAGACTGCAGAGAACGATTAGTGTGCACTGCAGCAGAGGAGCTCAGGGTTAGCCCGCTCTACCCTCAGCCAGAAGCTCAACTAGTTTACATTCACACAGCCACCCGTACCGTCTCCTGGGATGAGAAACCATTACGTTTTTAAAACTGAGCAAACACTGACCTTTACTTCTACTGGAATAAATGACAATATCGCAACTATTATCTCCAGTATTGGCTTCTCCCAAAGGGGACATCTTGGGAGAGTCCAGTAGCTTGGACATGGAAGAGCTATGCTAATCAAAATAATCTTAAGAGCTCATTTGGAAATAGGGAAACTTTGTGGGGAAAAAAGGGTAGTAGGACTGGGTAAAGAGAACGCCCCGGTTTACTGCTGTCCGTTTTCATTCTGCAGAAAGTGACAGGCATTAAAGAGGGGGAGAGGAGAGTCTCATTAAGACAGAATAACAAAAGCAACAGAAACAATGAAGTCTGTTGGGAGATGGAGCCAGGAGCCTCAGTGGAGAAATAAGATTGCCTCAGAGAAGCAACTCCACTTCTGCTGGTGTTGTCATGCAAGTGCTATTTCTTAAAAAGAAAGAATTCCCCATTTTAACCCAACTCAACCCAAAGCTCAGACTTATGCACCAAGCACAAGACAATTAGCAGAGGTGAGGGTGTAAGAGAGCTGTCATGGTTTTGGCCCTTGAGCAGAGTTTCTCCATAATTTGCAAATATGGGAGACATTGAGAAGTGGGTAATGACTCTCTAAGTAGAGAAAGAAAATAGAGAACTCTCACTGGGATGAATACAGGATGCCAGCAAATACCATGCAGCAGCTTAAAGAAACTGAGCTGGGTTAACTGAAACAAACGCTTCAGGAACTGATCCTTTTCTTATCCACCCTGTTTAGAGGCAGGCATTGCCAAACCTGCTGCATCACGTTTATAACAAAAAGTTCTGACATACAGCTGAAAATATGCAAGTAAAAAAAAAAAAAAAGATCATTCTTCTCTCCAACATCTGGTATACAGACCGCAGCTCTGATCAAACTGAAGAGCTTTATATAATTATGCCACAGACCGCTGTGGAATTGCTTTAAACTCCCATTACGACTCTATTAAGTGGTCACAGCCTATAACCTCCAACATGCTCCCGAACCCCACAAACAGGAGCAGGTCCACTTGGGGAAATGAGACAAGAACTGAACCTGCACACAGAAACCGATTAGTAACGCCAACTATTTAAACACTTGGCTTAACGGGAGAATTTCTCTAACATTAACAGCAGATGGTAAGAGTTCAAGTAAGACGTACGCCATTACACGCTGGTTATTTTCTATACTAAAGAGCATCTCCCCCTCAAACTTGCATGAATTTTTCAACACCAGAAGTCTACAAGAATTCCTCGATCGCTTTAAACTGACATTCTAGCAGTTCGCAGGCTAAGCATTTAATTCATAAATATCCTGCAGACAGGATGTTCTAAAAATTCCATTTCAAAGTCCATCGTTGCTTTCCAAACTTCTAGAGAGCTGCTGCCTTCCTCCCTGGGGGCTGTCATTCTCATGATAAACCACCATGTCCCAGCTGGAGGCTTAACCATGTGATTTGGAGCAGGACAAAGAACTCCCATTTGAAAGCAAAACAGATTCCCTTAGTCCTACTCTAAACGAAAACTCATTCCTACCTCTTAATACTTTTTTCAGCTCTTTCTTTCCACTGGCTTACAGTTATATTACAGCATGCCTTTAAGTCTGCGTCAATAATAGTGACAAGTGCGTTTTTGCTTGAAGTCCAGTAGTGTTGCTTAATGCCTCTCTGCTGGAGCTTTTGAAATAAAGGGTTTGATTTACCAGAATGAAGTCAGTGAATAAGATGCATTCATCTAGATTCAAACAATATAATTTTGGTTTAGAAAAAATAGCAGCCTAGTTGAAATTAAGAGGACTAAATCCCTGGGGCACACTGAGAAGTATTCTCAGTTAGAAAAAGAAAAGATCTATAGATTTTAATATGAAAAGATATCCACTTGCTCTGCAGAATCCCAAGCATAACATCAGGCTGCCCAGAGTTTTGAACAGATAGACATTATTTTGTATGCAGACACAAGACTTCAGAGATGCTTATTACTGTTCTAATTGCTCCAGTTAGCTCCTTTCAGCAAGTAACAGAGACATTTTAATGACTCTGAAGAACCACAGCTGGACTCATTCTCCTGTGCCTTCATTACAAGTTTTCTGCAGCTTCATGCACATGTCATGATCAGTTATGAAAACACCCCATTTCAGTCCATGAACTCTATACTACTGTCCTTGTTGTTACTTGTCATTAATTCAGTTCAAGTTAGTCCATGAGAATTCCATTCTTATATGCCAGTCCACACCCGATACAGTTTTTTTCCCCACTCCACAGCATCTGAATTTGCACCGATTCAAATGTAGTCACCACTAGCTCAGAGGAGTTCAGTGAATGAACAGATGAGCTGTGACAAAATGCAGGATTATTCTCACTTAAAAAGATACTGACGGGATGACAGCACATTTTCCTGGGCTTCTGTTTACTACTGCGTGGAGACTCCGCAGCGGTGACTCACTGCACATTGCTTTTCATGCAAGAGTGCCAGGTAGGGAACACAGACTGTTAGGTCTCGGCTCATGTCTATCTCCACAGCGAAGCACACAGCCATCTAGCTCCCCAGACCTCGATATTTAGCTGCAGAAGTGGGTTTGGTCCAAATCCCATCCACGTCTGTCTGATGGGTAGACACATCCCATAACCACAGGGCATTCCCATGCCAGCAATACCTACAAGCGCTTCAAGCCCACTCAACCATTTTCCCTTGGAGGTCTGTACAAAGCAGCTGGGAGCCAATCCTCAATCTAGAAAGGAGCCGAAAACACCCCTGAAATGCACACCTCTGATGTTAGCAAGAACTGACCGTTCTGCAGAGACAAAGTCAATTATTTTGTTCCCCAAAGACTGTAAGATGGAGTGGGAGTTGCTTTCTACTCCTCAGCTACTGAACTACAAAGGCAACAATGTCCAACTACATAACAGCTTCTAGAATTCATTTACTGAAAAGCTTAGCATAAAAGTAGCCCCATGATTTTGGGATTCTCTGCGGTTAACCTGTGGGACAGTACAGTAGCCCCTAGCAGTAGGTACACACCTGTGGTGATCAGCACCTCCACCACCAGCCACCTGTGGAAGAAAAAAAGAGGCTTGGTATTGGTAGTGTGTATCACCACGTACCAGCCAAGGTTAGTATTTGCTTTGAAGGCTGCAAACCTGTACGTGTCTTACAGAGGCCTTGCAGCACGCGCACACTGTGGCATCGAGGCAGAGCCAGGCAGCTCGACACTGCAAACTGAACACTGAAAAAACAGCTCTTGGGCAGTTTCAAGATTAGGTACATGTCTGAAAAGGTTCTGCAGTCTTTCTGATTAAAATCCACTAAAACTGTTTCTGAATTCAAAGAGTTGTAACTTGGCAATCGGTTTTATCTAACTTTAAATTGTATTCAAAAAGTAGCATGGTTCACAACAGCTACAGATTCCAGCCTTTCTGAAATCATCGAGATCTTCATGCCGGAATCTGGAGAATTCGGAAGGAGGGGAAGAAAAAAAAAAAAAGGCAGTGAGACTGGTCTGTTCCACGTAGGTTAGCAATGGTCCTCCATCTCCTGAAAAGTCAAAGTCATCCCCTGGAATCCCAAGGTTTTAAAACTGTCATGTGATGTCAGAAGCCTCTGTCTCTCAGAGGGAGCAAATGTTACCAACTCCTTTTCCAGAAGGCAGGAGCAAAGGTTTTGTCTCTAACAAACTAGAATGCCTCTTAAGAAAAGCACATGTTTTTGATATGAACTGTGAAATACTTTCCTTCTGACCCTTTCATTTCTGGGGAACATGAAGGCACTTTGTGCTCAAAGCTCCTTCCATGCTGCTTAGGCAGTGCATGAGTCTCAGGACATGCGCACAGGAATTGATGGCAGGTCTCAGACGGCAAGGTAAACTCCACAACAATGTTTGAAATTCCCACAGGATCTGGCTCCCTGGAAGACACGCTACTCTACAATTGCTTAAAGACAAGATACCATGTCACCGCAGCAGGCTAAGGTCTCCACTGCAACAATCTCATTTCTACATCCAGTGCATAAACCTACAAGAAGTCTTTGCGAGATTTATACGAAGCACTGCCTCAGAAATTACCACAAAGAGTGTCAGTATCCAGAATAGATTCATTTCAGGCTTTTTACGTGTTTCTGAGGAACTCTGTTCTCACCCCCAAAAGAAAGGGAGGACAAGGGATTACATTTCCTCTTGTAAGGCAAACCCATTATTTCACATCAGGAAAAAACCCCAAGCCCACAATTCAGTACATCCTGCCAATTTCAAATCCTGACCTTCCTGGAATCAGCAGCATCCTATACACTGCTGGGTTTTTGAATAGGGAGTGTGTCCTAGCCCAAATAGACTGTTTTCTTTGCAGATATGCATAGAGGGAAGTAATAAAATACAGACACTGCTGATTTATCTTCTTTGTTCCATAATTTGTATCCCACTCCCTCACAAAGAGCTGATTACTGTAGTTGTCAACACGCATATGAAGAATAGCGAGTATGCTCCAACAAAAAGCATAATCATTGCCTGCTGATGTTGGAGCAAGAACTTATGGGAAGTGGGAAAGGATGAGAAGTTCAGCAGCTTCAGGCTGCAAACATACAGCTGACACAGCATATTGGGTGATGGATGCAGCTGCAGGCAGGTGCTTCTTTGTCAAAGGGAAGCATGACAATTCTAGGGAACCACAGGGCAGATTTTAAGTACAAACAGGTAGCTGCTGATTCAAAACACAACTTTCGGGGATGGCACACAACCATCATGCAGCACCTTTCCTATCTCCTTGGACAGAAAAACAAAAAACCACCCAAAAACCCACACCAAAAAACATTATCAGCTCCCTGTGCTTTAGGAAAATACCACATACCTTCAACATGTCTCCTCACGGTCCATACAGCATTGGGGTTACCAGGCAGCTCTGAGACAGCCATTTCAGATACCTAAGAGTAAACAGGAGCAAAGTTCTTTTGCAAAACAGATGTTTAGACTTACTACAGTAAGTCACCAAACCACCAGCATTTTTTACACTTTCCCACAAATGGATAGGAAAGCTAACAATTCCCAACTCTCATGCTCTCTCCCCATGCCAGATCTGCTACGGGGTAGAATACATTCAGCAGTGATACAGCAACATTAGAGCTCAGATGATCAGCTGTAAAACAAGGGCACCTGCCCCCAGCAAAGAGATCAGCAGCTGGCAGATATACCAGGAATGTTCCAGCTCAAGACACACAAGTATTAGAAGAGACAAAATGCAGGTGGTTGGAGTCAACTGAACAAAAGGCCTTTGAGTGTTAAGAGTAAACAGTACAACCCTTCAATTTCCAAGAAGCAAGCCTAGAGAAAGTTGCTCTCTCCCCCAACTACGGCAGGAGGAGAATCCCTTCATTTCAGCACTCTTATTTCAAGGATTTTCTCCCACAGTCCCTGCCCCTCAAGCTGTTCTTCTGAAATGCTGGAAGTCTTACCTCAAGTCCATGCCTTAGAACCCTCAGAGACGACCGGGGCCCCCGACCACAAGCCACATACAACTGGGGTGTGTCTTCATTGGCCAAATCTGCTATCTGCATGGAGAAATACTGTCAAACAATATCCACAGGAAGAGACAAATAAAACTAAACTATATACACCACACTACTCCTTTAAGAATGTTTTTTTTCCCGAACACTGAAAACAGTGAAGATGCCATAGGGTGTACCATCTGCTGCCCTGAAATAACGTCAAGTTTTAACCAAACTCTCTGCAGAGAAAAGAACTGGTCTGATGGTCAACAGAGGAGCAGCACAGGTCTCCTGGCTGACACCCTGTGTCCAGATATGTATTTATCACCGCAGGAATCAAAGGCTGCCAGGCCAGGTACCAGTCTTAGGCAGCTGTCAGAGAATTTCACAGACTTGCTTTTCTATCAGCATTTAGTATGAACAGTACTTCTGGAAACCTAGGATAGTGTAGCTTTTGTGACTCTGCTTACACACAAATACTCTGCAGAAAAGCAAAGAAAAAAAAGCATGCACCTACGGTCAATTCCTCTGCAAACGAGAAAGACTTTTGTGGTGAATGGGAGCTTGCTGATGGCAACGTACCTGACAACACAGAATAGGAGACAAACTGTCCAACTCATCCACCAGCACCAGGTTCTTGAGAGGTCGTGGCTGAAAAAAGAACGTATCTCCTTCCTCAAGAGGCATGGCAGAAGAGAACTCTGGCTCCTCATCATCGTCACCCAGATGAGCTATCTGGTACAGGTAACTTGAGACAGAAAACAAGAGCAACAGCATGTTCAGCGCAAAGCTCATGCAGCCTTCTCTAAGAAAGGCTTAGCCAGATATTCAGGCAGTGGGGAGGAGAGAAATCCTTCCCTACATTATACATCTATTAAAATTTAGCCTTAAGGATTGTCTTCTTGGTGACAAAATGCTTAAAGGGAATCAGAGGCCCGCAAAGAAAACCAAAGAAAAAACCCACCACAACCTCCCCCCTCCAAACCTTCTTGTTTGTAGCTGTCACTGGCAAGGTATCCCAGAGTTTCAGTGTTTTCTCTCTTCACCCTTGAGCCTTTCAGTTATTCTTGTGTTAGAGCCAAAGCACCCACTGACAGCTGAGGCCAACAGCGAGGCCAACGGGTAAGAGTGCAACTCCAGTTATCCATTTTATTGCAATACTCTCACCTCACTATTTTTAACTACTTTCCCTATTCCATTTTATGAGCCTAAATATCACAACAATCAAGTTAAACTTCAGAGGAAAAAAAATAAAACCAGAAAGACGGACTGATTTACTTCCTGGTTTTAATAAAGCTCAAATGAATATGGCTTCCTCAAGAGCTTGGTTTCTACAACCCAATTCAGATTCACTCGAGTAAACTGCCTGGAGCTCCCTCAGGTGGCTGACTGCAGATGTAGTCAGAAAAGAGTACATGATCTCCATTCCTGTGAATCCCCCACTTAAGACACTGTTAAGCCATCGTCAAAGGTGTGCAGTGTCTTCTCTGAGTCTTTAGAATATTCTAGAACCCCAAACACGAATTGAGGAAGCCCTCAAGTATACATCTATTAAGGAAAGGACCACAGTTACTGATAACAAACCCAATCTACTTCTGAGTGGGCCATAACACACAGAAGTTCAATGAAAACTTTCAAACTAATTAGAAGATAATTCATCTGGATACATGATCGACCCCGTATCAACTGCAAATGCTCAGTTCTTCCAAAACCTACCGCAACAGCACGTAATCTTTTGTTCTCTGTACTGTAATATCTAATCTGGGTTCAAACAACAAGAAAATTCCCCCATTCAGTCATAGTCTAAACCAATTGTTCTGCTCGAGCCACGTAAGCAAAGCCATGTTGTCTTATGTTCAGGAAGGTCAAGGCTCAGTTTGCAATCCTGAACAGAAACAGTCTGTTTCAGGGGGAAAATGCTGACGTAAAATTGTTTACTCACTGGTTTCCAAATTCAGATGCCACAAAGAGAAACCCCGTCTTCAGCACGCACATGGCAGCAGCGACAGGAACAGTGTCAAAGTACTTCAGTCGAATCTCTGTTACCTGAAAGCAGAGGAAGACATGACCGTGCTAGCAAAGTACTAGAGCTGTGCATGTGAGATTTAATAAAAAAAAAAAAAAAAAAAAAGCTGCCTAGCTATCAGCTCCAAAGAAAGGAAGCAAGACAGTGGGCCAGGCATAACCACATCAGTAGTTTGGGGCAGCAGGTTATAAATCACAAAATCCAGCAGACTATTTTGAACACACAAGTCAGACTGCCTGATGATTCTAAGACTTTATGGCTTTGGTAACGCTGAGCAAGTTTGGAAAAAAGAGCAAGCTGTCTAAAAGAAGAAATTTGCTTCACTAAGCACCAGCCATTCCCCAACACGTGAAAAATTCACTGTCCTGAGCAAATTTCTACATTTGATATGGTCGCAACACTCTTGGTGAAACATCCAAGAACAATCTTAAGCCACTTAAAGATGGCACACAATCATCCCTTGTACCAAACCTGGCATGTTTAGATGAAGGAGGAACTAACATTCAACATTTACCCAAAAACCCCAACTGATTCACTGCAGCAGAGATCTTTTCATTGCAAAATACTAGGACAAGCAGCAGCAAGCCGCTTCAAGCCTGTTATTTCAACTCATGGACCAGCTGTACCAAGCTAGCTACCTCAGTTTGCAAGAAGATTGATTGCAACATGAAAATATTCAATTAAAGAGATGAAATAGAGCACCTACTGTGATCAGGAGAAACTAAGTTCCCCAGAATTAGTTTCTGGAATACCCTCTAGCAGGTTCATGGACCACACTTTACAATACATCTTTTGAAGAAAGGACTGCCTACAGAACATCTAAAATATGCCCAAGTGACTCTGCAGCATAATTCTCACAGGATTTTGCAAACTTTGCACTGTGTTTCTATATGAGTGAACTCTAGTTACAAGTGCAGGTATAACTATCACAAGTCACACAAAACGTGTGCCATTTCACAGCTAAAACCACAATATTAAATATTTATCACTTTGGAGAATCCTAAGAACTCTTCTCCATAAATGCTTTTGTTGTTCTTCATGTGATGCTTACCATGTCTTCATCAGTCTCCAGAGTAATTTTGAAGATGTCTCCCTGCTCTGTCTGGGCCAGGAAGAAGAACATGGACTTGGTCTTATGTGTAGCAGAGCAGACAAAAATCATACCTCTCTCTGGGTCATCCAAGTCATTCTGTCAAGACAGAGAGCGGAGGTCATTGGTGGAATTACCTGGCAAGCGCAAATGTGATTTCACGGACTGAAGTATTTCCATTTCACAGGTGCCTTCAGAGCTGACAGTATGTGAGGAGGCTTTTAACACAAAGCCCATCCCCTCTGTTACACGCATAGTTAACCATCGGTTCATCTCTGCCCCAGAAGGAAATACATTTCTAAGACACTGTGCCTAAGCATCGCCCCTGCTATCTTTTTTTTGCCCTCCTCCCTGGAAAACTCTCACATATCAAAGCCAACCACAGAGGCAAGGGCTGCCATCCACTTACAGCTGGTTTTGAGCACCTGACCCTTGGCAGGTGTTCAAAGCTCTGTCAAAGCACACAATGATTTGCAATACCAAAGGAGGAGGAAGCAGCCTTAGATGCAACAGAGCAGCTGTCAGATTCACCTGCGTACACGATGGCAACCAGAATTACTTAAGGTGGTGCGTCGTATCTTATACTGACAGCACTGCCTGATCAGAGTCTTTGGAGTATCTCCAGCATAAATCTCAGAGAAGAGACATGAAGCAAACTCATCACTTCAGGCTATGTCCACCCCCATCTTCCCTCACAGGTAACATGCAGCCAGGAAGGTAGATGATAGCCAACACACTTTTAACTCCTTTTTCCTTACTTTAAAACCTCCCTGACACCTTTAACCTTGAAAGGCAAATACCAAGCATTCATTTAGCACTGACAAAGATAATCTTAAAAAAAAAAAAAAGGGTAGGAATCCTGAAATTCTCACCCGTCTCCTGGGAATCGGGCATCTGATATCAGGCTGGTCACCAAAGTTTTTGTAAGTAATATAGTTTTCAGAACAGATCAGCACCCCACTAGGTCCATCAGAACCACCAGGAACTGAAACACAAAAAAGAAATATTATGAGAAAAGCTCTTACCACAGATCTGACTTCCTGCCTGCAGAACATTTTTTTGGGTTTGTTTTTTTTTTTGGTCTTTTTTTTTTTTTTAAAGCAACATAGTTCCCAGTGCTATCGCCCTACATATACGAATCTGCTCTTATTGAAAGTGAAGACAAAAGACTGAGCATAGCTGCCTGTGTCAGCACGAGAATAGGGCAGATGGAACCACGGGACCAGGAAGGAGAAAAAGGAAGGATGCAGCTTCAGACAAACTACTTATGTTTTACCCTTTGTGGTTTATGCTTGCCTAGAAAGTCACGACATGCCCAAAGTATCACATTAGCAACTTGTCAGTTAAACACACCCCTTGGGTTACTGGAGTGGTTGCTTGCTGTCAAAAAAATCTGACATATCTTTCACTTTTAGAGTACGTTTTTTAAAATGCTTCTATTGAGATCCCAGCATAACAAAAGGTATCATCAAAATAGTAGCAGCTGTCAGATCTGGCCCAGTATTTGGTATCTGACAGTCGCCTACAGAAGATGCAACAGCAGGGCAAGCATACAAGGATGCTCTCCTAGCTTAGCTTCCTTTGTGCTTGGAGAGGAATCTGCAGCGGTTCAGCGGTTTCCCAGGCCGAAGGTGTTAGGTTGGCTTTGCACCCAATCCCTGTAAGTAGGCTTTTAGTCCATGGATTCATCTACTGCCTTTTGAATGCATACATTAGCTGCTGGAATCCCGTGCAAGAGAGTACAACAACACCTATGCATTACCTAAAAATACATGCTTTTGCATCTGCTACCAGCTAATTTCAGTTAATATCTCTTAGCTTCGGAATCCAGAGAATATCCAGAATAAATCTAAAAGAGAGATGAGGAGCACTTTCAAACTGCATGAATTCTTGTGTATTCCCATGTGCGAACCACCAGTTGTTACCTGACTCCAAGGTCAATTAATGTATACTAATGGCTCAGACTACCATCGAAACAACTCCTAAGATGTAAAGCATATTGATTCTGTTTCCCTGGGCAATGGGAACCAAGTCGATCCACAGGAAAATGACTTAGCAGCCAGGTGGGCAGTACCTGTTATAAGGAAGTTGCCATGCTCTTCCAAGGGCTCACTGTATTTCCTAACAACATGGTTCAAACCCAGGTCCAGTTCATAAAACGTCAGAGTCTGTTGTGTGTTGGCTGCTGCTTCTCCTGTTGGATCATTGTCTGCTTCCTAAAACACAACATAAGATGCACAAAAACAGGCTCAGAGGAAGAAAAGACACACATCTGCAGTTGAACAGCAAGAATTTAAGAAGAATCACCAAGACAGAAGAGAGTTGCCTATTCTGACTGAAGGCAAGACAAAAAGGAAGTAAGCTTGTCTCAGACAGCAAAAGCAGCCAACAGCTCCCCATCTCCACAGACAGCTTAAAACCAGAGAAGGAACGACAAGGCTCAAAAGACAAAGGGAGATCAAGCTCTTCTCACCTCATAATCCATTTCCAGACAAGCAAACATCGGGTTTTCAAATCCCACATCAACTCCCACCACGTGGTAGACCAAGGTATTGGCCTTGTGGGCTTCCAGCGGGGAGGAAATGGTGAGACGAGCAGCAGCATCTCTGTTCAAAATATACACCAGCTTCTGCTTTTCAATAGCACCTGCAAGGAAAGGACAACAGCACCTGAAGGACATCACCTGATGATCAAATCCAATCATACCTGAAGCCCAGTATTGATATGTAACTTAGCAAGAAAATGTTAGCATTACTTCTGCTGAAGTTCACCACTGGTATTTATCTCTGTGCCATCAACTAACTTTGAATGTCTCACTTTAAACGTTTCAGGCCGCAAGCACAAATGACAACTCTAGTTCTTTAAAGCCTAAGACTGACCCTTTGAGATACATCCCTCTAGCCCAATATTCAATCTACACTGGCTACAGGCAGACCGCCTCACTCATTCCACCACACAAGAGATGACAGACTGCAGGGAAGGAAAAACAAATTGAAAGAAGCAGCCAGATGTTCCACCATTTAAAGATATTTGGCAAGAAGGCCTTTCCTCAGAAATATTTTAAGTAAAAATGTATTCTTGCTTGATAACACAGCATCCACAACATAACACTTACCACCTTCAACGATCTACATGAATGGCACAATTGTGATTGGGCTACCTTCTCACCCATGAAAACAAGACTTGTTAGAAAGGAAGCAATATTATTTATTGTTATTCCTGAGATAAAAGGGCACTGTTAAACTACCTATCACTGCAAGTCCTCAGTCTTAACGTGTAGGAAAGCAGCATCGCACAAAGTTGTTTTCAGCAAACTGAGACAGTTCATGTACTGAGTAACTAAGACACCTCATGGTAAATCTTCAAAAAAATCATCCAAGTATTCTTCTACCTGTGAAGCATAATTAGAAATGCATCTAGCTGTCTCCACGATACACCTCAGAGAAGAGACAAGAATTCATAACATCCTTTCAGGCTATGGGAGCTGACTGACTACACTGCAGCACGGACGCCTGCAAGCCCAACTTCTCTCCCAGACATCACACTTCAGGGCTGTCTGCACACTGCTAACCAAGCTGGCCTCTTTCCAAGTTGTTTTGGCCCAGCATTAGAATTAATTCGTGCAATTCCATCAGCGTCAGGGAACTATTCTGAATGCCTGCATTCTCCTTGACACGTCTCATAGCCTAACAAACTGCCCGAGAAGAAACGCTTCCAATTATACCTGGCAGAAACTCGCTCCAAAACAAATATTCCCAAGGCAGGAGAAAAAAAAAACAAAGAGAAAACGAGCCGACAGACTGACTTACTGATCATGACAGCACGGCCCTTCGGGTCTACAGCCAAGTACTGGCCTGGAACGATTCTGCGACATCCACTCTTGCCAAAGGTTTCCTGATGAATCTTCTCAAACACGTTCTTTGAGGGCTGGTACTCCAGAATAACAATGCGTCCCGAATCACTGCCCACGACGATATAGTCTTTGGTCCCACCTGTCAGCCTGAAGGCCATGAGGGAGCGAATGACTCCAAACACTTCCACGGTCAGCAGGGTGTGAACCTTTCCTGTGTTGGGATCGGGGCGCAGTAACTCCAGGATCTTGCCCCGGGAAACAACGATTTCTTGTTGTTTGGTTCCTAAAGAGCCCAAAACATGAAGGAGAGTTAGCAACAACCCAGCAGAACATGCAATTTCAAGAGGCACTGTAGGAAAAAAGATAAAACTTCATGACTACTAAATGCCGAAGAGTTTTATGATTACTATGGAAGAACCCAAAGCAACTGATTCACCCCATTAGGTGCCACTATTGTTTGAACATCTTTTAACAGACCAGGAAAGCGAACAAAACACTAAATTAAATCTATGCATAATCAAGCCAAACTTCCCTTGATCTTTCCACAAGTTACAATAACTCAAGTAGCACACTCAAGAGCAAATAATAATGTACCAGCAAAAGATAATATACTGAAACAGACTAGCTTCAGCAACCAAACCAAATAAAGAACAAACACCTTTTTCCTCTACTACCCGAAAAAGCTCAAGTCAAGATGTGCTAAGGGAGGAGACGATTACCTGAGAAATTGCCATGGATAGCATAGCTAATGCCGGTGGCACGCTGCAACGTCAGGTTGTAGAGAAACATGCTGGCAACGGGTTTCTTTCACCTTATCGTAGCTCCGCTGAGTCTGCAAGAAGTAGAACAAAAATATATACTTTGCAAAACCAAAGCCTTCCATATGACACAGAGAGAGGACCGCTGCCCTCTTATTTGTGTGCATATATCACTTCACATTAGAAAACTGCCTGCCACCCAACTAAAGTTATTTAGTGTTTATTAATACTGTGAGACAAAAGGTTCTCCCAAAGATAACCAGGGCTGCCGAGCATCAGCTGAGCTCCTTTCTGCTGCATGACTGATCAGGACTTCCAGCTAATTACTTCTCTTATGGTTTTAGCTGTTCAGAAACCAATTAAAACAAAGTTAGGGAACGCCTCTATAAATGCCCTATGCCGTTACACCTCACTGATCTCGCCGCTTCATTTAACGCAAACCAACCTAACCACAACTACCTGGAGCAAGCGCCTGAGTCGATTCCCTTCCCCAGGGCTAACGCGGGAGGGGACCCCAGCTGCAAGCAGGCCGCCGCACTCCTTCCGCCGGGTGCTGCAGGCCGCGGACACCAGCCCTCAGCCGCCCCGAGCCTTGCCGAGGCCCTCCCCAGGGCCCACAGCCCAACAGTGCCCCGCAGCCTGGGCGGGCTCCCCACGCCCTGCGGGGAGCAGGGCCGCAGGCTCCTGGAACCGGCCACGGATCAACGCCCGGCCCGGCCGCCCCCCACAGGCCCGGCCCCGGGGGGCCCGCGGCGCTCGGGCCTGTGGCCGCTCCCCCCGCCAAAATGGCGGCCCATACCGCGCCCCCCCAGCCCAGGGGCCGCCACTGGGCGGACGCGGCGCGGCGGGGCCGCCCTCACCGTGCAGATGAAGGCGGATGGCGGCAGATGCTGCTCCTGCCTAGGCGGGCGCGCCGTCGGCCCGCTCCGCCATGAGCCTCGCGCGTGCGCCCTGCCCTCCCGCGCCTCCTCGCAGGGGCTTTCTGCGAGCCCCGGCGCGCGCGCGCGCCGTGTGGCGGAGAAGGCTGCCCGGAGCAGCGCCTGAATGATCATGGGGCGATGGCAGCCACTCCCCGTACCCAGAGCCTCCGAGAAAAAAGCCCCAGGCCGCCTCTTAGCGTAGAGAGACGAGGGAGCTTGAGCCTCCCGCGCTGCCAGGCGGAGCCGAGCGGCCCAAAACGTTCAGGCACCGCCGTCGGCAGCCCCGAAGGGCCTCACGGCGGTATCGACCGCGTCAGCTGCACCCCAAGATGGCGGCGGCCACGGCGCCGGGCCCGCGGGTGCCGGGGGGAGAGGGTGGTGCTTCGGCTGCCTCCGCCCTCTCCATGGAGCGGATTCAGTCGCTTACCGACCTGGCGGACCTGGAGGCCGCCTACAGCCGGCTGTGTGAGGAGGAGGTGTGTGGGGGGCGGGCCCGTGAGGCGGCGGGGCCTTCGGTGGGGAGGCCGCGGGGCCCCCGGCGGCGACCGGCTGCGGCGGGGCGGGATGGGGGACGTGGCACCCCGGATGTGTTCGCGGCTCCAGCCCCCTCCGGCCCGCTGCTGTGGTGACAAGGAGAACGGGTGCCTCGCTGTCACGGCCTCCCCTAGTCGTCCGGATCCGTTTCAGAGATGTTAAATACGGGCTCAGCCGTCCCTCGGGCCCGGTGGGGTGAGCGTGCCGCCTCCGCGGTGTCCCTGAACGGTGGGCAGCCTGCAGATTCAAGGTCCTCATGCACTGAAAGCTCGGCCAGGGGAGGAGTTTGTGGGTCATCTGGCTTAAAAGTTGTGCGATGAGGTTTGCATAACTGATGCTTCAAAACGTCACGAGCATAAATATTCATAGGATTAAAATGAGAGATTAGGAAGGAATTAATTGTCATATGAGTTCTTGGAAGCGCTAACGCTTTGCTAGCAGCATGTCCTTGACTTGGATGTAGGGTCTGTGATAAGTTGCTGGCCCGGAGGAGAGCTGAAGGCACTCAAGACTTCCTTCATCCTTTTCTTTCAGAAAGTCGTGCAGGAAGAGCTGGATACCCTCCTGGAACAACAGAGCACTATAGAGAATAAGATGGTTGCACTTCATCGCATGGGGTTAGTGATCCCCACCCTCTCCCCTTCTTTCTGCTTCCACGCAGTGTTCAGTAACTCCCTACTTATTTCACGATGTGAAAATTCGTTTCAGTGTTGTGAGGAAAGCACATTCATTCTCAGAAAAAGACTTTAAATCAGTTTTTGGTAGGGAACAGTAGTTGGATCCTCATACCTGGGCACCTGGTTCTTCTCAGCAGCACTACCAGAGGGAACTGTTGCGCGCTCACAGTGACTGACCCATTTTGGCGTAGGCTGAGCAGTTCTTTCAAGGTCTCACCCCAGATATTGTCAGGTTTCAGCATCAATGCTTGGGTCAGAAGTCTTGTGTCAGGCTGTTTACAAGTGTGGATAGATATTCCCACTTCTTCGTGATGACCTTCTGCAGGCAGCCTGAAAGGTCATCCTGAGTGGCCTCATGTCTAGTAGAAGCTTGGAACACAAGTTCACAGACTTAATCTTCCACTTTAGAAGTGGAGAGTATCTTAAAGCCTCAGTGGCTTGTTCATGTCTTGCCTGATAGCGAGAACAGTCGTTTGTGCAGCCTCTTCCAAAGCAGTCTGATTTTTGATGCTTTGCTTCTGTAGGAGTGGCATGAAATGAAAGATACTGTTGCTGACAGGAGCATTTGAGTTTGGAGAAGAACCATCCTGCTGTTACAGACCATCTGACTACTTAATATTTGCATCTCACGTTCAATTCGCTTGTGTTTCTAGCCCTAATTTGCAGCTCATCGAGGGGGATGCTCAGCAGTTGGCAGGGATGATCACCTTCACTTGTAACCTGGCCGAGAACGTCAGCAGTAAAGTCCGCCAGCTTGACCTTGCCAAGGTAACTGGACCGAGAGGGTGTTTGGGAGTTGTCACCACCAAGCCATGTTCTGTCTGCTCGTGTGCTCACAGCATAATAGAGAAATGTGCTCTTTTCTGTAGTGGGCAGGTGGGCTGGAAACTGCTTTGTTCTTTATTTTAGCAGTGTCTAGTGTTGCTAGGTAATGGTATCTTGCTAGGCTCCTGGATATTGCAGGGTACAAGAGCAAACAATGCATACGCTATTCCATACAGCAACTGGTTCTCCAGCATCCCCCTTCTGTCCATGCAGCTCCTGGTAGAGTATGGTGAATAAGCAGAGGTTAGTCTTTGTTAGCACTCTTTTGTCAACTATTGCAGCGCTGAGGACAGTGGAGATGGTCATTGTCACCCAAGAGTGGCCAGGAATTCGGGCTGTCATGTTCTTTGTACAGAAGTAGGCTAAGAGGCATCAAGTCCCAGTGCCCAGCATAACTGCTTAAATCAAAACAGATGATGCATGGTTGTGTCTCTGGTCTCTGCCTGTTTGTTAAAGTGGAATATGGCCTCTGAGTTCAGTCTGAGTTTTGACGGGTGAATGCTCTTCATCTTTTGGAGTCATTAGTCTTAAGACTTTTTAAGTAGTTTGGCGTTTCTGCTTGCATAGCTGTTTATCGTATAGAGAAGTATTGCTTCAGTCTGTTTCTTCTTTCTTTTTTCCCCCATGCTGTCTTCTCATAATTCTCCTTCCCTGGTCCAGCCCACTGCAGGAAGCCTGACTGGTTGCCTTTCTTGCAGAATCGACTCTATCAGGCCATTCAGAGAGCTGATGACATCCTTGACCTGAAGTTCTGCATGGATGGAGTTCAAACAGCCCTGCGAAATGAAGATTATGAACAAGCAGCAGCTCACATCCATCGGTATCTGTCTCTGGACAAATCAGTGATTGAGCTCAGTCGTCAAGGCAAGGAAGGTAAGTACTGTTCGTGAGGAGAAGCTGGTAAGTCACCTTTCCAGTAGATAACTAGAGCCTGCATGATTTCCCGTGACGGATAGCCTCGGCCCCATAGACAAAGCAGAAGATCCAATGCTAGCCAAAGATCTTAGTATGTCATAGAGTACCACAGAGATGAAGCGTTATTAGGTTTGAATTATCATTAATGAAAAGAGAGTTCCTGGCACACGGCTTTGATAGCATTTCAGGTGCTGACTAGGTGAAGGACAAAAGAAACGAGGGAGAAGGCTCTGTCAGGGAAAACTGTTGTATCGTTATGGTGTGCTACCAAGCAGAGCAACTAGAAATGACGGATTAAATTGCCTGATCCCTAAAAGAAATGTCCTGGCTGATGTGTTCACATCCTCCATGCAAGACCACAACATTAGCTGTGTGTACATCACACACATATCTATCTTTCTTTGACTGTAGGGGAATTCCAGTATGCCTTCTGCCTTCTCACCCTAGGGCTGCACAGTGTTGGTCTCTCTGCTGGGGAAAAAAGTAGCCCTTAACATTGTACTGTCACTTTTCCCTTTCTTTTCTGTCCTTTTGACCAGGGGGCATAATTGATGCCAACCTGAAGCTCCTGCAGGAAGCAGAGCAGCGCCTGAAGACAATTGTCACAGAGAAATTCGACACAGCTATGAAGCAGGGAGACCTGCCCCAGGTGGAACGGTTCTTCAAGATCTTTCCTCTGCTAGGCTTACATGAAGAGGGGCTGAGCAAGTTCTCGGAGTACCTCTGCAAGCAGGTAACGGGTTCTGTGAAACATACTGCAACCTGTCTGGTCTCCTAGGGGAAAGCAAAACCCAGTGTCTGTCAACAGATGTTGTGGAAGGAGATCTTGGCTCTGGCTTGTTTATCTTAGAAACCAGCACTGGCCTTAGTTCATCTCTCTCCCTGCATTTTGCATCCTGGGATAGGCTTTCTGGTGTCTAAATACAGATCCCGCTGGCTGGCTGGCTTCTCCTGTGTCTTGCTCATTGTGCTTGCTTAAAGGAAAGAGAAGGGACAACAAGGGAGCCTGGAAAGAGGAGAACAAGTTTCTGCCTTTCCTTGATCCTTGAGTTTTCCACAAGAGAGGAAAGGATCCCTGTTCAAACGAGGAACAGCAGCAATAGCTCGTGCAGTGGGAAGGCCAGCAAAAGCCCGGGGCTCTGTAGGGCAGGGGACAGAGGTCCACCCTATGGAATGGAGAATGTCTTTGAGTGTTACCAGCTGATTGGTCCTGTTGTCATGCAGGTGGCCAACAAAGCAGAGGAGAACCTGCAGCTGGTGATGGGGACAGACATGAGTGACCGTCGAGCTGCTGTAATCTTTGCAGACACCCTGACACTCCTCTTTGAAGGTAATCTTCTTGCTTTCCTCTTTGCTGATTGATTGAAAAGAATCTGTGATGAGATTGTCCATCAATTTAAATGCTTTTGATTCTAGCTTCAGGAGAGCGCCTCCTTCCACTTTGAGCTATGAGAGTGTCACACTAGAGGGACAAGGACACAACTAATAGACTTTGTCCCAGCCAGGAGGCAGCATTACAATAAGCAAGCTTTCCTACGTACAGCACAAAGTAGATTTGCAAAGGATTTGTTGGCTTCTTCCAGGAATCATACTCTTCCTGTTCTCTACATCCTCAAAACAAATAGGTATTCCCTGAAGGTTTCTTCAGATATGCAGCTCTCCAGACAAAGAAATTGGATCCCTTAAGACTGAGCAGCTGTTGATGCCTCCAGGCCTGGCTCTCCAAGGAGGACCACGGGAGCTTGAAAGCAGAGAGGGAAGGGAGAGAAGGGAATATGAATGCTCTGTGGGAATGTTGCCAAAGACAGTAATTGAGATCCCATGGTGATTAACCATCTTCTCCATTAAGTCTGCTATAATTCCAGGTTGCACCTCTGCCAAATCACTCTCCCAGCCTGGCACCCTCTGCTATTGAAGGTCCTTAGAGCCGCCGAGCCTTTCTTGGCAGTAGCATCAAAAGAGAGGGAGCGTTGCTAACTCTTGGAGTAGAGAGTTTGCGAGAAGAAAGCAATCTTGGTTAGACACCTTCTTGGAGATGCACTTTTTCTCCAAGGAGGTCTTGCCTTCACTAATGCTTGCTGTCTTGGGCATCTGCCTGACAGATAAGAGCAGAGCTTTCCCTAGGCTGATTTTCCTAGCACTGTTCTCCTGTAATCTGGTAGGTGCTGAAAGCTGAGACTGGGTTTCGATGGCAGTTATGTCCCCTGCCAGGTTTAGGTGGTGCAGCTTTCTCCTGTGGAAGCTTCATACCTTCATACCTTGTATCTTGCTGGGTAGGGGGGCAGCTGACACACATCACATGGCAGGAGCTCTCTTTAGGTAGAGGCATGGCTTCTACTCCAGGAGATTTGCACTGTAGCCTTGCAATAAACAGCGGAGAGGATGGAAGGTGTCATATGCAGAGAGAAGGTGCCATGGAACGAGGGGTGGTAATGACAGGCCTCCGGTGAGGCACTAAAGAGTAGCTGGACAGTCTAAACTGTTTATCTGGGGAGTGAATGATCCCTTGTTAGGTCCTGTCTGCAGACCTGTGTAGCTCTGCTCTGAGTCCAGACTGGATGGGAACTGCTGCTTGAGTCTCTCTCTCGTGCTTCCCCTGTCCCTGCAGGGATTGCTCGCATTGTGGAGACCCACCAGCCCATTGTGGAGACCTACTACGGGCCAGGGAGGCTGTACACCCTCATCAAGCACCTGCAAGTGGAGTGCGACCGGCAGGTGGAGAAAGTGGTGGACAAGTTCATCAAAGAGAGGGACTATCACAGGCAGGTAAGAAAGAGAGGTGTGATGCTGTCTGATGCAGCCAGCTGCGGCCTCCATCCAGCTCCGTGGGGCTCCGACTGCCACAGAGGTGGCAACGCTTGACCTTGTGTATTGAGAGAAACCTTGCTTTACTCCATATTTGTGCTGATGGCTGAAGGGGTGCAGCCTGTAGCCATCCCTTCTGCTGCAGAGAAGGATTCGTTGGGAGCATGGTAAATGGATCCTGGGCACAGGATTCATTGCTCTGCAGGTCTGTAGGGCACTTTCAGTACACCTTCACCGCTGTCTCGTTCCTGCTCTGGCTGTTAGATGCAGGGCTGCTGTGACTGCCAGGCTGAGCTCTGTCTTGGTGGAGGAGGTGAACTGATGCGGTTCCCTTCTCTGGCAGTGCTTCCTGCAAAACATTCTTATCATGCCCCCAAGTAAGCACCTCCTTAGGCTACAGCATGAGAAGCTGCTGTTAACTCCAAGTCATCAGCAAAGACTTTAATGATTTTCCCTTTTTTATGTGATTGCAGTTCCAGCAAGTTCAGAACAGCATGATGAGAAGTTCTTCTGCAGAGAAGATTGAACCAAGGTACAAACAAAACCTCTTTTTGCTCTCTAACCTTCCACTCTTGAGCTGTTATTAACACTACTTAGCATTTAGATAACTCTCCGGGTCTTCCAGAGGCTTTGTGGCTACTAAAGCATAAAATCCAATTGTTAGGTGCTCTTCACTGCCCTTTTATAAAGGCAGCATCTGTGGTGGTGCTTTATTTTGCTTACTCGTTACTTTTAAGCCTTAGCCCTAAACGTTGCTGGAGGGCTGGCAATATCACCGCACACACGAAGAGACTTTAATTGCCTGTGCCCACCACCTTTCAAAGGTCAGGGTGTGGTCTTCAGAGCCCACGAAATGGAGCAGCTCCCTGGGCAGATAATTTGTGACAGAATCAGGAATAAATCTTTGGGTTCTATTTAATCTATACTGCTGCTGCAGCAAGTCTGTGACATCAGTTTCTTGCTAACGAACCAAAGTACTTTCAGTATCCCTCCTTTTCGTTTTATCTTAATTATTTATTTGTATAGCCCTAAAGTAAGGCCATTTGAAAGTGCGCCCAGCCCTTCTGGCACTGCATGACTTCTAAACATGCCTTGAAAGAAAACTTAGATCTGTCTATGAGCCTGCATGACTAATTATTTCAGCAGAAACATAAAAGATCCACTTACTATTTGCTCTGAGTAACTGTGCATGCATCCCAGGTTTTCTGAGCTTTTGCTTTTTCATCTGTAAAATAAAGATAATGGTTCCTTGTCCCACTTGGGCTTTGTGAGGCTTTAAGCAGGATTTGTAAAGTTCTTTTGTGCATACTGATGAAAAAGCTGCTGATGCAACAGTCTTCTTTTTCATAGTCATCTCTGATCTGAACACTGTGTTCTGCATTGTCACATGCTTTTTTGGTATCACGTTTCCTGAGCTGTTGAGCTTAAACAGATTCTTCATCGTTTTCAGAGAAACACATGACTGTGCACAAGAGCACATGCGTGGAGATGGCAGGGACCAGGCATTTCTAACACTGGCCATGTAGGGCTCACAGAATCATAGCAAAACTGAGGTATGAAAGGACTGCCGAAGGTCTCTAGTCCAAACTCCCACTCAAAGCAGGTCTAATTTTAAAGTTCTATCAGGTTGCTTAGAATCTTGCAGTCCTTACTGCTGTGATTTTAATGTGGTTGTTCTCACATCCATGATGAAAAAAGAAGCTTCTCTATGATTTTTTCAGGATGTTTTGATTGTATGTGCATTATTTGCACATACCAGTTATTCTGCTGAGCTTTGCCACTCAATGGCACACATGGAAAGGGGCAGTATTGATCTCATAGTAAGGGGACAGAGAACACACTACTTAACTGAGTTAAATTAGTGTCTCTCTTTTTGTAGTCTCGCTACCTTGATTCTTGCTATGTTCTTTCCAGGGAACTTGACCCTATTTTAACAGAAGTCACTCTGATGAATGCCCGCAGTGAGCTCTACTTGAGGTTCATCAAGAGACGAATAATATCTGATTTTGAGGTGGGAGACTCCATGGCCTCAGAGGAGGTAAAGCAAGGTAAAACACCTTGAATACCAGTACTTGCGGGCTCTCTGCTCCTTGCAGCCAGAAGTGGAGATGTATCTGAATTAGTGGCAGAGCAGAGTGACACAGGATCTGCAAAGATGCTTTGGGAGCACTCTGTGGAACAGGATTGCGTAGCCTGGCCTCCCCAAACCTGTTTTCAGCACTGTTTGTTCCCTCTAACAAGGAAACTAACATTAGGAATAACTGCAGAGCATAATAAACAAGGTCCCCAAAGAGAGGGAGGGCCCTTTGGTCACTGTAGGCACAGACCCTAAAGGTGGAGGCCACAGGGAAAACAGGCTCAGGGTTTTAGTACTCCATGGAGCTCTGGAAATCACTTTTGTTACCTGCAAAAATCAGCTCGGCAATTTTAGCTCCACAGTTGAGGCCCATGGTTTATTCCAGGTTGGGCTTTGCAGGTGTGCATCCGTTGGGTGCCCATGAGACAGGCAGCAAGGGGATTAGGTGGAACTGCTTTCTGGCACTTGATCCCTGCTGATGGTTCTCTTTTGTGTTCTGTAGAGCATCAAAAATACCTGGACAAGCTCCTCAACAACTGTTTGCTGAGCCGCACCATGCAAGAGCTCATTGGCTACTACATCACCATGGAGGAATACTTCATGAGGGAGACCGTCAACAAGGTAGGGCTCAGACTGCTGCTTGCAACAGCCTTCGCTCTCTGCCAGCAGCTGAGACCTCTGTGTGTGCTCCACAATCCTCTGCTGAGCATCCCTAGGGAGGGAGATGAGTACATGGCAGGTCTGCAGTTGTTGGGAAGGTCTTTTGTTTCCCTTGGCTTTGAAAAGCAAGTGTTCGTTTCTGAACTTGGACTGCAAACATACCCTGAGTACCTTCTGGAGCCAGATCTTCCAGGTCTATGGGCTACTGAAAACTAGGATGAGTGGTGCCAGCCCATACATGGTAAAGTTCAGCTCAGGGTGAAACGTGCAGGCTGGCAGTTTGGTCTCACAGCACTGCTCTGAGAAGGCACCTTCGCTCAACTCAGCTCGGGGCACTGAGACAGCTTTCTTTGCAGGCTGTTGCCATGGACAGCTACGAGAAGGGCCAGCTCACCTCCAGCATGGTGGATGACGTGTTTTATATAGTGAAGAAGTGCATTGGGCGTGCTCTGTCCAGCTCCAGCATAGACTGTCTCTGTGCCATGATCAACCACTCCACCACCGAGCTGGAGTCTGACTTCAGGTAATGAAAATACACCAGGTTCATTGTAACCTGCTTCCACCTCACATTCTGCAAACAGTGTTTGCTGTCAGATGGTCTCCCCTGTGTTCTTTGTCTTTGAACCTCTGGTTTGTCATCTCCGTGGAAGATGCTTGTAGGAAGCAGCGTCAGGTGTGGTGTGGGAAGCTGGAGCTGGGTATACTTTTCTCACAGTACCAGTGGTCACCTGTAGGACAGAAAAACAAACCTCATGGCCCAAAATCCCTATGAGACCGAGTCACCACGTAGCATTGGAGTGCTACCCTGCTTGATGGTACACTGTCACCCCTAATTGTTCTCTGGATTGCCTGTGAGATTGCTTAGTAACTTAAACTTGGGGTGAGCCTGCAGAAATTGTCCTGCTCCTGTTTTTTCATCCCAATGTGGAAATGGGGAACTATGACTGAAGACAGCAGGCAGCTGCAGGCAGGACTTTTGGGAAAGCTCAGGAACTGAGTGGTTGTGTTTTTCTTTCAGCCTTGTGTCCTTTAGATACTGTCAGGAGGTATTTGCCAGCCCTCTTCCATCCCTGTGAAGTTTCACTTACCTTGTTCAGGTCACAGCTCAGCCAGACTGCTGTCCCCTGTCACAGAGCACAACTCTGCTGTGGTGTGCAGTATTTGCTCTAAGCCCCGGTATGTTCTGCTTGTCCCATAGGGAGGTTCTGTACAACAAGCTGAAGCAGGGCTTTCCAGCCACGACTTTCCAGGACTTCCAGAGAGGGGTGACCAGTGCCGTGAACATCATGCACAGCAGCCTGCAGCAGGGCAAGTTCGATACCAAAGGCATTGAAAGCACTGACGAGGCCAAGCAGTCCTTTCTGGTGAGTTTGGTGGCTGTTCTGGTGTGGAATGAGTTGGGGTGAGGGGAAAGACAACGGGCAGCTCTTGGGAGCAGGATTGGTGCAACTATCACATGCTCAGAGAACCTGAAAACCTGTTCAGGCATGGTGGGTAGCCTGACTTTGGGTGTCTAGTAGATGCTTCTACCTCATCTCATGTTTGTAGGGCTTCCACACCAGGCCTGTGCAAGTATGATCCTGTGATTGCCTCTTAGGCTGCTGTGATGATGATTCCCTCCAGACTGGGGAAGAGTCTGTACTCTTTTGAGGCGTCCATCAAGCCTGTTCCTCACAGGCTCTGCACAAAGGTGGTGGGAGATTGCCTCATCCACACCTTCCTCTAGATGAGAAAGTTTCCTAGCCCAAGCTCAGGGCTTCTTCATTCTCGCTTATCAGATTGGGGAGTTTCCATTTGAGCAGGGTTGTCTGCTCTGCTTGGCCTGCAAGATCCTCCTGTTGCCTTCTCCTAACAGCAGTGCTGCAACTCTCTGCGTGCTTGAGCAGGCCGGAACATGGCAGTGAGCATTGGAGACCCCTTGGAGAGCATTTGAAGGGCCATCGCTCCTGTCTTCTGCGGCATAACACATCCGTCCCCACGGTGGGATGCTCTATAGACGTTGCATTGCGGAAAAAATCTTACTGGGAGAGCAACTCCGGATCTGCTCTCTCCTCTCAGCCAGCCCCGCTGTTTGAGCAGACCTGTGGGCAGAGACTCTGAGAGCACTGGAGCGGGGCTGGCTCACCCTGACTTGTCTCCCTTTCTGTAAGTTGCTGTGAACACCCAGTGCTGAAGAGGCTCCTTGGGGCTTTCACTGTACAAGGAGAGAAGGCAACACAGGGAGCAGGAGGCACTGAACTCTTCCATTTCATTAAATTCTTGGTTACAGGTTTCTGCATTTCTTG
Source organism: Gavia stellata (assembly GCF_030936135.1). NCBI lineage: Eukaryota > Metazoa > Chordata > Aves > Gaviiformes > Gaviidae > Gavia > Gavia stellata. Next base: position 2,187,698 of record NC_082608.1, read on the forward strand.
AAGCACAGTGCTTAAAATGTCAGTTCTCCCACTGGAATTCCTCATTCACCTGTCAGCTTGCCTCATTTCCCTGTCTGCACAAACCCCAGCCTTATACTGACATGTAGTTCAGCTTCAGAAGGCAGAGAACAGTCTGTTCAGTGAAGAGCAAATACTCATCTGGCAGGAGGGGTGCTGATTCCTCCTGCCTAGATACGAGTGCCTTCCTACCTCCCCTGCTTCTCTGGACACAGTGTGTAAACCATCACCTCCAGCCCCTCCTGGTCTGTTGATCTTCATGACACTGTCACAGAAAGTTGGGGGTACATCCTGTCTTCCACCAGTCACACACAAGTAACTTCGCTGCAACATCGTGGACACAATGATGAGGAAAAGAAGTAGAGTAAACTAACTCAGACTTTGTACTAGCTGCAGGTTCAGCACACATGCTCAGTTACTGTAGTTCACGTTCATGCAGCTCCGTGAATCTGCAGTGCTTTGATCACAGGGTAGCAGCTCTGTCCCTTAAATGTTTGCATTTCAGCCTGTACTGTGAGCAGGGCATGGAGTAAACGTATGGACTTGGGGCTGAGGTGTTGGGAAATTCCAATGGATTCTACTTGGGTTTGTTTTGTTGTTTTTTTTCCAGGTAACCTTAAACAATGTGGAAGTCTGCAGCGAAAACATCATGACCCTAAAGAAGACTTTGGAGGTGCGGTCTGGATTCTTTACTGTTTTTTCCTTAATGAAATTGTAATATTCTCCCTTGGGGTGGTCAGATAAACCATCTGGACTTCGCTGTGTCCAAATTCCTGAGGTCTTTGCCCTCCAGCCTTAGGAAAGCAATTTTGAGCTGGCAGAGCAATCTCTGCCTGATAGTAGCAGCTGGAAATACCAGTTCCTCCAGCTTGACCAACCTGGCACAGGCCGGGAGCCAGTGGAATAACATGTGCATCATTGAGAGGTTGTGGTTCTCCGGTGCTGGGCTAGATAGCCCTTGGCTTCCTTTCTTGCTGACCTCTCCCCAGCTGGAGCCAGCTGCCTCTGCCTTCACCGGGGCAAGAGTTTGGTGCCTGTCCTAGCCTGCAAGCGTGCTGGTGGGCAGCCAGAGCTCAGCAACACGAAGGACAGAAACTGCCCAGGTTATTAATTTGCAACTTGCTTGTGGATCTCTTCCCTGCAGAGTGACTGCAGCAAACTGCTTAATCAAGGCTTCGGGGGAGAGCAAGCGGAGGCCAAGATTGAGAGCTGCCTCTCTGACATGGCTGCCGTCTCCAACAAATTTCGTGACCTGCTGCAGGTGAGCGTCTTGCTGAGTTACTGCTGGCTTCCAACACTGGCTGGCCAGTGTCTTCAGAGAGCGCTCAGGCAGGAATCATTTCAGCCCAAGACCTGGGTCACGTCTGACTCCAGGAGCGCTGGGTAGGGAGTAAATCAGTCAGCTTTGAGGTGTGGAAACAGATCCAGCCTGTTTGCACGGCTGCACCAGCTGGCGGCTGCGTAAAAAGCACTGGCAGCAGCTGCAGAGCCAGAAGGAATGTTGCTCCATTTGTCTTCACTCAGCACGGAGTTGTAGTTGGTTCAGCATTTTCAGGAGAAGAAATATTAATAGCATTTCCATCTCCTCCATTCTCCCTCGTGGCACAGCACGTTGTCAAGTTGTCCAGAGCCTCACTAGGTAACGCTGAAGATGGGCTGTTGGCAGAGAAGAGCTGCTTTTCTCTCAGGTTTCTCCTCCTTTCCCAAATGGAAATACTTGCCGGCATGGGGCAGAAGGCTCTCCGGCTAAATCCACTGTCTCGTGTGGCACGCTGGGGCCTGTTGCCCTAAAATTTCACAGTGGTCTCTGGCAGGGAGGGGAGCAGGAAGACCCGATACCTCCTGTGGAAAGAAACCAAGCAAAAGAGAGTATTTTTAACCAGGTTTGCCATCAGCTTTGTATTTCACAGAGGGGCTAGACTATTTTTCATTTGGCTTTGCAGTTCACTGCAGCCAGATGCCTTCAGACCAGTATTGCCAGCGAACCCCTCTTGAGGCTTGTGGTCCGTATCAAAACCAGAGAGCTCATCAGTAAGGAGTGAAACGCCAGTCTAGATCTAGTGCAGAATTAAAACTGGCTGCAAAGCAATCAAGAGGCTGAGCAGCAAGCTCCTGCGTTGCCTGAGTCACACGCACATTGAATTTGCCTTAGAAAAGGGCAATTGCCAGCAGGACCTGCTCAGAAATGCCAATTTTAGTTAAAAAACTTCCATCAAATGCCAGGCAGTATCGGTACCTGAATAGTTTCATGCTGGGTGGGCTTTCTTGACATCTGGCTGAGCCAAATGGGGGTGGTTGGCAGGAGAGGGCTTTCAGAGAGCTCTCTAGCATCACAGCGGACAGAACAGCCTTTGCTGACAACCTGGTGCTCGGGGGAGATGGCGTGTGCTGGGGTTATGATTAATTCAGGGAACTAACTGTGGTTACAGCTTTTATCCTCCTTTTAGCTTCTCCTACTGAGCTAAGCTGCACTGGAGGTGGGAGGCATCAGCTGAGTCCAATCACAGCGTCCTCCTGGCTGGTACTGAGTGGAAAGACTGGTGTTTGTGTCCTTTCCTACCCTGGTGGGATGTGAACTGAACACCTCTCTCCTGCCAGGAAACCTCTGTGGGGTGGGGGAAGTACAAGCCCTTCAGACCGGGCTGCACATTAGCACAGCGACAGCTTCTGGGCCAGCGTCCTTCCTCTTCTTGTCATCGTGGTGTCCTCAGAACCCTCCAGCACCAGAAGAGTGTGGGATCTGGGACTTCTGAGTTCAGTTTCATGTGCAAGTCTGTGGGTCAGTTTCCCCAGCTTGCAGTGAGGATGGGAGGCAGCATCAAGAGAGCCTGGCTGTAAAGGTTATGTGCCATTGCACATTAGTTGTGCTCAGTCACCTTCCTCTCTTCTTCCTGTCCCCCTCAGGAAGGTCTCAGCGAGCTGAACAGCACAGCCATCAAACCCCAGGTGAAGCCCTGGATCAACCTATTCCTCTCCGTCTCCCACAACATCGAGGAGGTAAGGCTCAGCATTCTCTGCTTCCAGCCATACTTCTGCACACCATCCTCTGCTCAGCAGCACAGTCAGAGCAACCATCGTCTCATTCCCCTCAGTTCTCCACTGTTTCCTCAGCACAGAGCAACAGTAAAATATCCAGAACTTGCTCTGTGTCCCAGCTTGGGAAGGGGCATTCTGCTAGAGAGGAGCTTGAGAAAACGGAAGGAGTACAGTGCTGCTCCGGGAGGGACCTCCCTTCCTGTCCTCTGGGGCATTTGCTGTTGTCAGGGCAGGCCACATAAACAACCCTTGTTGTATTTCAATGTCAGGAGGAGTTCAGCGACTATGAAGCTAACGACCCCTGGGTCCAGCAGTTCATCGTCAATCTGGAACAGCAGATGACAGAGTTCAAGGTGAGGGAGAGGGACATGACAGCCTGCCAGACCTCCACGTGGCATTTCTCAACTCTTCCCCTGCTCAGGGGAACGGCAGAGAGAGATGTCCTCCGGTGCCTTGCAGGGCTCTTAGAGATCAATCACCCCCTTCTCCTGCAATTTTCAAAGCCTGCTTGCAGGCCTACATACCTGGATCGCTTTTGCCGGCGCTTTCCACTCGCTGAGCCTGCAAATGACGGGGCTTTATTTGAAAGCTCTCACAGGTTTGGGTTTTGTGGACCTGTGCTCAGTTGTTCCTGACAAGAATGACGCAGGTTTCTGCTTCCAGGCTGGGCTGTCTCCAGTGATTTACGATACCCTCACTGGTCTGATGACCAGTCTCATAGCCATTGAACTGGAGAAAGTGCTGCTCAAATCTACCTTCAGCAGGGTAAGCAAAACACTGTCCTCTACCCTGTGGAGTCCCTGGCTGGACTGCAAACCCTCCACCATGAAACCTCGTTACCCTCCAAAGCATGGGGCAGGGCAGAGGCAAATGTTACCCTCAAAGAAGCTCTGCCACCGCCGGTGGCCAGCTCAGGGAGACCTTGCGTTAGCATGCACAGGGAGAAAGTGTTTTGTGATGGGGTTGGGAAGAGCTTGCATCAATAAGGGGGCTGGCTTTTCAGGTGGGTCTAAACATAAGCCACTTCAACCTGCAATGAATGGTCTAACTGGAACCCTCCTGCTCAGAGACCTCCCTCTGCCCCCCTGTAACTTCTGTTAACTCTGTGTTTGGCACAACCCCTGGGCCTGCTTGGAGAGTTAACAGAGCTCGCTCGCTCCCCGCAGCTTGGCGGTTTGCAGTTTGACAAGGAGCTGAGGTCTCTCATAGCCTATCTCACCACAGTCACCACCTGGACTATCCGGGACAAGTTTGCCCGTCTTTCCCAGATGGCCACCATCCTCAATCTGGAAAGGGTAAGCTGCACCTTGCTTTTATTGGGGGATTGCGGGAGCCCCAGCTGGACTCCACATGGATTTAACTGGGCTCATCCAGACGTTGTCACATCTGTGGGGTATGGAGAAGCTGGAAAAGTTGCCCCATGCCTGATGGATGTTAGTGGCAGGAAATACCGTGACCGTAGTCGGAGTTTGAACTCACCTGTGAGGGCGGTCAGAGGAATTGTCTCCCTGCAGCTCTCCTCTTTTTTCCAGGTGACGGAGATCCTGGATTACTGGGGCCCAAATTCTGGCCCGCTCACCTGGCGCCTTACTCCTGCTGAGGTCCGGCAAGTGCTGGCTCTCCGAATCGACTTTCGCAGCGAGGATATCAAGCGTCTGCGCCTGTAGTTGGTCGGTGCTTGGGTCAGCACCGTGCTGAAGGTGACGGCAGGACGGCTGCAGCCCTGGAGCCTGCCCAGGTCCTACCCTGGGGCTGGCTGTTACACGGTGTGGGGATGGGGTGATGTCTGCCCTTCTGTTCATATTCCTCGGAGCAAAGGGCTTTCTCGGGCCTTGGAAGAAGAGCCGCCCTCCTTTTGTGGGAGCAGAAACAAGGCAGGAGAGGCATCTCTCACGTTGAGAGCAGCGTGACACCATTTCTGAAAACACGTGCTAGTCTGAGGGACAAGCTCATTTGTGCTAGCTCCCGACTCCCTTCATTCTGCCCTGTGGGAGGCACAGGATGTCCGGGAAACTTTGGGGCTGTGTGCTATAGTTAAAACACGAGCCTGCACAGCGAGCTCTGCCTGTGCTGCTGGGCACAGTTGTGTTCCTTCTCTGCCACCAGTTTAAGGGCCGGCTACTGGAGTCCTACACGTCCTGAGCCCTGGAGCTCTCCTGGTGGCTATGGGGTCTGTTCTGTAGAAGGGAAAAGGAATGATTTCCTTGTGGGGAGAGTGCTTGGAAAATCCCTAGAAAGCCGCTGTAGGCAGTGGGGCCGTGTCCCTGCTGGCTCCCCGTGCCCTGTACAGCTACTCTGTAAATAAACCTCACCTGGCTGAGCAGCAACCTCGGGTGGGGTGTGTGCCTGGGGGCCCGGAGGGAGCTGGAGAGATGTGGGATGAGAGTTATTTGCCGTTTCGCCTCTTCTACCCTGTGCCATGGCATCAAGAAGATCTTCCTGCCCACCCCTTCTCCCAGCTGGCATTGGCACAGCACGAGTACAAACACCCCTGAGGCAGTACCTGGTGCCAGCCCGCTGCTTGGCTGCCTCGGGTGGCAGCACTCCCCTGCCATCCCGTCACCCAGGGCTGCGGAGGGGGATGACCAGCACCTGCATGCTCTTTCTGCCATACCCACCCCCTGGAAGGGCTTTGTCCCCGCGTTGCTGGGCCCTTGCCATCCCATGGGGAGGGAGGAGACTTGCTGGGGACAGAGGGGCGTAAACAAAAACTGGCAACAAGTTTTTTTTATTCCAAGAGACTGCAGGGACTAGTAACTCACTGCAGAAATAGTCTCAGCATGGGACAGGGACTGGATTCCACATCCAGGTGCATCCTTGGTGCAGGAGCACTGCACGCCAAACAGGCAGCGCTGGCACCTGCTGCTGGAAGAGAGGAAGGTTCCTGCTAGAGGCAGCATGACAAGTGCTATTCTTTCCCCTTTGGAGAACCACGAAAACTGGGGTGAAACCCCAAAATCAGCCTGGAGGCCCTAGCAGACTGTCCTTCCAGCAAGGCCACCCTCCAGGGACGGTTTTGCCTGCCCAGTGGCAGCCAGTCTCTGTGGCTTTTGGGGCAAGTAGCAGCACAAAAAGGCCACATCAAGACCTAAGGCACCTGCTGGAGCCAGTGGAAGGAGCTGCCTCTAAAGCAGCGGGGATTTCTCCGCCTTGGAAGGCAGCTGGCTGCTCCCTCCCCTGCCCCACATATCTGCCAGGAATGGGTCACGGCTGAAGGCCTTCACACAGCCACGTCCTCTCTGGGGTGAGCACCGTCCTTTGGATTGCATCCCACAACCTCCACAGAGAAACCGCCTGTGTCCACTTCGATGCTGTGGATGCTGAAGTTGCCCAGTCCCTAGGAAAAAATAAAAACATACACGGGTTGGGGCAGGAGACAGCAAGGGACCTGTTCTCACCTCCCAGGTCCTGGGGAGGGCTGAGGGGACAACAAGCAATCTCATCCCACTCGTGGTGGGGCGAGATGCTATATAAAGCAAGCTTCTGCAAGCCGCCTGCGACAGCAAACCGCCTGGGAGCTCACATCTCACCTCAGTTTTTGCTAGAATTTGGTGCAAAGCTTCTTTCTGCCGAGGGGCTTTGGTTAGGACGTAAAGGAAGCCGCCACCGCCGGCCCCAGCCAAGCACTGCCCGTAGACGTAGGGCCGGAGAGCATCCATCATACGCCCGACAGCCAGTGGCTCGCACCCAGGGGCCATGCATTTCTTCTGCTGCCAGTAGCGGTCCAGACACTTGCCGACGAGCGAGAGGTTACCTGCAGGGGAGAGGATATCGCAAACTATTTGCCTCTATTTCTCGCCCAAGTGGCAGAAACCTGTCCCTGCCTCTCCTGCTCAGCCTAAGCTAAATTCCGCCTTCTCATCTAACCAATTCCTCCCAGCTCTGCCTGCCGAGCAAGCAAACCCAGCCCTGTCATGTTGCTGTTTATTTCTAATCCTCCACAGGGGGAGAATTTGCTTGCTTTAATGCTCCGGCTTCCCCTCCGCAGCATCCCAGCAGCCAAAAGCCAAATGAACCCGCCGCACAAGCTAGGCATGGCCCCCAGCCCCATCACGGATGGCTCAGAAAATCAACCAGACTGGGAGTGTCTAACCCCCCCTTCCTCGAGTCTTCACTCAAGCTTGAATTTTTGGGCACAGCCTGTAACATGCCAAGTAGGCCTGGGGGAAGATTTGAGGCTTCTGCAGCTGCAAGAAACTGCACCCCCTACAGCTTTCCTCCCCCCCAGGACTACAGAGACTCTCCCCAGGGAAGTCTGTGTTTCTTCAGTCATTAGAAGGGCCGGCCTGGCCCAGGGAAGGGGGCTCACACCTTGCCTCAAGGCCTGGGCACACTCCTCGGCGTTGCTCACCAGCGCATCAGCGTTTTGCACGGCGGAGGGCAGCCTGGCGTACCAGTTCCTTACCACATCCTGCAAGAGGCCAGAACGTCCCTGTCACTATCCTCCTGGCTTCAGCAGCACCCCGGGAGGTAGTGCCGCACCCACAGCCTTCGGTGCCGGCTCCCATTGGGGTGGCAAAGCTCTGCACCGACGAAGGGGACAGGCACCAAAGACCGCGGGTGGGGAGGGGGGTGCAGAGCCCAGAGCCTGCGGCACCCAGGCGTTACCTGGAGCAGGTTGCGGGCCAGGCGAGTCTTTCCCGTGTACACCAGCAGCAAGTGATCGTTGAGGGTCTGCGTAAAACCATCGGGCACCGGGATCTTCTCCACCTCCACCCTGAGCGGCAGCTGGGCCTTCGACCTCCCGATTTTGATGCCGGGCACGAGCCCACCGACCTGGTCCTGCCAACCGCCGCCTGCAGGGCAGAGGGTCCTCAGCCACCGCCGAGCCCCCCACCCCACAGGCCGGCTGCTCCCCCCCCGCCGCTACCTGTCGTGAGCCTCTGCTCCAGGTGCAGCACGGCGTGGATGAGGGACTCGGTGCTGGCCGCCTTCCCGGCCGCCCGGTACAGCGATGCCATCACCGCTCCTGCCAGGATGCTGCTGGTGCCTGCAGGGAGCACAGGCGGGGCCAGCGCAGCGAGGCACCGTGCGTACTTGTGAGAGCCGGGGCTGGGATCCCGGCTGCGGGGCAGCGAGGGGGATGCCCCATCCCAGTGCTGGCAGCAGGAGGGACTCCCCAGCACCAGTGAGGGACTCCCCGGTCCCTTCCCTGCAGACTTACCGAGGCCAGACCCGTGGGGCAGTTCGGACCAGGTGTGCACCTCAAACCCACCCCCGAAGCTCTCCATCAGCTGGGCCCGCAGGGGTTTCTGCGAGGGGAAGTGCACGACCTGGGTGCAGATGAAGGCAGCTTTGAGCAAGGCTCCTGGAGACAAAAAGAGAAAGTAAAGCTGATGCCTGCTGCGCTACCTGCTCCCTCACCCCATCATCCCCAAAAAGGGCCACACTGGCACCATGAAGTCAGGACACCAAGGGGACGTCACCCAGGCCATGCGGCCAGTGACACGTCACCTGGTGCGTGCGGCTGGCAGTAATCCTGCAAGTGCTCCAGCTCCCGGCACACCAGCTCCACCGCCGCCTCGCTCTGTGGCGTCCTGCTGAGGCTGACGAGGCGCAGCTCTGGCTCACCGATGCGCCGCACCCGGGCACCGATGGGCCGGCACCCGTCCACCAGCACCGCCACGTCCACCACAGCCCCCCCATGCTCATACGTGATAGGGGGGGTGTCGCTCCAGCCACCTGCCGAGGCTCACCATCAGCCCCCTGCGGCACCCCGACTCCTTTTCCCCCAGCACCAAGGGGGTGGGACGTAGACAGCTGATCCATGGCTGGGGGGACGCACTCACCGGAGAGGTCCAGGCGGGCCGGACATGCCACCTGCACCCAGTGCCCCAAGGGTGGCAGCTCCGCCTGCCCCACGGTGACAAACTGGCATGAGGACATCACTGCCTGCCGCACAAGGATCTGCTCGGCCCCCTCGTAATGCCGAGCCGCTCTCACCAGCAGAGCCGACCTGGGAAGAGAGGGATGCTAAGCCCGCCACCATGGCTCCCCGAGCACGCCCATGGGCAGGAGCGGCTGCTCACCAGCCCCAGCCTCACCTGCTCATCCACTTCTGCCGCTCAGCAGCCAACTCCCGGATGCCACCGGAAATGTCCCCACTCTCCAGGAGCCTGAAAGCCGAGGCCCACTCCCTGTTGGCAGCAGGCCCGCTCCGCAAGCCCCCTTCCCCTCGCGCCATGCAGCCCAGGACATCGGCGATGCAGGCGAGCGCCCGGGCCGCGATGCCAGCATCACCGGCCGTGGAGGCAACTAGAAAATAAAAAGCGGCTGCAAAGCCACAGCCAGGCTGCAGGTCGACCCCAAACCAGCCCGCTTCTGCGATAAGCTGGCTCCAGGGGAGAGGGATTCCCATGGCTTGCGCCCACCCTGGCTAGTTGGATGCCCTAGGGGCGCATCCCCATGGGTTCTTGCAATGGGGGGGTGGGTCATTGGAGGTGGTGGGGAGCACCGAACAGCCCCGATACCCAGAGATGCAAGACACAGCTCGTGTGAGTCCAGCTCACCCTCGTCCAGTGTGCCCAGCACAGCCTCGTGGTAGCCCTCGTGGACGGCGCTGCGGGCAAGCGGCAGGAGGCTGATGTCCTGGCGCCCCAGCAGCACCCGCCGCACCTTGTGCTGGCCCTGCAGGAAGAAGAGGGCCCGGCGGGCGCCCAGCTCGGCCGCCTTGTCCAGGCAGGGCAGCAGCTCCTGCCAGGACATGCGCCAGGCCGCCCGCCAGCGTGCCAGCCGCTCACCGGCCACCGCTGCCGGGGCCAGCAACCACAGCACGTCCTCCAGCCCCAGCGCCTCGCAGGCGTGCAGCACCGGGAAGAGCCGGGCACTGAGCAGGCAGCGGCTCCTCCGCGGCATCTCGGCGTCCCAAAGGTCCCCTTCCCTGATGGAGGGGGAGCCCATCAGCACCGCCCTGGGGCTCAAGGACACCTTCCAGGTGGGGAGCCGGAACACAGGACAGGTTGGGGTGGCAGTGACACTTCCCACTGCAGCCATCCCCACAGGAGCCGGGTCTCCTGTCCCATCCTGGCACGTGGCACCTACCGTATGCCTGTCCGATGGAAAAACTCAGCCCAGGGCACGTTCAAGTAGGTGGCCTCGTCGGCAGGGCTCTGCAGAGGGACAGAGGGGCTGGTTACACCCTGGCTTCATGGGGAGCCTCGCGCCACCTCGCCGCCCCTGTACCTGCCAGTCGTCGAGGCGGCCGGTGAGAGTGAACACGCGGCAGGGCAGGTTGTGCAGCCGGACGTGGTGGCCCTGCAGGACAACGTCGTGCAGGGGACAGCCCTGCAGGGCTGGCGAGCAGCCTGGGGTGAGGCCTGAGAGGAGACAGCCAGGACCGATCTCCAGGGGACCCTGCGGAAGAGGCAGCAGGGCACACAGTGGCATGGCCAGCCCCAGAGCAGCCCCCAAACCAGAGCCAGATCCCGACCTCGCAAGGGGACAACCACCCCGGGTTTTGTCACGGGGCTGTGGGGACATGGGCTGTGCAAATTCAGGCCAGGCGACAGCCTCCAGGGCTCTCAGCCATGATAAAGCCCCCAAGCAGAGGGTCTGCCCTGGTCCCCAGGGAGGGACAGCTGCCTCCTCCTCTGGCCTGGGGAGGGTGACAGCCACCAAGATCCCCAGCACCAGCCAAAAGGCAGCTAGAAAGAGGAAGGGCACCCCAAATCTCACAGCCATGGGTCCCCCATCCCAGCCAGGGCCATCCCACCCCACTGCCCGTTCAGTGCACTGAGGACTTGGGGGTCCCCCTGGCCACGTACCTGGAGGTGACAGTGCTGGATGACACTGCCGGTCGCCAGCCGCACGGCTCCTTCCAGCAAGCAGTTGGTGACCGAAGAGCCGTCCTCCAGGAGACAGGGCTGCTGCTGGGGGCACAGAGGCACATGGGACCGGGGTCTGGCCACATGGCCTGAAGCGACCCCAAAAAACGTGCATGAGCAAGGCTGGGGACGGAAGGACATACGTCGATGTGGGAATGGGCTGTTTTGCAGAAGCGGAGGTGGCTGGCAGAGCCGGGCAGGAGCGTCAGGCTGCGGATGTGGTCGCTCGCAGAGGTGGTCATGTAGTCGTAGGACGCATCAGGGATGCACGCTGCGGGGGGCAGGAGAGCTGTCAACACCACAGCAAACGTGGGTGTGCCTAACACTGGCATGAGCCAAGGACAGCCAGGCGGAACATCCCCAGTCAAAGGGGTGGGGAGAAAAGACCTGGGGACCCACAGTTGGGAGAAAGAGCTGGGTGCCAGGCCCTGACCACCCCATCTCTCCCCATGCAGGGGAAGGGGGCTCAGCGATGGGTCATGTCGCGTTCGCCTGCCACAGCATCGCTCACCCATGCTAAGAGGGAAGGCACGGAGAGCTGTCCACAGCACAGAGCGGGCACTTCTCACACTGGCATCACCACCACCCTTCACGAACTCCTCCTCCGTCATCCCCCCTGCCATGCACAGCACGATGTCGAAGAAGAGGGAGAGCTGGGGAGAGAAGGGACCTGCTGGGTGCAGCCACCCTGAGCCCGACCCTGCTGCTGGGTGCTCCCCTCCTGCCACACCTCTTCCACCCATATCTGGCAGTGCAGGGACAAACAGGCCCTACAGAGATGCCCACCACCCATGGGGCGAGGGGTCCCGTCCCCCCCGGAGGGGCTGTCACCTGGATGGGTGGTGCCCCTGAGTCCAGCCCCAAGTAGGTGCAGGCGTCCAGAGGAGGGATGACGTGGGTGGCCAGAAGCTGCTCGGCAGCATCTGAGGAGAAGAAAACCACCCCGCAGACCTGCCAGGGTGCAGCGGGGCTGAGGCCACGGCCATGGTGACATGAGGGACAGGGCTGGCAGGGCCACCGATGCCCAAGTTGTGCCATACCAGTGGGACGGTGCCATCAGGCCCTGCACACTGCTGGATCTGTGCCTCCGTGCCTTTGTAGATGATGTCGTGCACCAGCCCCTGGGAGCGAGACGACCCCGATGAGCTCTTTGGGGAGCCCCAAGCCAAGCAGCTGCGGCAGGGCTGGGACCTCAGCACCCAAGGGACCAAAGGGGTGGGGACTCCTGCACCTCCAAGGGATGCCTCTTGAAGGGGGAGCTGCTACCGACCTGCTCATCGGTGAGGTAGACCCCGTGGTTCCTGGCATACGCCTGGCTCCCAGGCACTGCGATCACTCTGACACCCTGGAAGCCGTCCCAGTCGATCCCTGGCGAGAGGGACAGAGACCAGTGCCCGCTGGGCCAGTGAACATACCCACACCAGGCACAACTGCCTGAAAACCGGGCCCACAGCAGAGGTGGTGACAGCAGCATCCAGCCTTGGCCACCTTGCTGCGGGCACAACAGATGCTCCCAACCGCACACAGGTCAGCAACACCCGAGCATCCACACCCTCATGGGGGCACGGCACAGGCTGAACTGGCTGTGCCGCTGCAAGCTCTGATGCCTGTCCTAAGCCGAAGTGGGTGCTGGAGGAAAGACTGGTACCCACTCACCTGGTGCCGAGGGCACAGTGAGGAGCATGTCAGTGCTGCAGACCCACACGCCGGGCGGGGAGCCCACACAGAGCTGCTGAGAGAAGGGCCACGTGCCCAGGGATGGCACGGAAGGGGCTTGGCCCTCGTGGGGCACCCAGCACCCTTCCCGCCCCGTTGGTAGCCTACTGAAGGCACCCCGAAGGCTTCAGGGGGAGCTGAACCCACCCCCACGCCAGGGAGCCCAGCATCGCATGGCACGAGCCCAGGGCCCCATCCCACAGGCCACACAGACCCGGTGGGTCATGGTCCACAGCAGGCTGTCCAGGTTGCAGACCAGAGCTTCGGCCAGGGCACCGGGCTCCTCCACGGGCAGGCAGGTGAAGGCCCGGCCACAGTCGTCAAAGGAGAAGTCACGGCCCTGGCAGGACAGGGAATGTGGTGGGGGTCACAGGGAGAAGTCGCGGCCCTGGCAGGACAGGGAATGTGGGGGGGATCACAGGGAGAAGTCACGGCCCTGGCAGGACAGGGAATGTGGTGGGGGTCACAGGGAGAAGTCGTGGTCCTGGCAGGACAGGGAATGTGGGGGGGGTCACAGGGAGAAGTCATGGCCCTGGCAGGACAGGGAATGTGGGGGGGGTCAGAGGGAGAAGTCACGGCCCTGGCAGGACAGGGAACGTGGTGGGGGTCACAGGGAGAAGTCACGGCCCTGGCAGGACAGGGAATGTGGGGGGGGGTCACAGGGAGAAGTCATGGCCCTGGCAGGACAGGGAATGTGGGGGGGGGTCACGGGGAGAAGTCACGGCCCTGGCAGGACAGGGAATGGGGTGGGGGTCACAGGGAGAAGTCATGGCCCTGGCAGGACAGGGAATGTGGGGGGGGGGGTCACGGGGAGAAGTCACGGCCCTGGCAGGACAGGGAATGGGGTGGGGGTCACAGGGAGAAGTCATGGCCCTGGCAGGACAGGGAATGTGGGGGGGGGTCACGGGGAGAAGTCACGGCCCTGGCAGGACAGGGAATGGGGTGGGGGTCACAGGGAGAAGTCATGGCCCTGGCAGGACAGGGAATGTGGGGGGGGGGTCACGGGGAGAAGTCACGGCCCTGGCAGGACAGGGAATGGGGTGGGGGTCACAGGGAGAAGTCATGGCCCTGGCAGGACAGGGAATGTGGGGGGGGGTCACGGGGAGAAGTCACGGCCCTGGCAGGACAGGGAATGGGGGGGGGGGGTCACGGGGAGAAGTCACGGCCCTGGCAGGACAGGGAACGTGGGGGGGGTCACAGGGAGGGAGAGGGTGCGAGGTGGCTCCAGGCTCGTGTGACGGAGGGGTCCCAAGCTGGGGGCAGCTCGGCTCTCACCGTGTGCAGAATGAGGATGCGGGCTTCCCTCAGGACGTCGGAGCTCACCACCTGGGAGGGCAGGGGACACTCAGCGGGGACGCGGCACCCACCGCCACCCCACCCCGCTCCCCTCCCCCGCCGGGGGAAGGCCCCTCACCGTGCAGCCCGCCCGGGCGCTGAGGTGCTCGGCCGCCACCAGCAATGCGTTGAGGGTGGCCCCGCCGCTGCCCAGGCGGGCCCAGGGGTCCTCCACAGCCAGCAGCAGCGCGGGGGGCCGCGGGCCCAGGCCGCCCCTCAGCCGGCGGGCCTCCAGCTCTGCCAAGCGAGACACGGGCGGCGCTGAGGGCTGGCACCCCCCGCCGCGCCGCGGGGAGAGGGCGAGCGCCAGCCCCGCCGCTTGCCTCGCTGGAAGGCGGAGACGCAGCCGCCGCGCTGGCAGGTGAGGAGGAGGACGCTCCACTCCGCCGCCATCGCCGCGCCGGCCCCACCAGGCCACTCGCCCCACTCCCCGCTATGGCGGCCGCGGCGCCTGCTGGGAGATGTAGTCCAGCCCCCGCCGGCGTCCCGGCAGCCGCTGCGGGGGGGGCTCGTCAGTGAGGGACTACATCTCCCAGCGCGCAATGCGCGGCGGGGCAGACCCGGGCCGCTTAAAGGGACAGTGCACCCCAGCCCCGGCGCTGTCCCCCCCCACCCCCGGGGGGCTTGCAAAGGGGCAATGGGGGTTTTGACCCGTTTCTGCCGCAAAATGTGTCCCGACGGCGGCGAGCGCCCCCAAGTGCCCTGGGTCATCGCTGTCACGAGCCCGCCCGGACTCAGCCCGGCTCCTCGCAGAGGCCTCTGCAGCGGGGCGGGGGTGCCCGGCTGCGGGCGGTGGGTGCTGGCGTCGGTGCCCCGTGGGCGCCAGGGTGGGTGCCCGGAGGGTGCTGGGGTGGATGATACCGAGGAGTGCTGCTGCGCGGGTGCGAGTGCCAGGGTGGGTACCGGGGATGCCGATGCACCGGGATGCGCACGGGGGTGAGGTACCGGGGGGTGCCGATGTCCCGGGGTGGGTGCCGGGGTGGGTACTGGGGGGTGCCGATGTCCCGGGGTGGGTGCCGGGGTGGGTACCGGGGGATGCCGATGTCCCGGGGTGAGTACCGGGGGGTGCCGATGTCCCGGGGGTGGGTACCGGGGGATGCCGATGTCCCGGGGTGGGTGCCGGGGGGTGCCAATGTCCAGGGGTGGGTGCCGGGGGGTGCCGATGTCCCGGGGTGAGTACCGGGGGGTGCCGATGTCCCGGGGGTGGGTACCCGGGGGTGCCGATGTCCCGGGGTGGGTGCCGGGGTGGGTACCGGGGGGTGCCGATGTCCCGGGGGTGGGTACCGGGGGATGCCGATGTCCCGGGGTGGGTCCCGGGGTGGGTCCCGGGGTGGGTACCGGGGGATGCCGATGTCCCGGGGTGGGTACCGGGGGGTGCCGATGTCCTGGGGGTGGGTACCGGGGGATGCCGATGTCCCGGGGTGGGTACCGGGGGGTGCCGATGTCCTGGGGGTGGGTACCGGGGATGCCGATGTCCCGGGGTGGGTGCCGGGGTGAGTACCGGGGGGTGCCGATGTCCCGGGGGTGGGTACCGGGGGATGCCGATGTCCCGGGGTGGGTGCCGGGGTGAGTACCGGGGGGTGCCGATGTCCCGGGGGTGGGTACCGGGGGATGCCGATGTCCCGGGGTGGGTGCCGGGGTGGGTACCGGGGGGTGCCGATGTCCCGGGGGTGGGTACCGGGGGATGCCGATGTCCCGGGGTGGGTGCCGGGGTGGGTACCGGGGGGTGCCGATGTCCCGGGGGTGGGTAGCGGGGGATGCCGATGTCCCGGGGGTGGGTACCGGGGGGTGCCGATGTCCCGGGGTGGGTACCGGGGTGGGTACCGGGGTGGGTACCGGGGATGCCGGTGCGTCGGGTGGGCGCGGCGCGGCCCCCTTCGCCTCCTACAAGTCCCACAAACCCCGCCGGGCGGCCCAGGACTACATCTCCCAGCCTGCCGGGCCCGGCCCCCCGCCCCGCACGGCGCGGCCCGGCCCCGCACGGCGCGGAGGGCGCGGCGCGGCGCGGGGGGCGGTGGCGGCGGGGGCCCGGGTGCGCCCGGCGGTGGGGCCATGCCGGAGCCGAGCCAGGTACGGCGGCGGGGAGCGGGCCCGGGGGTGGAGATGCGGACCGGGCCCGGCGCGGGGGGGCGGTCTCGGGGCGGGGGGATCGCGGGCTGCGGCCGGGGGAGGCTGGCCGGGAGCTGCCCCGGGGCTGGGTGCCGGTCCCGGTGCTGGGTGCTGGGTGCTGGCCTCGGGGAGCACGCACCCGGGATGCGTCGGATTCCGCCCCGGGGTGCTGGCCCCGGGAGGATGCGCTGGCCCCGCGTGCCGGCCCCGGTCCTGGGTGCCGGCCCCGGTCCTGGGTGCCGGTCCCGGTGCTGGGTGCCGGCCTCGGGGAGCACGCACCCGGGATACATTGGATTCTGCCCCGGGGTGCTGGCCCCGGGTGCCGGCCCCGCTCCTGGGGTTCTGGCTCCGAGAGGACGCGATGGGCCCCCGAGGATGAGCTGGCCCCGGTCCTGGGGTGCTGGTCCCGGGAGGATGCACCCACCTGGGGTGCTGGCCCCGGACCCACAGTGCTGGCCCCAGGGAGGGTGCCCCAGCCCCAGCCCCGGGGTGCAGCCCCCAGGGTGCTGCCCGGGGAGGATGCGCTCGCCCCAGGGAGGACGCTTGGCCCTGGCACGGGTGCCAGGGCTGGGGTGCTGCTGCTCCCCACAGCCCCACGGGAGCTGCCCCTCTCTCTAGCCGTGTGCCCCGGGGTGGTGCCGTGGGGCCGGAACCCCGGGGGGATGCTGGGCGCAGAGCCGGGGTGGCCGCAGAGGGGGCCGGGGTGTGGGTGCCAGCGGGAGCCCCCAGTCCCCACTGGTGCCAGTGTGCGTGTACCCTCAGCAGCGGTGTGACATATGCCCGTGTGACACACGGTGTCCTTCGCCTGGGTAGTGGCAGCCAGGATTTCACCAAGACAGCACCAGCATCCCTGGGGACAGGGTAGGAAACTGTGTCACCAAGCAGGGAAACGTCCCTCACCTGCGTCGGTGCCTGCGGGGTGCCAGCACGGGCGTTGGCGTGGGATCCGGCTGGCATCCAACCCCCCGGGGTGTGCGCCTGTCCCGGTGTTGCGGGGTGTTTCCCAGGCTGGGGCACAGCTGCCGGAGCGGGGTCGGCGCCGGAGCCCCGGCTTTTAAGGGCCTGGTGATGCAAAGGGTCCCCACACACGTGTCAGGGGAGAGAGGGAGAGTGCACTTCACTCGTAAGAGAGAAGCAACAATATCTTTATTGATATAAAACAGCAAGTTAACAAAGTTCAATAGCAAATGCAACGGTGGTTTAACAAGATTCGATGGCAAGGTCCGCTTGATTATTTACTGCATAGAGGACAGGGTCAGACAAAACCGCCGGGGAGACCCTCCCGTTGAGTCGTGAGGTTCGGAGAGGACCCCCTTGCTTTCTAAACCCCTTCTCAGCGAGGAGTCTGGGCGCGGCTGGATCCAGACTTCATCCCAGACTTGGTCAACGGTTTATGACTAAAGGATTCTATATGCACAATCAATCCTTTATATGACTTGGCTAAGGTTTCAAAGTTTAATGCTGTTGATCACTTCCCGAGAATCCGTTGCGGCAAGGAATCTCTCAACCCCGAGGAGTAACCTTGAGAGGCGTTCCTACTCGAGGGGAGATCCTGGCGTGCAGCCCGCCGCCGTGCGGGAGAGCTCAAAGGGTTCTTGGGCTGCTCAGTGTGGGGGGAAGATGATCTACTTGTAGTCACGTATACGTACCGACCGCAGATTTTACATTGACCAGCGGTGCTGTGGTTAGATGGGCGGGTTGCCCCAATTAGCCCTTGGCTATTGTGTTGTTATCTGTCTCGCCCGAATCCGCTTTGAGCGGGTGCAGCCACCACCACCGCCACTGGTGGTTACGGTTTGGTAAAGGTCAGGTTGCCGGGGCGGGGGGGAAGCACCCCCTCACAGCACGCCAGGGGCTTGGGTGCTGCCGGCACAGGGGGAAGGCGAGGTTTTGCTCAGGCTCCGGCTGCGGAACCGGAGCACTTATTGCAAAGCTCCTAAATATTGCCCCGGAGCAAGGGTTCCCCATCCCAGCAGGAGGATTTTGGGGCGCTCGGCCGGAGGAAGGGCCACGTCCCCTCCTGCTGAGAGTGAGCGAAAAACGTGGCTGGGTGAAACCGAATAACATCAACCCCACCAAACTTGCTGAGCTTCCCTCCGGGAAGACGGGTGGGATCCAAGCTGGTGGAGGTGGTTTTGCCCCCCGCGATCCAGGGGTCCCCCGCTGGGCCCCGGGCCAGGGGCTCCCCCGTCTCCAGCACCACCCCCAGCGGCAGTGCCGGTGTGTCCCGGCCGGGGCGGCAAGCGGGGACGGGAAGTTGCTCAGCGCTTTGGGCTTGGTTTCCCTTTTCCTTCCCCTTTTATTGAAGCCAGATGTCACGTCTGCAGCGGTGGAGCTTGGGCAGGGCTGCCTTGGCTGCCGTCCCCCCCCCCAGCGCCGTGCGCGGGCCTGTCTGTCTGTCTGTCCCCATCTGGCAGCGAGCAGCGGCCCCGCTGCCGGTTGTGTGCGGCAGCTGCCTGTCAAAAGCGTTTCCCTCTCCTCCGAGGAGCTCATGGCGGTTCTCCGGAACGGCAAGACGCGCTCCGCTCGCTCGCCCACGCCTCGCCGGCGGCAGGGAGGCAGGCGGGGAGAGCAGGCGGGGAGAGCCCCGGCAGCCGCACGCTGGGGGAACCGACTCGGGCTTGAATTTTCGTGCCCAAACAAGCTCCGAACTGCTGCTTTTGGGCGAAAGGCTCCGGCGGCACCAAGGGCGCGATGGTTTCGCCGCAGGCTCTTGGCGCTCCGGATGCCGCCTGGCTCGGCCCGTGCCAAGGACCCGGCAGCCTAATGGCTTTCATCTCCTCCCGTTGCATTTAATTCTTGCAAGAGCGCAAACTGCTAATTGCTCTCCAGCAGCTCCTCCGGCTTCGGCGCTTCTCAAGGAGCTGTGATTTATGGGAGCCCACGGGTCCCCAAGGGCTTGGGATGCGGCTGGAGAGGCTGGGAACCTCCTCTCCCTGCCCTGCCGGGCTCCTCGTCGGGCTCTGGGCGATCTCTTGGCTCCGCATCGCTCTTTGCCGTCGGCGTGTCCCGAAAGCTTTTTCGGAGACTGCAAGAGATTTGGACCCTGGCTCTGCGGCCAAGCTCCCAGAGATACCCCCAAAAACATGGATGAATGGTGAATATACATAATTAATTTTTATATATATATATATGCGCATGTGTGAGATGTGGATCTTCATTTTTCTTTTACTGGATGAACATTTCAGTGCTGGGGCTCTAAAATAACCCCCACAACAGTCACTCTCGGGAAACCAGAGCAAGCTGCAGTCACTTCGCTCCGGGTGCCACCGTGTCCCGGCGAGGGACTTTTGATCTGCAGCAGTAATTGGGCTAATTAGGAAAATGCAAATGCTTCCCCTTCTCCCTAAGCGTCCGAGCAGAACCCCAGCTAGCGGAGAGGAGAAGTCGGGTTCCCTTGCCGGCGGAGCTGCTCTAATTTTGTATTTAGTGGGAATGCCCGGTAGTAACTGGGCTGTGCTGGGATCGATGGCCTTCGACTGGGGGAGCCTTTCGTAACATCCCTGCAATCAAATCTCATAGGTACAATTTTCCTAACGAGTTCAGTGGCCGCTCAGCACCGTCTGCAAGCGGAGCAAAACCCGGGTGGTTTTACCGGGTCGCCCCGCAGTGTGCACTGAGTTTGCAGTTCTCTGCTCAGGCTGTGTTCTGGGGGAGAGAGGGAGGTGTTGGGTGCAGCACCCATCAACCAGCCCTCGAAAGCCTTTGAGTTTCCACCGCCTCCCGTCCTTGGTGCTGTTGAGCCCCAGGGAGGGGGACAGCGAGGCACGGGGGGGGGCCTGTGCCCCTGCTTGCCTTCCCTGGACAAAAGGCCACGGCCGGCAGCGGCAGTGGTGCCTTCCCGGCGCAGCGTCCACCCGTCCTGCGCTCCTGCACATATTTTCCCAGTGAGGCATTGAGTGCAAACCTAATGGGCCCGGGCTGGTAAAATGAGCCGTGGTGGTGGAGGGGGAATGGTCGGCGGCAGCCGGCGGGGAGGCTCGGGGTGCTGCTGGCGGCAGTGGCTCGCTGGGTGCTGGTGTTGGAGGGTGAGCGGGAGCCCTGCCCTTGCCGGGGAGCACGCCTGACTGCGGGGTGACCACCTCCTTGCAGGCGGCTGAGGATGGGGGGAGACTGATTCGGGGGTCTTTAGGGGGTGCAGCCCTCCCGTGGCTGGCGGGGAGGGGGGCACAGACCGGGCAGACCCCCCTGACCCCGGCCCGTGGCAGTGGGAGGATGAGATGGAAATGTAGCCGGCAGCGGGTGGCCGGCTCCCCGCAGAGCTCCGGCTTTGCACGGGGAGCTGTGGGGAGGATGGGGGAGAGGAGGAGGCAGTGGCGGGAGTGGTGAGCCCCGGGCTTTGCCACCTCTGCTCTGCTGCTGACTGGCCAGCACCCCGCCTGCTAGCCAGCCCCGAGCCCGGCCGCTCAGTGGGACCCAGCTCGGTGGTGCTTAATCCGGTGGTACCTGACTCAGTGGTACTTGACCTGGTGGTAGAAGATGCGGTGGCTCGGTGGTACCTGACCCGGTGTACAAGATGTGGTGGCTCGGTGGTACCTGACCCGGTGGTACAAGATGCGGTGGCACCTGACCTGGTGGTCCCTGACCTGGTGGTACCCAACCCAATGGCCTGGTGGTACCTGACCCGGTGGTCCCTGACCTGGTGGTACGAGATTCTTGGCTCGGTGGTGCCTGACCCGGTGGTGCCTGACCCGGTGGTACCTGACCTGGTGGTACGAGATGCGGTGGCTCGGTGGTACCTGACCTGGTGGTACCCAACCCAATGGCCTGGTGGTACCTGACCCGGTGGTCCCTGACCTGGTGGTACGAGATGCAGTGGCTCGGTGGTACTTGAACCAATGGTACCTGACCTGGTGGTACCCAACCCAATGGCCTGGTGGTCCCTGAGCTGGTGGTCCCTGAGCTGGTGGTATGAGATACAGTGGCCCGGTGGTACCTGACCTGGTGGAACCTGACCTGGTGGTATGAGATGCGGTGGCTCGGTGGTACCTAACCTGGTGGTACCTGACCTGGTGGTACCCAACCCAATGGCTCGGTGGTACCTGACCTGGTGGTACCTGACCTGGTGGTACCCAACCCAATAGCTTGGTGGTACCTGACCCGGTGGTACGAGATACAGTGGCTCGGTGGTACCTGACCTGGTGGTACCTGACCCAGTGGTACGAGATGCAGTGGCTCGGTGGTACCTGACCCAGTGGTACGTGACCTGATGGTACGAGATACAGTGGCTTGGTGGTACCTGACCTGGTGGTACCCAGCCAAATGGCTTGGTGGTATCTGACCCCGTGGTACATGACCTGGTGGTACGTGACCCGGTATTTCACTTTACCTGGTGGTTCGTGACTTGGTAGCTCAGTGGTACCTGACCCAGCGGTACCCAAATCAATGGCTTGGTGGTACCCAACCCGGTGGTACATGACCTGGTGGTACCCAGCTGAGTGGTACCCAACCTGGTGGCTCGGTGGTACCCAACGCAATGGTACCCAACCCAGTGTTTTGGTGGTACCTGGCTCGGTGGTACCCAACCTGGTGGCTCTGTGATACCCAACCCGGTTGTACCCAACCTGGTGGCTCGGTGGTACCCAACCCAGTGGCTCAGTGGGTGGTACCTGACCTGGTGGTACCCAACCCGGTGTTTTGGTGGTACCTGGCTCAGTGGTACCCAACCTGGTGGCTCGGTGGTACCCAACCCAGTGGTTCAGTGGGTGGTACCTGACCTGGTGGTACCCAACCCGGTGTTTTGGTGGTACCTGGCTCAGTGGTACCCAACCTGGTGGCTCGGTGGTACCCAACCCAGTGGCTCAGTGGGTGGTACCTGACCTGGTGGTAGGCAACCCGGAGGCTGGGTGGTACTTGACCTGGTGGTACCCAACCCAGTGGTTTGGCGGTACCTGACCTGGTGGTACCTGACGTGGTGCTACCAGATCTGGTGGCTTGACAGTACCCGGCTCGGTGGTACCCAGCAGCTGGGACAGTTGGTGCAAACTGGGGGCTCTGGGGCGGGTGCCTGGGGGTGGAGGGCACCAGGGGTGGGTCTGCCCCTTGGTTCTGTCCAGCTCTGTAGGCATTCGGGGATGGGGGGCAGAGTGTCCCCTCTGTATCAGGCTGAATGTCGAGTCCCCCTCCTCTCCCTGCCCATCCTCCCTCGGGGAGGAGGCTGCTGCTCCCGGCGCAGGGAGCTGGGATTAACAAGGCCACGCAGCGAGCGTGGCCTTGGGCTTATCAACCCCCCTGGAGCGCAGGCGCAGGGGCTGGGGGTCCCCTCTTCCCTGCAGCAGCCTGGGGAGAGCCGGGGGGCTGTTGGGGACTGGTGGAGGGTGGGGGGGAGAGGCTCTGGCAGATGGCTGAGCGGCGTCCCTTCTCGGGGACGGGGGCATCAGCCGCGTGGGCTGGCGCACGTGGCTCGCCTGTCCCGATGAGTCCATGCATGTGAGCTGCGGGGGTGGCCGGCCGCCTCGGCTGCTTCTGCCAGCGCGTGGTTTGGGGGGGGTGAGGACAGCCATATGGGCTCTGCAAACAAGGCCCCCCACACCCAGCTTAGCCCCGTCGGGCAGCGCAGGGTGTTCGGGCTGGAGCGGGTGCCCATGGGGTCCCCACCGTGCTGCGGTCGAGCCGAGAGGCTTGGGGTGCTGCAAGCCCCATCCACCAAGGGTGGGAGCATCCCTTTCTGAGCTTTCCCACTGCTGCGACCTCCCCTGCGCCCCCCAAATCCCATAGGAAACGGCCTCGGCGGTGGCTGGCTCCATCCCAGCACCGCGCCGGGAATTTAGCCTCCCGCGCTCTTTCCTGGCCCCGTCCCAGCGCCGAGGGATGAGCCCGAAATAACCCCTCCGGATGCTGGGCAGGAGGAAACGCTGAAATTGCTGCTGTTGCCAGCCAGGGGTGCGAGGGGGGTTTAAAGCACGGGAAACCCAATTAACTCGGCTCCATTAGCTGATTGAGCTGGCTGATAAGGGTATGATTAATTAAAAGGATGAAGAATAAGTTACCAGGTCCTCGCTGCCGTCAAGGTGCGGCGAGGGCTTAACCCATGAAATTGGCTTCTCCTGTTAATACCTGGTGCCCAGCTACCGCCGGCCGTCAATCCTTCACGGCATCGCTTATCCGTGGGGAGAAACACCCTTATACCAACAGCGGGTTCGCTCCCTGCTCCCTCTCCCGTCCAGCTTCCAGGGAGGAAAAAGAAAAATCAAGGGGATTATTTATGATATTTATGATATTATTATGATATTTATGATCCCTCTGGATGGGCGGTGCAGGACGGGACCTTTTTAATTAACCACGCTTTTCTTGCCGGGTCTCGGTTTGGCTTCGGAAGCCAAGTGATGCAGAAGGACGGGACTATTGTGCCCTCCCGCCATGCCCCCGGCAGATTCCCGCTCGCCATTCCCAGCGGAGCAGCGAGCTAACGCGAGCTGACGGCCGCGGCGGAGGCGAGCGGGCACGCTCTTCGGCATGCTCCCGGGCTAAAGCAGCGCCCGGAGGGGCTGCAACCTCAGGCGGCCGCTCGGGTCACGGAAAAAAGCAAATTTGAGCAATTTTAGGAATTTTTTGTAGTTATTCTGCTCGCTGAAGTCAGGCCTGAAACGAGGACAGCTCACCACTCGGCGGTTCTTTCTGCCTGGGGCTGAAGGAGGTGGGAGAAGACTCAACTCACATCCGCTCCCTTCCCTGTTGAAATAAATAAAAAAACCCCAAATGTCATTTTTTCCGCCCGTGACATCAGGAGTGATGCCGGTCCAGGGCAGGGGGGGTCCCTGCGCGCTTCCCCCTCCTCTACCTGCAAAAGCCGGGCGCTGCTCCGGCACCCGGTCGATGGTTTGGCGATGGCAGGGGTGATGTCCCTGCACGGGGACCATGGGACGGGTGGCACCTGGACACCCAGGGATGCATTTCCCGAGGACTCCCAGGGGAATTTTCAGCCCCAGCATCCCCAGCGCTGCCTCTGCTCCGCTCCTTCCCTTCTCTCCCTGCTCCAGGGGTGACATCCCAGCTCCCAGAGACGGCTCCTTCCCGTGTCCACTCCATCATTTACCAGCAAGGAAATTGGTGCCAACAACCTCAGGATATCTTAGAAATGAGCAAACAAAGCCGACAAGACTGAAAAAAGCCGTGTGGGGTCGTGTCCGGCGGCATTACAGCCGATGGGGAAGGGGGGAGGCATCCTCCAGGCCCCGGGGCTGTCACATCGCTCCAGCGTTCATCCCGAAATTAAAGATTATACATCCTGAAATTAAAGATTATATGATCAGAGAAAGCATCCAACTGTAAAAGCAGTGGAGGGATTTGGCGGAACATTTAATAGCCTCCCTTCGTTATCTCTTGCAATCAAAGAGAAACTCACGTTTGATGAGCACCCAGGCTTCCGGAGGCGATTAGGGAGACCAGGGGATGAATTTGGGAACCGGAGGGTATTTAATGGTATCGCTGAGTAGCCAGGCTTGCTCACCACAGAAGAAATCCCCAAATCCCCCGTTATTTTAAGAAGGAAACATCAAAACCCAGTGCAAAGAGCCCCAACAATGCCCCCGGCCGGTGGGGTGTTATTTGGCGGAGGCAGGTGGGGTTTGACTTTGGGAGCTGGTGGGGAGGGAATGGTTAACGCTGGGATATTATGGACGCACCGGGGTCTATAAGGCCCAGCGCGGATGGAAATAGCCGCCAGCCCTTCCTAGGAAAGTGATGACTCAAATAAGCCGCTAGTATTTAAGGATGCTTTAACCCGCGGGAGCTGGGCTGGAGGATGGTTTTTCCCCGCCCGCGGTCGGGGGCAGCCCTGGGAGGCCCCGGGATGGGGCCGTACAAAACCCGCTCCAGATGCCGGCGGGGCCGCGATGCGGCAGGCAGGACCCGGGCTGGGCTGGGGAGCCGGAAAGGGAATTTTTTTTCCCCCCTTTCACCGGGAACAAAAATACCATGAGCACGTGATAGCCGATTTCCTTTAGCCTTTAAAAAGCCCCGTGGGACGGAGAGCAGCGGGAGCAGGGGAAGGGGGATCAGCCCATCCATCCTCCTTGGTGTCCCCGCCACGTCGCGGCTAAAAAGAGCCCCAAATCACCTTTTACCTCCAAACCCTTCCAGCGGTGCGCATCTGGGGGGGGCGTTCATAGCTTTTGTCCGGCTTTATCCCAAACTCCCCTCGATGCAAACCCTCTCTTTAACAACCACCCTTGCTTTTCCCGCTGGCAGCAACCCAAGGAACCGGTTGCAGTCGCTCGCCGGCCGTGCATGTGCCGTGTAGGCGTATTTAAACACCCCCCCTCCACCCCGAGCCGGGGAAAAGTTGGACAACGATCACGCCTGGGATGTGCACCCGTTTTCCGGCTCTTTCCTTTAAAGGCTGTCGCTGCTTGGACAAATATTTGACAGCGGGTTAATGATTTTGGGCTGGAGCCGTCCGTGCCTGGCGGAATGAGGGGCTGGGGGGTGGATTTTTTTTTTTTGTGGTCCATGCTTAGGTCTCCCCTATCCCAGCAAGGAGCTTTTTTTGGGGGGGCTCAGCGGCCTCCAGCCCCGGTGAGAAAGCCGGTGTATTCCAGAGGATGTTTTTTTATAGGAAAGAGGCATCCCCAGTGCCTGCCAGCTCCTAATTAGCGCTGCCGGCCTAATTGGGGCCAGGGCTGAGCTGCAGAGGCGATGCCACAGCAGGGTTTGGCCTTGGGGGGGTCCTTCCCCGGCGTCCCCCTCCCTGAAATCCCCTGGGTGGGTGTCACATCGCCGTCTCCCCGGGATGACGGATCCTGCCCCGGCTCAGCAGCTGTGCTAAAAGGGATTTTCAGCTTTTCCTTTTTTTTTTTTTTCGGCTGAGGAGTGGGGTCTGGCTTTGCCCCCCCGGCTTGGGAGGGGGCTCAGCTGCTCCTCCCGTCCCTCCCCGGGCGCAGGCGCCGGCACCTCTGCCCCGGCTATTTTTACCCGCCGGGATCACGAGCGAGCGGGTGACCTTCCCCGAGGGACGCTGCCACGCACGGGGGGGACAGCCGCCGGTGTCGGTACTCGGGGCGCCCGTCGGGCTGCGAAACGGCTGTTTCCCGGCTGTCTTGGCGGCGGCGGCAGGCGGTGAAGAGGGTTTTGGAGGGGCTGCTTGTGGCTTGATAGAGACGGAGGATTGAGCCTGGAGAAAGGAGCCGCTTGTTCGGCTCCGGAGGCGAGTTCATGGCTGAGCCTTTGTCTGGCAGAGATAGGGAGGGCAGAGCCTGGGAGCTGCCGGGAGCTCGTCCGGCACCGCCGGTGAGGACAAGGCGATGCCGGCATCCCGGCTGTCTCCGTACCCCTTTGGGGATGGCTCGTCTCCTGCAGCCCCACACTGGGGAGGGGCTGGGTGGCATTTTGCAAAGCTCAATGACGATTAAACAAACTCCTCAGTCCCCCAGCACCCTCCTCCTGCTCAGCGCAGCCCCCCCAGTTCTGCCGCGTGCATCGCCATCCCTTAACCTGCTGTCCCCTCCTTCCCGCTCCAGGCCGGTAGCATCGTGGCCGTGTCCCCGAGCCAGCGGCGGAGGGCAGCGTGCCAGCGGATCCGCTAAAGCCCGGCGACAATGAGCACCGACGCAGCCAAGAGCCAGCTGGGGCCGGGACCTGGAGGAACCGCCGAGGCGCGGTGCCGCGGCTGAGGCCGGTGTGCCGAGCTGTGCCAGAGCCCACGCCTTGGCGGCCGGCAGCGGATGCTCTCTGCCCGGCCCGTGGAGCTGCCGGGGGCCCTCGCCGCGGCCGGACCACGCGGATGGAAAGCTGCAGCCCAGCAGGTAGGCACCCAGTGTGGCGGCTCATGGGAGGACTCTGCATCCCCTCTGCCGCCACAGCGGTGATTTAAAGCTCTGGGTCCCGCAGGGAGCCTCGCTGGCCGGCTGACGCCATCCCGCGCCCTATGCCCGAGCCCTATGCCGGAGCGGGCGCCCTCCCCGGCTCAGCCGCCCGCCGACCATGAAGTGCTCGTTGCGCTTCTGCTTCCTCTCGACCGCCTTCCTGCTCGTCTTCGTCATGTCCCTCCTCTTCACCTACTCCCACCACAGCATCGCCTACCTGGATCCCGGCGGGCTGGGCGGCATTCACCGGGTGAAGCTGGTGCCCGGTTACGCCGGCATGCAGCGGCTCAGCAAGGGGGGGCTGTACCCCCGGGGCTGCGCCTGCCGCCGCTGCCCGGCCGAGGAGGCCGGGGCTGCCGACTGGTTTGACGGGCGCTACGACGGCACCATCTCCCCAGTGTGGACCAAGGAGAACATGGACCTGCCACCCGACGTCCAGAGGTGGTGGATGGTGAGCGAGGGGACGGGTTCCCCACCGCCGGGTCCCCCAACGGCGTGCTTTGGCACGGGGGGCACAGCTCTCTCCTCCACGGGCGAGGAGGGGGCTGCTGGCTGATGCCCCCTGCCCCTCCTTCTCCCCCCGCAGATGCTGCAGCCCCAGTTCAAGTCCCACAACACCCACGAGGTCCTGAGCAAGCTCTTCCAGATTGTCCCGGGCGAGGATCCCTACCGCTTCCGCGACCCGCGCCGCTGCCGCCGCTGTGCCGTGGTCGGCAACTCGGGCAACCTGCGTGGCTCCGGTTACGGGCCGGAGATCGACAGGCACGACTTCGTCATGCGGTGAGGGCAGGAGAGCTGCCGGGGGCACTGCCCACCTGCTCAGCCCCACGGGCAGCGCAGAGGCACGGGGTGATGCTGGCAGCACCCGTGGGTGCCGGGCTCCTGCTGTGCACGCAAGCGGCATCTCTCCGGGTCTACTGCGGGTTGGGAGACACTGGTGTCCCTGTGCCGTACGCCACAGCCCGGCTCCAGTTTCCCCGTCACGGAGCCCATCATGGGTCCCAGTGGGCGGTGGGATGGATGGGAGCGGTCCTGCCCCACGGCCACGCTGAGCTGGCTGGGGGGGGCCCTCGGCTCATGCCAGCACCCTGGGAAACTGCTCCTCAGCAGCGTTCAACAGCTGGCGGAGGACACCCGTGTCACCTGCAAGGGACAGGGTGGCTGGGAGGGGGGTGCCACCTTCCCCGCTCTCTCCCCAGGATGAACCAGGCCCCCACAGTGGGTTTTGAGGGCGATGTGGGCGGTCGGACCACTCACCACTTCATGTACCCCGAGAGTGCCAAGAACCTGCCCGCCAACGTCAGCTTCGTGCTGGTGCCCTTCAAAACCCTGGACCTGCTCTGGATCGCCAGTGCCCTCTCCACCGGCCAGATCAGGTTGTAAGTACCCAGCGGGCACCGGCGGCACCGGGCGGCCCCTCGCCTGCTGCGGGGGCAGCTCCCCCCGGAACGGTGGGGATTCATCGGTTCCTCCCTCCCGGAGCATCCCCCGGCGCTGCTCCCTTGGCAGCTCGGGGTGGGGTTGGGGGGCACGGGACCCCCCGGGAGCTCACCTGCCTCTCCGCCTTTTTCCCAGCACGTATGCACCCGTGAAGCCTTTTCTGCGGGTGGACAAAGAAAAGGTAAGTGGGGGGGGGGGGCTTGTCCCAATCACTGCGATGAGCACCCGTTTGGCCACGGCCCTCCTCACCCCACCTTCCCCAGGGGTCCCCCCACGTGTCTCGGCGCTCCTTCCCGGGGTGCCGATGCCGAAGGGAGCGTGGCCGGGGCTCCGGCACTAACCCCAGCCCGTCCTCCCAGGTGCAGATCTACAACCCTGCCTTCTTCAAGTACATCCACGACCGCTGGACGGAGCACCACGGGCGCTACCCCTCCACCGGCATGCTGGTGCTCTTCTTCGCCCTCCACGTCTGCGACGAGGTGGGTGATGGCTCCTCGGGGTCCCCCTCCGGGGTCCCGGATGGGCTGTGGGATGGGTTTGCTGGGATCCTGAACCTTGCAGGGTTAAGGAGGGAGGTGGCTTCTCAGCAGTTTCACTTGCTCCGGTTGCCTGACACCACGGTGATGGGCACCCTTGAATGGGTGCAGGGTGATGTACGCCTTCAACACTGTGCCAAATCCCGCCGGCAGCGCGGCGGGTGCTCGGCCGAGGGGGTTCCCAGCCTGGCGGGGGGGTTCAGGGCTGGCTCACCCCCCTCCTCCCCACCGCAGGTCAACGTCTTCGGGTTCGGCGCCGACAGCCGGGGCAACTGGCACCACTACTGGGAGAACAACCGCTACGCCGGGGAGTTCAGGAAGACGGGGGTGCACGACGCCGACTTCGAGGCGCACATCATCGACATGCTGGCCAAAACCAGCAAGATCGAGGTTTACCGGGGAAACTGAGGGCTGCGCCTCCTCCGGCTCCCCGGCACCGGCCGGGTCCCGGCTGCCCGCGGGCGCAGAGGGCCAGGGTCTCCCCGGCAGCCTCGGGCGAGGAGCGCCGGGTGGGCAGCGCGGCCCCGCGCCACCGACGGAGCCACCCCCGGCGATATTTGGTGCCTCCAGCAGCCAATCAGGTTCAGAGCTAAAGGAGACTTTTTGCTTTTTTTTAATTATTATTATTATTATTGTTATTATTATTATTATTAAGAAACCCAGCTGAGAAAGGATTTGTAAACACAATCAACGACTGACCGGGCGGCGGGGGCGTCCGCCTCGCATCTCTTTACAGTCAAACCAAATGCTGCTCTTTTTAAAACAAGACAAAAAAAAAAAAGCAAACCCCCGAAGCCCGGTGACTTTGGGGAGCACCCGAGCATCGCGTCCGGGCCGAGGGCAACGTGGTGGCCGAGGGCTCGGCTCCCCGCTCCCGGTACCGCAGCCTCGCCAGTGGAACCAGCTGCTTCTTTCTTCCTCGAATTTGATTTTTTTTTTTACCCACCTTGGGGCAGCCGCCGCTGTTCCTTCCCCGGGGAAGGCTCCCGGCACACAGGCAGGTCCCGACACGGCCGCAAGCGCGTGAAACCATCGCGGGGAGCCGGCAGTCGGGGGGAAGCCGACCGTCGCTCCGCTGCAGGCTGCCGGCACAGCCGGGCTGGGAGATGGAGAGGAACCCCACAAGACGCTGCTTCGGGTCCGGGCATCCCCGCTCCTCCACCCGAGGATAGAGGATGGGTAGGATGGATTTCGGCAGCGACCGGGCAAGAGGCAGCTGAGAAACCCACAGGAGCGGCAGCCCGGTCCCTCCGGCCAGGCTCCCTCGCAGGATGCTGGAGGGATGCGGGATGCAGTGGGATGCGGCAGTGGGTCCGGCCCCACCGGAGGGCCCGGAGATGAGATTTCCCTTTGCTTTTGGGCTGGGAAAAAGCAGATTAGAGATAGCTTTAGTGGGTGAACGAACCGTGCTTTGGCTTTCGTGGTGTTATAAACAGACAGCTCTGGTGAGAAGCTGAAATCCCAAAGTCTTTGCTCCGTTTGTGAGGGTGGGGCTTGCTTTACACCAGTCCCGTACAGCCGGGGTCCTCGGGGTCCCCGGAGCTTTTCGGGCTGGACAGGCTGCCCCGCGGCACGGGACGGGGAGACGCAGAAGGGAACTGCCTCCCCAGAGGTGTCATTAAAACCATTTTCTTTGGGTCAGTCAGGCGGGTGGGGTTTAATTTTTTTAGGAGATGCTGGAAAGCTCAAGAAAAAGGCAATCGCGGAAAAGGTCCCCTCGGAGAGGGACTCTCTGCCTGCACAGCCGGTGACGGCGGTGGGTGCTCAGCACGACGGCAAAGCCCTGTGGTGCCGAGAGTGGGGCAGGGGCTGTGGCCGCAGCCCGGCCGGGGGAAGCCCTGCCCGCACTGCCTGGTAGCAGTAGGTATTTAAGGAACAATCACCATCGGGTTTTTTGGGCTTGGAAGGGTTTTTTTACCCTTTTGTATCTGGCTTTTCTGTAGCAGCCTCTTACCGGTTTCTTTGCTTCAGTTTGGTCGTTTTTCAGTGTTTTCTTCGCTTTTTTTTTTTTTTTGGCAGTTTCCCTCTGCACTCGTGAAACGTGGGGGTTTGGGTCTCCTGGAGCAGGCACTGAGCATCCCCGGGGCTGGGGAAATGAATCTTTTCTGTCCACAGGGCTTTAAACCCGAGTTCCATGGTGGGTTGTGGTAGAAGCGGTGCCACCCCGGCACAAGCAGCCTGCCCGCGACCTGCGACTGCTGCGGCCATCCCCGAAGCCCAGGACACGGAGGCAGGTTGCAGCGAGCCCCGGTCTCCACCTTCCTGGGCTATGTTTTTTTTTTTTAAGGGGAAGAAAAACAAAACCCAAAAAACCACACGAGCAACAATGAGTGCCTTGACCATCGCCTGTCGGCTACGTCGGGCTGTGCCCGCTCCCGTGCCGGTGGTAGGGGCTCAGTCGATTTTTCTGGCAGTCATACCTGCTTCTCTCCTTGCGCCGGGCTGGATCTTAGCTGGAAAGTGCTGCTGGGGGAGACAGGGACACATCCAGGCCACCACGCTGGTGGCTGGGGAGGCCAAATCCAGCGTGATGAGGCTGGAGCAGCTCCTGTCCCGGCTGAGCAGGGCCAGGCCAGACAATCACGGGGCAAGCGGAGATGCTGGGTACCAAACCCAGGTACCAAACCCGCCGGCAGCACGGTGCCAGCATCCGGCAAAGGGCACGCTCGCGGCTCCTTGCTGTCCTGACAGTATTTTTTTGGCTAACTTCCTTCCCCTACCCCCCCCTTCTTTTTTTTTTTAATTGTTATTATTATTATTTTTTATTTAAGCTGTCCCGCTAGGACTCGTGACCACTTCTCTTTCTCTGGCAGAGCGGCCGCCGGCCACACGCAGGAGGGGCACGCTGCATGCCCGGCGGGGAGGGGGCCGCGGGCGCGGTGCCGCCGCCGAGCACCACTGTACTGTACATAGAGGAGACGTAGGCAGAGGCTACGGGCAGGGGGGCAGGCAGGGAGGAGGTGCCCAGGCTTCCCCACCTGGCAGAGGTAGTCTTCATCACCCGGTGCCTGATCGAGCACCCATCGTCTCCCACCCCGCCGGGAGAGGGAGAGACCAGTGCTCTGACCTAGGGCTAGGAGCAGGCGGGCAGCTTTGCCCGTAGCCTCTGTGTACATGGGTACTTCTGCACACAACTGTCTTAAAACAACTTTTTTTTTTTTTAAAAGTCAATAAAAACCATGCATCGGATCCGCTCCGTGTTTTCCTTCTGCTAGCCCTGCCTGCTGTGCCTTTGCCTGAATCACAGAATCCCTAAGGTTGGAAAAGACCTGTAAGATCATCGAGTCCAACCATCGGCACCCAAGCCCAGGTGTCAGTGGGGTGGGGAGAGGAGGGAAAGGGAGCGGGAGGGTTGGTGGGGCCGGGGAGGATGCTCTCCTCTCCTCTCCATTTGTGAATCAGTCACCAGCTGCAATTAACACCCATCCACTGGAGCAGGAGCCGAGCCCAGCCCCACGCTGGCCTGGGTGCCCGGCGGCAGAGCCCTGACACAACCCCTCCAGCCAGAGCCCACCGTTAGGTGATGGCACTGCTCATCCAGACCCTGCCTCCGTGTCCAATCCAGCCCTCCTGACCATCCCTGGAGCCTAAAAAAAGAGGCTGTGGCCCCACAGGGCCCCTGAGCCCCCCCACAGGCGCAGGGGAAGACATGGACAAAACCCTTGGAGGAGGTAATTTTGAAAGGGGGTGCAGGCACAGGCGGGGGAAGCAACTTTCCCCGGGGTGACCCAGCAGGGCCAGGGCTTGCTCCAGCTCCCAGCACCAAAGGCTGGACCCTGCAACAGGGCCGGTGTCCCTGCAGGATCCATCCGGATGACCGGGGGTTTTGGGTCCTGAAAAACACACAAAGTTCTTGTGTAACAAATCACCAAATTCAGGAGTAGTTAAAACGCCTCTTTATTAATATACAAATCTAGCAACATTTAAACCAACCAAAATATTGGATGAAATAAAGCATGATATAAATAGAGCATATGTAACAACATGACCTCAGTGGAGAGCAGCAAACTCACCCTGACTTGTGCGCTTGGGAAAAACGGTCCACGTCCTCCACCACAGGGTCCAGCAATCAGAGCAGCTTTGTCTCTCCTAAACCCCTCTGAATCCAAAGCCAGCAGAGGCAAGACCACCGCTCCTCTCAAAGGCAGACCAGCCGGCGCGAGGTTTTAAACATTTCTACAACGCCAGGGCTCAAAGGGATTAAAAAAAGCATCATCCTCGACCTGCTAGAGACGATCTGTTGGCGTCTGCTTGCCACGACGCCGCGAGGGGAGAGGGAGATGGCTGTAGTGGACAGGGAACCACGCTACCGAAGTCGCTCCTTGCTCCGTCCCACCTCAGCTACATCCATTGCACAACATTCACAAGCGTAAGGCACTAGAAAAATGTTTTCACAACTTCAAACTTTAGTTGTTCTTGAAATTTTGGCAGTAGCACCCTTCAGAAGTCTTCCCAGCCCTTTAAAATCTGGTCTCAGGAGATCGATAAAAGCCCGAAGGGGCTTTTATCAAGTAAATTGGTGTACCTGATAACCAGAAGCAACGGTGGAGAAGGGACGTACCGGTGCAGTTCACAAGACAGCAGTCTCCAGTCTCTGCTCGGAGACCTGCACCGGGTACCCGTCCAAGAAGCGGGGAGCCCTTCTCCCACACAGCTCAAGTGTCCTGTAAAGCCGGTGACGGCGGGAGCCGTCACGCTTGCACAGCTGGGAACAGAGCAGAAAGTGGCAGAAAGAAAGCACGTTGCCTCAGGAGCAGCAGCAAGGAGTTGATCCGGACCGAAAAGGGTTTTCCCCAACTCTTCCCGAAGATGCAGGAAACCTCACCACCACCCAGGTGCCTGGCAGGAGGTCTGCAAACAACTGCACTCACAGCGCAGGCGCGCTCCTTTCCCCCAAGCGCGGTTTGGGTTGCTTCTCTGGCGGAAGCACGTATGAGCAGGGACGCGTCCTGCCGCAAGCCCGACCACGAGATGCAGGAGAACCCGTCAAGGACTTCAGGGACATCAGTCTGCCTCTGGTTATACTGGAAGAGGGGTGTAAGTGAAACCTGTTCCACCATGGGAAAAATAGGGAAAAGTATTTGTAGCATGGAAGAAATCTCAGCGGTGCCACGGTGAAAGGTGACGGCGCAGGACTTTTCTCCGTACACACAAAAGGGATCAGGCTGGGGACGGCTGACAACTCCCAAGTATCTGCTCTGCTTGTAGCAAGTGTCAAGCATCCAGGCGGGAAGATCGGCTCTTACCAGCACTGACAAATCAATAAACATTAATGTGAACACCCTTCCCTGGTGCCTCTTCCATTATAATTTACCACTCCTCTTCACAGAGATACCTTACTCCGAACAGGCGGTATCTCTGGACAAAGTAAATCAGTGCAGCGTGTCATACCTGCAAAGCAGCGCTTTGTTTTGTGCTGTAACTCAGAAGCCAGCCAGACAGCGGGAACCCAGCAGAGCTTTGAGACAAATGGGAGATGAGAAGTCTCAGAACCAGCTCAACAAACATTACGGGCAGCAGAAGATCCCCTCCGCTCCTGTCTGTCCTGACTCCTGCCTGCAAACGTCAGCTGGTACAGCAGGGAAGCGTTCAAGCAAAGAATTTTGTTTCCTTTAATGCAGCGGGACACTCACAGAGTACTCTACACCAGCACAGGCTTCTTTCTTTAGAAGAAAACCCATTACAGCATGAGTGATACAGTGAATAAATCCATTTCTGGGGTGGGGGGGAAAGGCAACGTGTCAGCAGGCAGCTGTACAGGCACGGGGGCTCGCAGCTCCTTTAGTTTAGTTCAATACAAATCCCAGCCTCAGCCCAGCAGCATACTGCAACAGCAGCTCCCACCACCCCCAGTGCCTGCTCAAAAATATCTGCCGACGTTCGTCTCTGCTCTGTACGCTCAGCACACAGCTCTCCAGGAAGAGAATCAAATGGCAGGCACAATCAGCGCCCAACTACCTCACCTAAAGCTTAATGGCATTTGCAAATATTCAAAGGCTTTTTCCCCTCCCTCAAATGCAAAAACTACTCTTGCCGAGCGCTACAAGCACGCTACAATCATAATGCTTAAGGAAAGTTTAAAGTGCAAAGAAAATTTTCAAATGCTTTTTAAAGACGGCTTGAAGTCACCTGATGACATGAACCCCTCCTTCCCCAAGTCCTGTTCCCTGACTGAATGGGGTTTTTTTTAAAATAAAAATCCAAACAATCAGTTAAGGAAAATGTAGTTTAAAAGAGAAAAGCATCCCAAAATAGGCAGAAATGAACCTGACCAAGTATTATAATAAGATCATTTGGGAAGACAAATCTGAAGGTTGTGAACATTTTGCTGGACGTTATCAGCAGCTCAGCGTTCTGTTTGAAATAAGAACAACTTCTGTCCTTGCAAGCAACTACCCCCCGCCCCCCAACATGGAAACTACCTTGTTTATAGATTTCTTCCCCAAATGTAACCATTTTGGTTAAGGTGTGCTGGAAGGACAAGGTTGGCCCCCGCACGCTGATGTCAGTGCTGCACCTTTACAGTCAGACACCGCTTGCAAGAACATGCCAGAGACAGACAAGTGTTTCGAGCAATCTGGTGCGCATGCTCCCCACCTCTTCCATGCGGCACGGTTTCCCTCATCGGAACAAGAAATGATAGAGGGAAACGTAAGCTGGAAGACGAGTGCCACCGCCGCTCTCGCATCCTCTAACGCTGTCCCGATTCTGCCCAGAGCCGTGGCTATCACTCAGCGCGTGTCCAGCACTAAGGCTGCAGAGGAAGAAGCTGCCTGAGCTGGGACTCAGGGCTGATCATCTCTCCAAGGCTGGGCACCTAAGTGCTTGAGTAATGGGCAAAGGATCAAACTGCTATCATGCCTCTTCTTCCAGCTCAGCCGCTCTGCCATCCCCTTGCCTGTTTTTATTTTGCCGTGCCTTGCTCTCTGATGGGCAAAAGGAACTAATGTGCTCAGCTGCCTGAGGAAGGAGATTGGGAAGTGTTAAGGAGAGTGGGAAAACCCAGCACGGGGCGAGGGAGGGTTAAACGATGGAATATACAGCCGCCACAAACCCGCCCAAGGCTTCAGACGTTGGTATCCGCACTAACTAAAAGTTGAAGAGCTTAAATCAATGCAGAGACAGCTCTAGAGCCAACCTGGCCCAGACGATGAAGCACTTGCTGGAACCAAGAGAGGAACCTTGTGCATGAGAGGTCCTACAGCAGCACAGGCTGGAGGTGCTGCAGGAAAAGCAACAGGATCGGTGGCAGCTTGAATGCAACAGCAGAAAGGAGGAATCCAGGCTTACACCAAGACTTGGAGATGCAGTGCGAGTTTCACGTAGCCTCCCCTCCTTGCCACAGTAAGAAGAAACTGTCCAACAAGGCACATGAAATCTGGACACCGCAGTCAGCACAGAGAAAACAAGAAAAAACTAACTCTGGAAAAGACAGATGTGAAAAATCACTGTAACACACCCTCCTGAAACAGAAAACGTTGTTCCTAAATAGACTGCTTTGATTTTATCCTCAGATCGTTAAATATGAACAATAAAGCCCCTTTTCTGTAATTCTATTTTTACTCAAGCCTTTCAGTACTCACTCAAGACCTTACAAAAAACATGAGAACTTCGGAAAGGATGCAACAAGAATAAGACAACGTAAATACCTCTGGAGAAATCATTTCACGGACGAGGCTGCTGCACAGGTTCCCCACACTACAGAGGACACGTGGGCAAGCAAGCCCTTCCCAGCGTACAGGAATTCTGTACGTTTAGATGGATTCACCACCGCCACGCCAGCAAACCCACTCAGACGTTGACTTCCAAGCCTACACGTGCCAAGTGCATGCCACCCGCCGTGGCATGTCTCCCCACAGGCCACGCTTTCCTTAACATTTATCACTGATGGGTAGTAAGTTTATTCTAAAATGGCTTATGCTCAACCTATAATATTTTAGCCAAAAAGACAAATTATTTTCTCATACCAAACTCCAGTTAGCTTTCCTTCAAGTGTTTCTCTCACAAAGTTGCCTGCACGAGCAAAATCTACAGGACTGTTCCCATTTTGGACAGCAAAACTCAGAGAACTGATCACACCCCTGCAGCTGCTACGCACGAGGTGCACAGGGCAGACCTGCTGCTGCTGCTCCAGCACAGAATGAGGCCATTACTATACTGTCGCTATTTTAGTATTTCCCATCCAAGGTTCATAGTCTTACCATGCAGGATGAGAACAAACCGCCTTTCTCAGCAGAAAGCATTTTAAGGCAGTTTTAAGGACGAGAACCATGATGTATAATTTTATAGTCCGCATTACTTACCATCTTAGATGCTATGACTCTTGTCATAGCGGCTTCCAAAATCCGATTTTTAATTTTCTAATTTGAAGGTGTACTAAAGGTGGTAACTCTTCAACCGATTTTGCTGTTCTTTTCTTAGGCGCTCTACTTTTAGTCATCAGATAAAGGGATTAGGTCTTACATCACTGTTTAATACCTCTGGAAGAAAACATGACACTAGAACAAGAGGCTTCCTCGGTCTCGGTATCTAGCACTATTTTAAAACATGCTATCCAATTGTCCCCTTGACAGGTATTCAAGTTGGTGAAAGCAAACTATGCTCTAACGTTATAAGGTTAAAAATAGCTGCCAGAAATTAAATTGACTACGCTTGAACAGCAGCCGAAGACTACAGGCTCAGATACAAAACAAGAATCGGAATTCATAGCAGGGAAAGCCAGAGTAGGCGTTAATGAGCTGCAAGACTGACAATTATCAAACCACCTAGCTCTTCGTCTCAAACAGCAAACGTAATATTAGAGAAAGCGTTGCTGTATCTATTGGCATGATGGAAAATTATTTTTACTCTCTTATTTTTGGTACTGAAAAGTCAATAGATCTAGACATAAAATAAACCTAAGCAGACATAATGACAAAAGTAGCTCATAAAACACAATTTTATTGTCATAACTGCTGTGGGAAGAGACACCCCTATCAAAAGTTGTCTGAGGAACTAACAGGCACCTATAAATCAGGGAAAAGAAAAAATAATCACAGGAGGAATGTAATCTGGATGCAACTGAAATGATACTTCAGGAACGAGTGGCTGGTAGAGGACAGCATGCTGCTAACTTACCAGACTGGTCTTAACTAGTTCTAATTCTGCAGAGAAACTGAACAGTTCGAGCTAAAAACCTCTCTTCAGGAGCTGCATTAAGTACTTTAGGTCGCCTCAGCTGTACGTTTTGTTTTCCCCTGAAGAAGTATCATGCCTGGCCAGTGACGACAAATGGTCAATAAACTCTCATCAGAAGGGCTGCTCTAAGATACATCCTAAGTATCACGTACAAAACTCTTTCTTCGGTTGAACGCCTGTTTCCCTGGATAAGGGAAGGCACAGTAATGTCCCACAAAACCAATAGGGAGACCAAGGTCCTCCTTCGTACGCACATCCAGCACGGGAATAGTGGGATCGCAGTATCTCTCTATGCGGGAAAGACGTGCAAGAAGTGATTGGATTTTAAACTGCTATTAGATGCTTTATGAACCTTTCATTTAAGCAATTAATTCTAACACACCAGGCAAAATTTCAATTCAGAGAGCAGTCATAGGGGAATTTGGAAGAAATGACAACCAAGCGGAATCTCCGCCTACCGCAGCCACGCAAAGTACTCTTGGCTACGAGACCTCAAAAAGGCGTCCTACTATGGTCACTACACTTTTGCACGTCAGTTCAAAAATAAGTTTGAAATCTTGAAGAGGTCACACACTACAAAGGAATTCACCATTCAAAGGAGAGCGCGCTCGAAGAAGTGACCTCTACGTTCAACCTACTACACCACATGCTCAAATCCTTAATTCTCTTACACCCTTTCCTGACTCTCCAAGGTTTCACAGCTTCCGTATCACCCTGGGCAGGGGAGCTTGCTCTGACAACCTGCTTTAAGGTGTAAAGGTTTTGGACTTTCACCTTTCCTGCCTTAGGGCCATCCGACTCCTTTTGCATGCTGAGAACACCTGGATCACGTCCTGGCAGACCAAAGACTCAACCAAAGGCATGACCTGAAGCAACTAAAGCAGCAGAAAACTAACTTAAAACAAGAACCAGGCAAGGTTTTGAGCTCATATTCACACTACTGATGCTCGCCACACAACTGGAAAAGAAAGTGCCCAAAAAAGGTTCTAGATCATAGAGAAAGGGCAGACATCAGTCTGGTTGAACTCCAGACAGAAAGAAGGTGGAGCAGGAAGACCGTGACAAGTATGCGGGTGGCAGAGGCAGGGAAAACGTTCAACAAATCTTTTTCAAGTAAATAAAGAGCATCTTTGCTTTTGACTGTGCTCACAATGAGAAGAAGAAAAAGACGACGTAAATGTGTGCAATGTTAATTCAGCATCCCCCCCACTTCTTTACCATTTACCATCCGTGTTTGAATCAGTGCATTCTGACGCTTGAAGAAGGGGTGAATCCCACCTGTGCTGTCTGAAGCATCTGTATGAGGAGCATGATGGCAAGGAGATTTGCTGAAGGAAGGCAATTTGTAATCCCACTGCCACACTCCCTACACGCCCTCTGTTCAATCCCGTCAGCTGAGGTACTACCAAGAGAGAGAAGTAAGAAGTGCAACAGATCTGAGGAGAAAAACAGAAGACAACTTTTCAAGTCTGGCAGAAGAAAACCCAGTGTTTCTTGCAATAATGCCAGCACCACAGGTGAGACAAATGCTGGGTCTTTTCCTCTGATTTCAAAATAACCACAGGCAGCTAAACCCACAAGATGTTGTCCCCTCCTGCTGCTCAAGTTGCCCAAACCAACACAAATTTTACATGAAACGCGTGTTCACTGCATGAACCTTGCCAGACGAGCTTGACTGAGGCACGTAAACAAAGGGAAGTGAAAGAAAATTCCCAAAGAGTCTGTATACTGTGCAGCTGAAACAGAAGCAGCACCGCAACACTGCTATTAACATGAAACACTAACATCTGTCCTTGTCAGAAATCAGTATTTTTGCTAATAAAAAAAATCCCATTCCTTTATAGAAGTGAAACACACATGTTGATCTTCAATTATATTTATAGAAGGCCATTTAGTTTCAGTGACCCCACGCAAAAAAATCCAATCCCAACAACAACAAACTTACCAACGCTACTATCATCTCAATGATCTGATGATTAAATCTACTTGACTCCCTGTCAGGGAAAAAAAAAAAAAAGGTGGACAAACGGGGGCAGTGACAGGCTGGACTCTACCAAAACCTGTCTCAGCTGCTGCTCACACAACGCTATGTCTTGTGCCAGTGAGGTAGCTGATCGTTCTATTGCTGTGTGCATCGATGCACCGACCCCTCTACAACATGATATGCGGAGAGCAGGGTGAAGTCACAGCGTTCGTCTGAACTACAGGCAGCAAATACCTGCCGTCCCGTGCCTTACGCTGGAGAGGAGAGAGAAAGGGTGTAGTCCTCAGGGGGT
Organism: Gavia stellata; assembly: GCF_030936135.1. Classification (NCBI taxonomy): domain Eukaryota; kingdom Metazoa; phylum Chordata; class Aves; order Gaviiformes; family Gaviidae; genus Gavia; species Gavia stellata. The sequence goes on from NC_082608.1 coordinate 2,227,966, forward strand.
TCACCCAAACCCTTCCCATCACCATAAGGCTGGGGCCTCTGGTGGGGTTCACTCCTATACAGCCTTCCCATGGATGCATGCTCAGCACTGTGCTTCATCCACTGGGGCACGGGGGAGCCTGGCAAGCACAGGGTTGAAGGAGGGAGACAGACAGGATCAAGAAAGCTTGAAAATTAAAGTTTTAAAATATACAAAATGTAACACACTGGAAAAAGTTTAAAAGTTGCAAGACAAGAAAGGAAAAGAAAGAAATATAGAGGGTGAGCAGAGAGGACTGAAGATGGTGGGGGAAGACTCCAGCTTGGGAAAAGGAGTGGGTCAGGTCTAGACAGCACTACTCCCTCTGGTAGCCACTCAGTTCCACCTCATCCTTGCGGCGACGGTGCGTGAAGAGGGAGCTGAAGGGGTAGAGCTTGGCTTTGGCCTGGAAGCGCTGCCCAGCAATGTCGATCTCATACTCGCCCTGGTTGATGAAGTCAGTTGTCACCACCAGCTCTTCTCCCGTCTTCTCGTCAAAGTGCTGCACAAAGCCAAGGCAGACGTGGCGCTCCAGAGTGTAGCTGTAGGCACTGCTGGTGGTCTTGCCCACATAGCGGCCGTTGCGGAAAATGGGCTCCCCCCACCAGGGCCAGAGGTCCATATCTGTGTCATGGTCCTCAAGGATGAACATGGTGAAGCGCTTGTACACACCGTTCTGCTTCTGTTCCAACAGCGCTTCCTGGCCAACAAACTGCATTCCCTGCGGAGAAAAGGAAGCATCAGCTGATGAAAGGAACATGAACTGTAGCGGCTGCTGCGTTTCAGCAGACAAGCTTACCGACACAAGGCGAATTTGCACTTGGAACTCAGACCCTATCAAGACAGGCTGCTTCTATAGGCAAGAAGCCCAGCTCATACAGAAGCTTTCCTGTCATGTTTGTTGTTTCAGATGTTAAAAGACACAAAAATATTTGTGAAGTGGGCCTTTAAAAAATTCATTCTCACTTTCACTGTAGTGAAAACATGTCACCATTCTACTTTTTGCCTTTTTTCCTGTTCCAGAAGTCTACTCTGTTTTATAAACCAGAGGGAAACTGTAACAACATACGAAATCTGTGTCCCTAATCACTACATTCTCTTCTCTGAATTACTTGATATTCAGATAATTCTCTGAATTATTTGATACAAGCATTTGCTTTGGCTTAAAGATGTGAGAAAGAAGGCAACAAGCAAGTGACAGAGATGGCACCTGCCACCACAACAAGCACCACAAAAGCTTCTATGTTTTAATAAAAATAGAGAACTCCCCTGTTTTAGTAAAACTAGAGAACCTCTATTTCTTCTTGGCACCTGTCCTCTTATTTAACTTCATTAAATGCCACTTGGTGCATAGGCTGGCTTTTGCTTCATCAGATTGGGAAAACAGCTGGGAGAAAGATGAACTCTGAGCATCTGTAAGGTACACAGCACCCTCACGACACTGAGCATTGCACACGCAAGCAACACAGGATGCCACACAGATCACTGGGAATGCTGCCCAGGAAGGAGGAAGACAGAATATTTTTGATATTTCTAGCACCTTTATGAAGTACGCAGCTCCATCAGAAAAACGATATATCTACCCACTTGGATAGCAGTCTCTTCAGTTCCGTAGTGCTCTCCCACCCACTCCTCCTGCAATAGCAGACCCCGCTGCAGGAGGTGATTTCAGTTTTCTGCTATACCTTTTCCAGCTTGACCTGGAACTCGCGTCCACACTCCATAGGAGTGGTAAAGGCATCCAGATCCTGGCCCCAGAACGCAAAGAACTTCTCAATGCGCAGGCTGCGGAGCGCATAATAACCGGCGTTCCGAATCCCGTACTTCTGCCCCATGTTCATCACCTCGTTGTACACGTGAAGGGCGTACTGCAAAGGAAGGGTGAAACACAGAGCTGCAGACAAACACCAGGAGAGCGCGACAGCATCTGACACACCACCATGGATGTTGCTGTGCCCTGCCTCCAGAGCACAAGTGGTCTGCCCGACTGGAATGCTACACAAAGCAGGGAAACTCCTCCTCGTGCCTGCAGGCAGCTTTCCCATGGTACAGACCAGACATTTTACTACCCTGAATCAACTTGGAAACTGTTTCCGATTATGTATGCAAGCAACCGTCTTAATTAGCTAAGGCTACAGTGTACTCTTACCTCTATGGGGATATAAAGCATGAATCCAGGTTCTCCTGTGTGAGTGATACTCATCACACGGATGCCATTAGCATAGCCCACGCTCATCTCCTGCAGAATCAGAGGGGTTCAAATCATCCAAACTGGAACACAGCACAGAGATCCAGAAGGAGCACAAAGCGTAACGCAAACCACACTGGCCAGCCCTCTCTCCCCTTCCTCACTGCAGTTCGCCATGGCACATACTTGCAAAGAATTTACGTTTAAAATTTAAATGGTGATGTCACATTATCCAGACTTCTTAATCGCTTCATGACACTTGGCGATAAGCCTTGGAACTAGGTCAGGAAAGGCTTGTATTCTAGATACAAGAGAGACGTTGAATTGCAGCTCTCTGCTCAGCCTTTTAACGCGACAGGAGACAACGACTCCCAAGTCACCAATCCCAGCTGCCCCTCTGACTGACAGCTTCATAATTGATTATATGAAATATGGCAAGATATCAAATGGCACCAAGCCAACAGTGAGTGGAATATTGAAAACAAATGCATATTCACCTATATATTTAGCAAGCAGAACCCGAAGAGAAATAATTAAAGTGAGCCTAGTGAGTTCATTACCAACCTAGCTCAGTAACTGCAGTAAATCTATACGTAAATCTAAATTCCCCTCTAACTACCCAAAACATAATTCTTCCCCTCCTTCCACGCATGCTTCAAAAAACCTAGCAGGGCGAGGAGGAAGAAGGCACAGTCACTCACCTTGCAGAAGAGAGAGGGAAAGTGTTCTGGAGTTATCGGAGCATATGACAACTCTGACAAGACATCCACAGCACGAGGGCCGATCAGATTGAGAGCTAAAGAGGGGAAGATAACAGTATTAGGATGAGACTGGAGAGGTCTTGCCGGGTGTCTAACTTGCATGTACACATGCCCCAATTTCTAAAGTCTTAGTGTTTATTGAACTAATAGGTACATTTACATTTAAGAATGGAGGAAAGAGTCGTTAAGCTCTCTCTCCAGACAGTCCACAGGAAAGGAAAGCCGTCTCCAGGTTTATGGCTTGCTAGAAGGAAGTCTGTGAATTGCTGTTTTCATCTAACTGTTTGGAAAGGAGACCCAGCCACCACTCTAGACACCTTAAACAATTAACTGGCATACAGCACAAGACACCGTTTGTGATTTCAGGCTGTATAAGGAGGTCTGCTTTCAGTCATTTCCTACCCGTGTACTTCCAGGTCACATCCTCCATGGTCAGGTTGCTGTCATCAGGCAAGCGGTTCTTCAGCCAGGCCCAGCAATGGACTTGTTGGTCAGTAGGGGAAATCATGAAGAAGCTGGAACAGACAAATTGAAACCCAGAAACAATGAATGGACAGCCACAAGATGATTTAATTCATTCTTTGTCCACGAATTACTGGAGCCATGCAGCAGCTTCCAAGCTAACAGGAGGCCAAAACAAGCTGGTTTGCGAAAACCACAGCTAAAGTCTCTGGATCAATGCCATCACATCTGTCATGATGAGAAACCCCAGCCTTCCAGCGTCAGCAGCAGCCTGGTGACAAGAAGTGACTAGAAGAGGAAGACAGGCAGTTCTGCAGAAAGTTCCGAGGGTATCTCAAAAGTCACAATCATTTTACAGAAGGTATTTGCAGCTCTTCACCACCAGTGATTCTGTCTACTCTGACAGTCAGAAGAGCGCTTGGTTCACACAGCAAGTTCTTGTTTCAGCAAAAGTCTTTTCACACACAATGGTGGTTATTATTAACAGTTTCTAAAAACAGAACTCCACTTCATATGTGAAAATGAGCTACTTGTCGGGTGAGTCTCTTTCATACAAACTGCTAGTTAAAGTACATTATTGATAGAGATAACATCTGCAGAAATGACTAGGCAAGGAGGAAAGCTACTGGCTTCACACAGAGAAGGACAATACTTTTAAGCAATACATGAATGCAGACAGAAGAGGAAGAGAAAGAAAAGCTGCTTCTAATTGGAAGAGCAGCAAAGAATGCTTTCACACCAATACAATGAAAGCACGCATAGAAAACAGTTCAGAGAAATAAAACCAACATTCAGCTGGGACATGCCCATGAAGAAGTTTTTAAAAACGGGAAGGTTTTTTATTAAATGCCAAAGAGAGCTCAAACTGTTGAGTCTAAGGACGAGATCCTGTGACCACATCAAGTTTGCACCAGAGAGCACAAAAAAGAACCAGAGACTGCAGAACTGAGAATCAGAGTACCCATACTGCAATGAAAGTTGAAATAATCAAAAAGCAGTATTTTCGGCATGCAATTCCAGTGAGGAGATTGGCCGGAAGCCAACGAGGAACTGTTTGGTTTGCACTTTCAATGATTACCTAAATTAATAAACTCTAGCGACTGCTGAAAACAATTTGTATTTCAACTGAGAAATTAAACATCTGAAGGCCAAACATTTTATAGAAATCTATGTTCATCTGTAGTCCCAAAAAAAGGCGTATTTTCCTGAATATTGGTAAATTCAGGAGCTCCCTTTCATCTGGGTTAGGAATATAAGTGGAGAATTGCGACTTTTCTTTTTAGTTTACAGCGGTGAAAGAAGTTTATCATTTCCACTAAGAGGTTCTTAAAGGCTCTAACACCCAAAGGGTGATGGATAAAGATGCTGTCTGCACACCTACCTGCGTTTGCTCAACCGCGCTATGCTGCAGTCGTTCTCATAACCTCCTTTCTCATTAAGCATGCCTGTATGCACAACGTGCCCAACCGGCACATCCAGGTCATTTGAGAAGAGATACTGCAGACTCTCCAGGGCCTGGTCTCCTGTGGACTGTGTGAATCGAAAGGGAGAGAAAGTCAGACAAGCTGTCTGAGCAATACAAATCCACTGGGGCAGATTAAGATCTCATCAATGTTCTGGCCCAAATTATTTCAATTTGTAATGATAGTGACACCGATATCTCGAGCGTAATAGGACACAATGGTGACATAGTGCCAGAGGTCAAATTCTATTTATAGACTAAGCTGGTATTTCTATAAACTGGGTCCTCGACAGACAAAAAGCAATCTATGCTAAATATTGTGGTACAACCTGAATTTGGTCATACAGCTTGACTTCCTCTATCTGTCCTCAATAGGACACACAGAATTTTGCAAAAGCAGACAATAATAAACTGAAGGCCACCTTTACCAAGCTGATGCTTTGTCACTCTCTAGGTACTTACGCTTATTTCAAACTTGGTAAAAGATGACATGTCAATGACACAAACCGCCTCCTTACAGCACTTGACTTCGGAGCCCACAATATCAAACCAGTCTGGTTTGTAAAAGGTTTTGCTCTGATCCAAATCCAGCAGGTCTAATGTAAAGAAGAATCAAAGGGACAGTTCATAAACTGGATGAACGAAGATCTTACGCAGACCAACAGTGATGCACTAGGCAGAGGAAAATACAGTCTCACCTTTCCCAGGTGGGACAAAATACTTGACTCTCTCAAACCCGTGCTTCTCCATCCACCTAGCTCCCTGTGCATCCAGACGGTCGTACAACGGTGAAGTACGCAGCTGCCTGCCAGTCTGGAAGTCCCAACGGGGAACCTTCAGATCACACATGAGGGCTGCAACAGTCAAAGATCCATTATTAGGTAAAGTGATTATTTTTATCTAAAATTTTCTTCCAGATTACCGATAAGCATGCTTACTAATTTCTGAACCGTTAACGAAATTCCCTCAAAACAGCTCTGACCTTCCTTTTCCATTTCTTGGAAATGGGCAACTCTGTTTTGACCCATATAGCTATTCAAAATCAGAATAACAGTATTTGCACAGAACGCCTATATTTGTTGACACTTATGGTCTCATGACAATACTGTCAAGATAACAAAACCTCTCTATTTTCATTTTATTTTCTCTATTTTATTTTCATGAAGTCATGTTGACTAGCATTAATTATGCCTGATTCTTCCCTGACAGCGCACTATATCACACTTACCATTTTGACAATACTAATGCTGGGGTAAGCAGCCCAAAGCTACCAAGGATCATCTAATTCACCTTCTTAAATACTGGCAGCTCAGCCTTTTCTAATTATTGAAGCTTTTCCAAATGGCTCCTACACCTTTTCAGCCCATATAGAATATTCTTATTTAGAAAACAAGTTACCCTAATAAATAGTTAGCATCCTCTCTGGTTACCACTGGGGAGTAACAACCCAAGGGTGCTTGAATACTTCTTTATAAATGTTAAGTTTCTGTGTAGGTCATTAACTGCTTAAAATTGAAGACAAGCTGAATATTTCTTACTGAATAATTTTATTGTTTTTGCCTCATAGCTAATGATTTAATGATTTTATTGACATTATCTGGTATTGGTACTTCTGAAAGAGTGGGTATAGGGAAGAATAGATTAGAATGGGAACGTAACACCGCAGAAATGGCATCTTTTACTTAATTTGTAAAAACTAGAGTGATTCTGCAGCTATCGGAATAGAGATTTGTATTGGAAAGCAACTGCAGAATAATGCCAAGAACGTAAAGTGATTTTTCTGGGAGGAAAGTCAAAGCATAAGGTTTTTATTTCCTGGATATAGCGGGGCTAAGAGGTTTACCCAACTTCTCTGCTTTCACCAGAACACATGTTTTTGGTTTAGACTTGGTATTCAAATAACCGTTCCTGTTTTGCAGCTTGTGAAGCACTTCATACTTCTCTTTGAAACTTGAAGAGAATTTGTCCACTTTATCTCGGGACAGATAATCAAACAATATGAGGAAACTAAGTATGGCTTTAGACAGGAACAATGACATCTCAAATCTATTCTGCAAGGTATTTATCACAAACTTTGACAGGAGAAAGCAGAATAGGTCTACACAGACTTCCCGAATGATGTAAGATAACTGGATGACATACTCCTAAGTTGGAAGTGACGGTTTTTCCACACTGTAATGCTGTGCAAAGAATAACAAAGTTTGAGACAGCGTAATGTTCCCAGTTAAGACCTTGGTATTGTTTTGTTAGGCTGGAGTCCTACAAAGACACCTACAAAGATACGCACAAATTTCCCCATACCAGAGGCAAAGCACAGAAATACGAGAGAGCACGGTACCGACAGCAATTCTTTAAGAAAAGTTAATAAGACCACCACTAATAAAAAAAACCCACCCTTTCCTTTCTCCTGAGAAGAGGCTATATTGCCACAAAGGAGGCCAGGAAGAAGGAAAATAGTTCTCAGAGTGGTGATAGAAGAGACACAGTGCAGCCAAGAGGAAAATCTTAGTCACCCTGGCCAGCACTGAAGGCAGAGACCTCACTTACGCATTACTTCCATCACACGGTGACGGAGGAAAGTACGACTGCTCTGAAGGGTACCAAAACGTTTCAAATCCAGAGGCCAGACGTTTTCTGACGGATACCCATTTACCATCCACTCGGCCAGGTACCTGATGGAAGAAGCAAAGAAAGACTGAGATATCAGTCAATGTCTTAAGGGAAAGAGTCTAGCTTTGAAGTCAGAAGCAAGGCATTTTGGACATGAGAATTTCTTGCAGCAGGGAGAGAGAAGACAGCTAACATGGTATTCTAAATGCTAGCAGAATCTGGAAGGTTTCCCTTTATAAAACCCATCCACCAGATTTCCAAATGATTAATTTCCCATTAGGATGAAACATACAGGGCAGCAGGAAGTTAAGGACAGGTGGCAAACGAAGCCAGAGCCTGGACAGGTAGCCTGGCTGACACTGTCAAGTCCTTGGGCTACGCTACAAAAGGAGGTGCCGAGTACGTTTAGGTTGGAGTTAGGAGGCTGACTGCTTTGTCGTTTTTCAGTACCTGGTGTAGGCTCAGCCACAAACCATCAGTGACAGCATTCATTTCAGCACGAGGTGCCAGCCAAGTTATGTTTAGCTACACTTCTAGCAGTGAAGGAGGAAGGCATGCTCCAGAGCTAAAGGACAAAGGCAGCTCAGACCAAAGCAGAGCAGAAGGATCTGTTCACAGTCAGTAAACAGAAAAACAAAGGGGTTTAAGACTGATCATTAAAAGTTACATTAGCAAGCTAAGCTGCTTATCTTGAGGCTGTAGCAACAGACAGACAAGTAAGTGTTTACCTTCAGAAACGCTCTGATTCTTAGAGAACCTCACTGCAAAGATTCTCTGTATTTTACATGACAAAGAAAAAAAAACACCACGATTTGCTTCCCTGCTGAGTTAAACTATTAGACAACGGACAGAAACTAGTGGAGGCAAATGCAGACACTAACACCTGCCATGAAAAATGAGCAGCTTGTTTAGAAGTCTGTACGGCAGAAGGGATGCTGGGTTGCCAAAACCAAATGGCAATCAGAGGGAGTCATGACCGTTCTGCAAGGAACTCTGCTGGGACCATACTTATATCCTGTCGAAGTATTTGCACTAACACAGGAACTGGATTTTACTGGGAAATGATTCCATCCCTAGCTCACCAGCAGAGGACAGTTTTTAACAGTACTGGCAGTACTGGCATCACGTATGCGGTGCTTCATCTGCATCAAGCTCACTCTGCTTTCAGAGAAATTAACTGTTGTGTCAACTTGAATGATCTAAGGACTTCAGTCAAATAATAAATCGAAGGGGATCATCGAGTACAGAAAATGAGGGAATATATGCTTTGCTAAGCTTTTACCTCTTCCTGGTAGATAAAAAAATTGGACCAGTTAGGGCTAAGGAAGCTTACTTGATCCCCAGCAGGCTGCTGATCACTGAGATGTGATGCCTGAGGAGAGGTGTGCAGGAGAGTCCAAGACAGATTTGGAATACACACAGGAGAACATAATCAGAACACGGCAACTGCTCCTCGCCTTCACTCAAGTTGGAAACAAAAGAGGAGTCTTTGTCAGAGAGGAGGTGACAAAGGCCGACCAGAACATTCTACACAGAAAGATCACCTGAACAGTCTCTTTTCTTGGTTAAAACCTTACTTACACACATAATAGTGATAAACCACTTACTTGCCTGCTCCCCCACCATATGAGATACCAGCTGAGTTCATGCCGGCCAGAACGAAGTAGCCCCGCACGGTGGGCGACTCTCCCATGATGCACCGCATATCTGGTGTGAAGGACTCTGGGCAGTTCACTAACTGCATGATCTGCAGAGCCTCCAAATCCGGCATCCGGCGCAGAAGGGCACTCAGAAGTGGCTCTAGGACCCAAGACAAACAAAGGCAAAAAGTCACAGCCTTCGGTCTCGACACATTTCAGCTATTTCACCTTCAAACCCGACAGCGTGACAGGGGCATGCTGTTACCTGAACAGATGGAAACTGCTTCCATGTTTCGATCGCAGGATAAACCGTTTACCTGCTGAAATCAAACTACTCGAAATGGATCACACAGCATACCATAAAAACAGCTGATCCAGACCTACAGCCCAGTATTGTTCTCAACAGTGCAAGAGCGTGTTCAGTTTTGTTAGGGAAAACAACAGGAATAGATGTCAAATAGACACCTAGTGAGGAGTAAGAACAGGCAAATCTATGACACTTGTCCCACGCGCTCTACCAGCCTCCACTTACCATCAGTCCAGAGGATCTCCTAAAAACCTGGTATGTTTTCCCTATTTAGTAACCCCTAAATCGACATCTCTTCTAAGTACTTGACCAGTCTTCCCCAAACTCATGAAAATATGCTACAGACACTGACAAGGAGTTCCACATGTTTAGTATCTGTTCCACATGTTTAGTATCTGTTGTATGAGGAATCACCTCCTTTTGTTTTCAAATTCACACTCAGTTAACTTTTTTTGATGCCTCCCAGTTGGGATAATAGAAGAGACAGTGAACAGGAGATCCCCATCTATCCTGTCCATCTCATTCAAGATTTCATAGACCTCTGTTTATTTCCCTTCTGTCATCTCTTTTTCCCAGCCCACTCAGTCATTCCTCGCTTGGAAACTGTTCCAAGCTTTGATCAGCCTCTTGCTGCTCCTTCATCAGGCTTTCTCCAGTCATACGATACCCTCTGGAGATAGGGAGCCTACAACACCACCTAGTATCTGGCAAACGAAGGATTTAGTGTTGCATAATGATTGTGTTTTCTGCTCCTTCCGTAATAATTCCTAACACGTCTTTCGCTTTGACTGGTACTGAGCTGATGTCTTCACAGAACTAATACAATTCCAAGGTCAGTTCAAAGCCCATCGTTTTATACGGTGAAAATAAGATCGCCCCCACACGCCCCCATGCACTTGCGTCACTTCACATTTATCCTCACTGAATTCTCTTGCCACTTCATTGCCCAGTCACGCTGGAAAGGTCCTTCGGCAGTTCTTCACAGTCTGACATTTGAGAGCGTTAATAAAGGGATAAGCTATTTACTTTGTTCTTCCTGTCCAGAAGTTACATCTGCATAGTACTCCAGATAAAAGCCCTCAAGATTCAGCACTAATAACACTCAACTTTACACACAAGCAGTAAAATAATCAGATTTGACATTACCTAAGAAGTTACAAACAAACAGTCTTTCTGACCTGCTCTTTTCCTCCCCTCTCTCATGCAGAGTGAGAGCCTGTAGTCACAGACTTTTTTTTCTTATTGATAAAGAGAGGGATCAGTGTTAGATTTGTTCTCACATCCAGCCTAACACTTAAGCAACTGCAAAGGCTATTTTACAATCAAAAGATGTTCCAATGAAAGAGATCAAAGCAGTAATGCAAGAGCTCAAACCACAGGAACTGCAGCCCTAGAAAAGGATCAAATATTGGCTGAGTAAGCTCTGACTCTGCTCAACTGTTCGGTACATTTGAACTGATAAAAGGGAACATCGCACGCACTTGCTTCCGAAACTTGGGCAATTTGTGGGTGCCAGCAAGCAGTGCCTTTTCATTTCAGCAGTACCTAGAAAACCAAAAAAGAAGTGGGTGCAGAGCTCGAGCAACTCATTAGTGAAGCTAATATCTTCAAGCAAGTCTGTAGGCATCTATAGATCTAAAAACCTTTAGCATACGCCAGCACAAAACTGCACCCCATCCTGGCTCCACCCCCTGGAGTTCAAACTTCTACGGTATCAGTAGAGTATCTCACAAAAATGAAAGTAAAATTAATCAATTTAACCTGGGGAGTAGCTGGAAGAACATACTACCACTGCAGAAAGAAATCAGTGAAAGCCCATCCATGCCTAGAGTCACTGCCAGAGGCACACGCATTCAACAAGGGATGCAAAGAGCTCTGACACAAGGGAAAACCAGATCCCTGGAAAAAAGGCACACACAAACTTACCAGGCATAAAAGAGGGAGGAAAAAAAAAAAAGAGACTCATAGACCATGCTATGTTTTTTCCTACAGAAAGAGTCCTCCATGTAAAAGTACATCCAGAATATAAAAATAGAATCAAATAAACGGGAAGAGAAAGACAGAACATTTGGAATATAATAAACCACTGGCTACGGTGGGATGAAGTCTGGGAAGCAACAACACCAAGTTCTACCCACAAAGTAACCGCTACCAATGGAAATGCACTTGGCAGTCACTGCTGAAGAGAGCTGCAGAAACAAAATACCACGGCTACATGGCAGGTCAACAGTGTTGATGTACAGTGTCACAAGAGGAGCAGCATGTGACACTGACAGTCAAAAATCAAAACGAAATGGAAGAACAGCGTTAGAAAGTTTACGTAGTACCTCGCCGCACCAGACGAAATTAAGACATGCTGAAGGTTAGCAGATGTTTTTACATACTATACAGGTATCGGTGTAGTCCTTGGTAAAGGGGTTTTATGCAAATTACTGACAAATGAAGAGATGAATGAGTTGGAGAGGACATTCATCTCTCCTACACCTTTCAGGTAAAGGCAGACAGACATGTGCTAGCTGGTCAACAACGGCCCGCATTGTTGCCAACTCTGCCTTCTGCTGAAGCCATGTGTTTCATTGCTGTGGGAATCTTTCATCCCCAACATACCAAAATGATCCCAGTCTTCTTGAAGGTTCTGAATCTCCAGCTGGTTCCGTCCCTCCGTGAAGAGAGGTTTGGGGTTTTTCTCAAAGCCTCCCGAGAGGATGCCACCTTGCCAGTTGCGTATGTAGATCCTGCCGTCTGGGTCTACAATAGCTGCAGAGGAAAGAAAAGAGGTGGGAAGGGAATTGAGAGAAGGGATAGCTACCGTAGGCTGTTGTTCCACAAACACCAATGATGGGGTCTGGTGACAGGCTGGGCCACGCCAGCGGCCCCCTGATGCGAAAAGGGACAGTCTCTGTCCCCCAACCCAACACTTTCACACCATTCTGGTTCTCTCGTGACACCTTGATGAGCCGGTTTAGATTACTAAACCAGCATTAACTCCCATCACAGCCATGCATGTTAACTTTTCGGCAGCACAGTAGACTGCATTGAACCTGAAGAGCACCCAAGCCAGCCGGACAGTGTTACCAGGAGTGGGAGGACACAAGAGGGAGTCAGATCCCTTGTGGAAAGGTAAGCTATTTTACTGGCTTGGTTCCACTGGAACTGCACCCAAGACCAGACCTTCCACTAAGACATGTCCTGCCCTCCCCCTCTTTCTCTTCCTATATTAAGGACAGTTAATTTTAATGGGGATGCATCACTGATCCAGTTTCCTGCAGGCCACCAGCACAAAGAAGGTGGACAGCACTGGGGTGAGGACAAGCAGTCAGGTCTGGAATGCTTCTTCCAGTGGCAGCTGTCAACTTGAAGCATTTATGATACTCCACCTGACATGTTCCATAGCAACTTTTCCCATGTACGGAAAAGCTGTGAATATATATACATATATAAAAAAAACCTCAGTCAAGTAGAAGTGAAGCACTCGGGGACTCTGGTCAGAGCTGAATTCCCTGGAGAGTATATACATTACTCGCTAGAAGCAAAAACTCTTGCTAAAGACTGAGAGTAAATAAGCAAAGCTTTCTACTTCCCAACCACAGTTTTCAAACACAAGGCCTTTTCTTTAAGAGATCCAAAAGCCAGAACATGGGGGAGGAGCAATTACCTCAAGTGTTTGGTTGCCCCTACAGCTCATAGACATGTAAATGCCATTGTAAAGCCTTAGCTTCAGTTGGAGGAAAGGAATAGATGGGCCATTTGGGGACAGCAGCCTGCAAGGAAAACACAGGGCCAAGGCTAGCACCCTCTCCAGCCCACAAATGCAACAATCCAAGTCTCAGACACACCTACTAGTCAAGCTAGAGTCAAGGTCATTCTCCTGCTAAGATGACCGACTCTGAAAATCAATTTCTGCAGCGAAAGCTTTCCCAAGAGTAAGGAAAGAGATTCCACCACTGAAAGAGGAATTTCAGAGCAATTCAGCGAGAATGTACTTCACAATTCCAAATGAGCTGAGAACTGATAGCCTTTAGTTGGCCTTTATGTCATAAACTATGCATCTCCCTGGAAAGGCGGATACAATTCACCGAGAAAAGTGAGGTAGAGCTGAAGAATCCTTACTTGGTAAGTTGCTTGCCAGAGGTTCCTTCAAAGGATGTGTCAGGAGGTAGAAGTGTTCACAGGCATGGAGTGGGATATTGACTGGCTCCTCCCCAGAGTGGCCCAACTCATAGGCCCACTGAAAGAAAAAAGTGCATGTTAAAACGCAAAAGAAAAGTAACCCCAATAAAAAAAGAGCAGGACAAAAGCCCAGGTCCTCTCTGTGGGTTTGCTTCCATAAAAGGCCAAATAAGATTTGGTTTAGTCCCCTAAATCTTAAGCAGACACACATTTTTTTCTCCTTGCTTAAAATTTGCACTGTTTGGGACAAAGACTGTTTTTCTGTTCCTCACATAAGACCTAAAAAGTGGGGCCCTGATTCGAGACGAAGAAGTACCAACTTACAATACATGAGCAAAATAAGATCTGTACCCCAAAGTCAACACTAGGCTTAGCCTCTAGAAGCAGAACAGGATTTATGTGCCTGTACTGCTAAGACGCCATGCTGACAGCCAGCTGCAAGCGGAGAAACAGCAACTGTCAGTTGTATTTTCAGACTGGAGAAGACATGATGTGAAAAAAACCGACAAAAAAAGAACTTTCAGTGTGTGTGTGAGAAAGGGAGAGAGGGCTAGAGAGAGACTTAACTGCCTCACTAAGAGCCAAAGCAAAATTCTTCCTGTCAGAAGCATGCACCCCCCAGGATGGAGACAATGGGCAGAGCTGCACCAACAAGCTGCAAGGGTGCTCCTCAGCAGGTTAACATCCAGCCTTTGGTGCCAAGCAAACAGCAAGCACTGCTTTCTTCCTTCACATCCCTGCTGGTCTAAGAAGCTGAATAACATGACTTTGATCTACTCCAGTAATCCAAGCCAAAGCACAAACCATAAAAAAACCCCAAAAAAACAAAAAAAAAGAAAACCAAAAACCACCCCTGAGGAAAGTGCACATGTTCTTAACCAAAGGAAAAAACAAAAGAAAAAATTTAATAATTCAACCTGGCCAGCACAGTTGACGAAGTACTGGCATTGAATCTGTCCTCTGTCGGTCTCAACTCCAGTCACACGACCCTTCTGGACTAAGACATGACTGACACTCGTCCGTTCATGAATCTGGACACCTGAAGAGGACATCAGAAAGTCAGTATCCCACAAGCCCTCTTCCTAATGTGTCAGGCTGCTAACATTAAACCCTTAAACTCAAGCTACATGCTTATTTTCTCTTTAAGACAGAATTTCTATTCTTGAACCAGTCATTCTTAAGTAAAACCATCTTATTTATAAAATGTCATGCGTACAATTTGTACATAATTTAAAGGCTGAAACTGTGAATAGTTACAGTACTTTTTCCCACGTGACAATTTGGGTGATAAATACACCCTGTTATCAACAACATGAAAAAAAGAGTCTCAACTCTGGATTTCTTCCCGTTACAATTCCTTTACGCAACGAAGTCTGTAGTTTCAAATGGCAAGACTGGTTCTTTGATGGGGAATCAGCAGTTTTGTGAAAAGAAAAAAAATCAACAGTACGCAAAAAAAGCTGGACTAAAAGAAACTAAGAGATGTTATCTTCCTAAGTGGCTTCTTCCAATCTGATGGACTTTCATCCTTAATGAGCTTCATCTCTGTTATCATATCTAACCTTTCTCCCACTTTCAGACCACTCTGAATTTGCCAAAGTGCAGGGCAAACAGCATTTATTACTGCTCTTCCAAACCCATTTCCAAAGCATGTGTGCCCAATGAAATATTCCACCAGGACTCAGTCACACCTTTTCATTTGTAGGTAATTAAAACTCTTTTGATGTGTAGTTTTGAGTCAGGTCCTACAAAGGATTGTTTTTTTGTGATAAAAGAGTGTGTGCTTATTCAGAGAACTATATAACCAGTAAGGACAACAAACTGGTGCTTGACCTATCGCAGCAGATCTGTAAAGATTCAGTATGTTAAAAAAATTTCAGCCTGTTCTTTGAGAAAAAATAGATTTTAAAGAATCCGAACCTTACAGAAATAACCCAGTTTTGGTCTCCAGTGCTCAGTTAGAATACCAGAGGAGATGCAGAACATAATTTTCTTTTATGGAAAGAAGATGACTATCATGCAGGACAGCACTCTATAGATAAAAAAACCTCATACCATTCCATGAGGCAGCGGTTGCCAGAGCCAGACTCACATTGGCAGATGACACGAGCGCATCTTCTGGCACATACATGGCCCCCACAAGGTCGTGGATGTTGATCAGTGGGTGGAGCTGTGCCACTTGCTTTGGGGTGATAATTTCACAAGGTATCCCCATTACACTGCCACAGAACATAAGAAAAACGCCGTCATTACTCTTACAGGAGAGCTGGTGCAAGCTTAAGATCAGTTATATTTCCTGCTTATACGTACTTCAGCGATGAAGCAATGCGTTTCAGAGAGATTAGTCGATCCTGAGTCTGAGCCAGTGAAATAGAGCCTGTCTTCATGTACCCTATGACAATGACCAAAGTCAAGTCAGATTTGGACAGGTTCTTGAAATCCTTTTAATCTCAGACCCATCGCTTTAATATAATTGCAGACCTGTTGCTTCCACTACTCGGGAGGCTGGAAATCCCTAACCTCCAAATAACTTTAAAGACTTATCACTTAGTAATTAAAAACTGCATTAGTCAACTTTTTCTGAAAAGCAATTTAATTTTGACTTGTGATCTAACTCTTTCTACTAAGTTTACTCATGTTTATAAAAAAAATTAAACTTCACACATGGTACCTATTAAAAGAAAGAGAGGTTACTGGCAAAAAAAGCGATCTAATAACTACTCAGAAGAATAAAACCTCAACAACTAAAGGCAGACATTTTGTGACTCCACCACCTGCAACAGATTAATACTAATCTTCATTACAGGCACAGTTATTAACCTCTGTTGAGCCTGACATATATCACAAGTCCATGTCAGCAGAAAACTTTCAGTGACCAAGTTCTTCCTATCAGGCACATGCCTGAGCATTTTAGAGGGAGAGGGATAATTTCAACACAATGTTTTCTTATTATTTCCAGGGTGAGACTAGAGTAAGATACCTTGCTTTGCCTGTGCTTTAGCGCTTCTGTTAACCTTCTTCTCTTTCTGAGAAGTGAATCGTTGCAGAAAATGAGCCATTTGCTCCAGTCACTGCAATATACTTTTTAGTGTCCTTGTGAAAAGCCACCTACGTTTGCCCAAGTTACAGAAAACATAAGAACTGTCACAGTTTGTGGGTAGTCTGCCTTCGGTTTGCTCATCTGACACCCTTCTTCCCATTCTTCGGATTACATTAGTAACGGCCCTTTGCATCTGATTCAGTCCAAACGTATCGTTTTTGAACACTAACTCTTAAGACATGGTAAAATTACATTCGTATTTCGGTGTCGATACTTCGATTCGGTTTCCCAAAGATTCCTCAATGAATACACTTCCAGTACCTGTTTTGACGCCTGTCTCTTGTTCCAGCTGCTGGTAGAGCTTGTTTGAATAGTCTGCCATCTTCAGCTCCACGGACACGTGCCTGGCTGTGCTCACGATGCCAGCACAGAAGCGAGTGGTACCAGCAGCCAACCTGCAGAAGTTGCACAGAAGGCCTCACCCGGCTGACAGGCGCAGAGGCGAGCACCCCCCATCAGACAGCTCCAGCAGCTCTGCTGACAGCACGAAGCAGACAGCAACCTCTCCCCCAAACATACCAGACCAAAAGCTGCAAGTTGGACGATGCGGGGATAATGCAACCTCTAGAATGCTCTTCCTTTAGCTCACTTTTGAAAACACATTGTATTCCAAACCCATTTCTCTTTACCTAGTCCTAACCACTGAATTTTTTCAAAGAAAGCACTTGAAAAAACATTACCTTATGCTTAAGTCGACCTGCCTACCTGATTCTTTCTTCCTCCAAAGCAGGATTTCCCTCAAATGAAAATTAACTTGGATTTGAGTCTTGCATCTTTGCAGTTTACAGTAAGAACAAATCCCTTTTACTGTGCAGCAACTGCCATAGACAGGTACACCTATTTCTTGTCCCTTTTTACACCGCCCTTAAACCACTGTCCATCTAGCCATTTGGTGAAGGGCTGCTGTAGAGATAGAGACCTATTAAAAACTCCCTGCAGCACAGACAGGTGAAGGCAAGGCAAGACAATTAGATTGAAGCATTTCTCTCGCAACCTGCTTCCACAATACTTCTAAGTCATCTTTCCTGCTGCTAAAGCAATCCTGCATTTTTCCACTTGCCTATGCAAGCCTTGGACAAGACTGCTTTTGGCCTAGCGTGTCCATATTCTCTTAGAAATTCAACCTAAAAATGAGTTGGGTAAGGTATTCTTTTTGCTACATCCCTACTCAATCACAACCGGAACAGCTGAAGCGCAGTCTCACCATGCTGTGCTTCACGTAAGACGTTTCTGCTAACGCAATGTTGTTCTTTTTCCTCAAGCACACACACGAACTGAGCTTGCGCAGCGTCTAACTCAATGAAGATCTGTAACGGGGTATTCATACTCTGCTCCGGGCTAGTAACAATTACGTTTCCCAACAAATGAAGCCTAGCAGCTAATTTCACTCGGAAGGACACCACTCACAAGGTGTCAGATGAGATTACCCAATTTCCTCTCTTTGCAACAGTAAAGAACTTGATACTACCTGCTTCCCAGCCATGCAAAGTCAAGGAGTCGCAGCTAATTATTCTTGAAGGCAGCATCAGTCCAGAGTGTCAGAAGCTGCTGCGACAAACACCTCTTCAAACCCCCAAAATCTTAGCACTGCCTCATGCCCAAGGTCCCCAAATTGCTTAATGAAAACACCACGAATCCACCTCCGAAACAGAAATCTAAACAGGGCCGTACCGTCAACTTCCAACAGGATCTACGTACTCTGCCACAGACTGCAGAGCCAACTCACTGAGGAGCACACGAAGATTTGTATTCAGCCAAACTGTAACGGCCTTAGCTTTTTTACAGATAGGCACTAAATCCTGTAACAGACAAACTAGATAATCTGAGCCTTTAACTAGCTTACAGGGTGTTGTTTTACTGGTCTGCTTATAACTTCCACGTCTTGCAACCTCTTTTGAGCTTTGCTAGTGGTGTAACACTTTATATACATATCACATCCTACTTCTAGATGATGAATAGGGGCTGGATGATTTACACAGATTTTTAGTTCTCTTAAAACAGTCCATCTTTGTCACCTGCACTGTGTTTTACATGATTACCTGCGATTATGCCAGAGCAGATGGGTATCTCCCGAAGGAACTGCAGTCCATGGAAAACCCACGCCAGGGCAGAGTTCTCCTGATGGAAACTGCGGCCCGTGGAGGACCCAGACGGGAGCCCCGTACTGCTCATAGCCCCACCATTCACCCCCACCGCTTCTTGGGGCGGAGTGGGGGGGGTAGAAGACCCTGAAGCACAGGAGTGAAGTTGAGCACAGGAAAGGAAAGGTGGTTTGTTTAATGTTTGGTTTTTGTTTCTCACTACCTGAATCTATTTTAACTAGCATGAAATAAAGTAATTCTTTAATTATTTGAAATGTATTCTCCCTAAGGCAAGTCTGTTTTGCCCATGGCAGTAACTGGTAAGCAATCTCTATGTCTTTATCGTGATTCATGACCTTTCTCAGCCTACTTTCTCCTCCTCTTGCTGAGGAGGGAATGTGAGTGGCTGTGTGGGAGTTTGGCCCTTAAGCCAGGCTAACCCACCACAATCACAGGAGGGATACCCTCCACTTGCAGCTCTGCCCCGTGCTTGGGAAGAAGTACTAAGTGTCGTTACTAATCTTCAGTATAAGCTTATTCCAGGGGTCCAAGTCCAGGTGAAGAGGTAGAAATAACACGTTACAGCAAATGCTGCTACACATGGAAGTCCTGCTTCTTTGGTTTTGTTACCAGAAATCCTTACCTGCCCTGCTCAAGTAAGACTATATCCTTCCAGCCCATCTTGGAAAGGTGATATGCCACGGAGGTGCCCATGATTCCACCACCACAGATGACAACCTGCGCCTGTGCTGGCAAGGAAACCGGGTGAGGTTCTGCTGTACTTGAGGTACTTCGCCGGGAGCAGGTCATTCTTCTCCATTTCGGGTTAGCTGCCCGCCACCGGACATCTGACAGTAATCGGAGAAACATCCTGGCAACTATTTGTCAGTTTTCTTAAAGCACCACCTAGACGCGTTCAGACGTTAACTCAGTACCACTCCTTCTAGGAAGGAAAAGACAAGAATCACGTTACTGCTTATCTTATTACATGCAGGGTTGGCAGCGGCAAACATCACATGGCGCGTCGGGTATAAGTGGACATGGGAAGCTGATGAGTAAACAAATAGAAGAGCAGTTATTCAGTCCTGAAACAACAGTCTTGCTATCAAGATTTAAACTTATAATGGGTACAGAGCATTACACCTTCGTTTTTGACGGCAGCGTAACTTGACGACGAGCAAAGAAGCAGCCGAAAGCTGGAAAAGGACGGTGAGAACGCCCTCGCACCAACAGGTAGGTCGGAGAAAGCCAGCAGGCACAGAGCGTGCTCCGAAACCTTTTGTAACAGCTGAGGTTAAGAAGGTGTAAATAAGCTCGATTATTAATGTTGCCAGGCCTTTACCTGAGGAAGGAAACAAAGTCTGCGATCAGGGTAACTAGAGCAAGGAACTAGAGACGTGCTCTCCGATAGATAACGTTGGTTTTACCAGGCCTCCAACGGCGGGAACACCACCAGCAGCTCAGCCCGGTGCCCAAAGGCATTTAAGGCTATGCCTGCGCCGAGCCGGTTAGTGCTGGAGGTTGCGGTTTCCCGTCTCCGCAGCCTGCCACACGCCACAGATCCCTATCGAGAAGGCGGCACGGCGCCCGAAGGGCCGCCCCGCACCTGAGGGGAGGGGTGTCAGGGCGGGAAGCGGCGCCAGCCCCAGCCCCGCCGGCCTGCTCGCCTCCGCCGGAGCCCCCCACCCCGGGGAGCGGGGCGGGCCCGCGGCCGAGCGCTGCGGGGCCGCTGAGGGGAGGTCAGGGCGAGGAGCGGGGCCCAGCCCGGGCGGCCGCCGGGGAAGCGGGCCGCGGGGACGGCGGGGCCGCGCCGGCTCACCTGGGGGGGCCGGGAGGCCCGACTGACCTTCCGCGCTTTACGGCCGCCAGCCGCGGCGCGACAGCGGCCCCTGCGCGCTGCGTCAGCCGCCCGGCGGCCAATCCCCAGCCCGGCGGTTGGAGGCGTGGCCGAGCGATGCCCCGCCCCCGGGAGGCGGGCGCGCCCAGCCCTAAGGCATGAACTACAACAAGTGAAAACCTGCAGACTCTTTTATTAAATTCTCCCATTTCATCTGTACAGAAAAAAATGCACATTATTATGTTCAGAATCTCAGTAACATCTCAAAATTACACAGCATGAACATGTAAAAAAAAAAAACAAACCAAAACAAGGACCGGCCAGGATTTATACACAGAAAGGGAAAACAATTTACAAAAAGTATCTTGTTAATGTCACATTTAAAAATAATAAAAAAAAAGATACTAAGTTCAAACAGCTTCTGCTGTACAATAGGAACCCGCTGGGTCTGTTTTGTACACTGCGGGGGGCGGCCTGCAGTGCCCTCCCGAGGGGTACCCCCGCACCTCCCCGAAAAACCCGGCTCTGCTTCCTCCGGTGCGCCGCCCAGTCCAACACAAACCGCTTCTGCTCACCTCCGTCCTGCACGAGTGCCACACCTTGCCCTTTTCCCCACGTTCCCACTTCCCAAGGCAAGAGCTACGCAAGCACTCCTACCCAGTACACACAGGGGGGGTCTCGGGGTGCAGCGATCCACCCGGGAAGGGATCTCTTGCTTTCGGTCAGCTACGGAATGGAATTTGGGTGTTGTGGAAGGAGAAAACAGCAATCTGCCTTTGGCCGGTGAGCAGCAAGATGTTACTACTCCTCCTCCCTGTCCCACACAGGCAGCATTCGGGCGCTCGGTAAAGCGGACACAGAATTCCGCCGGCACGGCACAAGCAGCCGTACCGGCCGAGCCCTTTCCCGTACCGGCCGAGCCCTTTCCCGTACCCGTGTCATTTGGGTCCCCGCTCACCACCATGCAGCAGCGGAAGCCAGGCGGCAGGTTCGGCGCCCAAGCAGGGAGACGGCCTAAAGATCAGTACCTGGGAGCTGCCTCGAAGATTTTTAAACCCCGTAAGGAAGAATGTACTTCTACACAAAGGGAGACGACGGCTGTTTGAGTCCACAGAGCTGTATTTTAAATAGGGACAGAAGTGCTAGATGAAATGTTCTGGTTTCATACCACGCTCATGCACTCACACGCACCTCAAAACTACCTTTTCTTTAAACAAAACTGATAAAGTAAAAAAAAAAAAAAAGTACTACAATCTTCTTTCAACTAAATAATGAAGTTGTGTTTTAACAGAAGTCACCATCCACCTTGAACACAATTCCTCTACAATAACACGGGATTCCAGCGATCCCTCACGGCTTCCCTCTGCACCCACCCGCAGTTAGTTTCTGTTCTTACAGACATTGACTCCTCTCCATTATTTTTCATCCAATGCGCTGACTGTGGATTCTTTCAGAACAAGACTGATTCTATCCACGTGGATTTTTTTAAGTGTCAGATTCTGGGTGAAATGCTTCGATTTAGTTACAGAATTATTTGAACTTCATTAGGGCTTTCCCAGCCCTTTGCAGTGACACAGACACACGGGTACTCAGCTCGCTGGACAGCACTTGAAGTGCCAGGAATTTTGTTCCCACCTAGACACGTTACTCCAGCAGCCTGAACGACAGAGGCGAAGCAGGAGAATCCCAAGCTGAAACTCAGCAAAAGGACTTGATTAAACAATAAATAAACTTATTAAGGTCAACAAGAACAGACACTAAGGGGCTAGCAGGAGTGAAGTAACGAGGTGCACATCATGCACAGTCCCCCTTACCCATGTCATCTAAACACGTGCCATCGTTTAGGAAAAATAACTCGTTAACCCTCGCAGCAGCAGGAGAGAAGCGAAGAGCTGCATGCCTTGCTAGGTTCCAGCCGTCTACCCCTTCCGTACATCCCCGGGAGCATCAGCATCACCATCTCTAGAATAAGCTCTCCAAGAGAAGGTTTCGTGATGACAAGGAGAAAAGAAAAAACCAACCCACACCTCCCAGATTCCATTCTGCAGAAGGCAGCCTTCTCCCCCGAGAGACAAGGGTCACGAAGAGGAAGGGGTACCCCAGGTTTTGCCACACCACCACTCTTCTCTTGGTTGACGGCAGCTATTTCTAGCGCTCTCTATTAGATCAGAGAAGTTAAAAAGGCTTCCTTGAGTTCAAGGCAACAGCAGTGTTTCTTACAACCTTTTCTTTCTTTCCCCGCAATGGCAAATGGTTACCTGCAGGCAAGAGGTTGTGTTGGCAACAGCACGAGCAGGTTATTTTTGGAAGAGTACTTGCGTGGGCTTCTGTGCTTTTGAGACCTCTACATTTTTAGGTATACGTGGAAAAGGAGGAGGATGTTTCAAGACTGGGACTGGTGGATTTCTAGTCACGAAAAAAGCAAATTTGGTCACGGGCAGTGGCAGGAGGCCCCACTTTAAAACACGAAGAGAGAACTATGCTCAATGATAAAATGGGCTGGACCCTTTGCCAGTGTCACACACCTTTAAAAGGTGGCTCTGTGCCTTAACAGTGACAAAGGACATCCGAGGAAATCATGCAGAAATTTATTTAGCATCCTACCTTTGCTTGAGAGGGCCTCTAGACACATACTTGTAACACCATCCCAGAGCACTCGCACTGAAACCGAATTCCCAGCTGAGCCTGCTGACACAGTCAGAAACACCACTGACCCTAGACTAACACCACCGAAGACCAGACTCCTAACGCAGCACTCCAGGCACCCTTACCTTAACCTGCTCCAAATTAAAAAGCAAAAAAACCCAGAAAGCCTTATATCTGAAAGTAAAGAAAGTCACCTTCAGAGCTGAACAGGGTTTACATTCAGAACTACGGCTACAAACCTACAATTTTCACTGCAATTTCTTTTGGAATTTAGTAGAAGATGCTATTTCTAGACAATAAACCATCTAATTAGGCTTTTCAAGCTAATCAGGTTACAAACTGCCTTTTCAAAAAGTCACAACAGTTTAAAAAAAGCCCTCCAATAGCAATTTAATTATGCCTGGTAGACATTTTGAGAAGCAGGACTCGTGCCAAGTGCAGCAAGGCTGCACAAAGATCCCAAATCCCTTGCCGGCAGCTCTGTGAACACACCCATCTCTACAGCAGTAATTTCAGCGCTCTGTCAAGTGAAACAATATACACTTCTAATTGCCAAACTAACATTTGCGGTGTTATACACCTGCGCTACCTCAAGAGACATGATCAACCGTTCTTCTTCTGCTCCACTTCACAGGGACAGAGGGCCAGTTAAGCTCCGTTAGCACCAGGGAAGAGGGGTGAGAGAAAGAATTCAGGCTGAATTTCTGTTCTACCTAACCACTTAACTGGAATCCTACCATGCACTAATTGTCCACTGAACCTTCACTGCTCAGACATTCTCTTCTGCTTGCCTTGTGTTCATAATACTTTGATATAAAACCAGAAGTGTTTGTGAAAGACTCACTAGCACAGTAAGTCTAAAACTGTATCACTTATAGTCTGCTGTCCATCCTCAGAGCAGGATGAAGGTACGTTTGCAAAAAAGCTTCAGTTGCAGCAAAAGCTCACAGTATTTTGCATACGCCATTCTGTACATGCAGCATCATCAGAATCAGCTGGTCCACACTCCAAAGGGTCTCAAATCCACCTCCGCTGCTCTTCTAGAGAACAACGCGGAGAACTGGAAGTGTCAGGTCTTACCTAGCAGTGCACTAAGTGGGAAAATAAAGTTAGGGTTCAAGCATCAGCCTAAGTTGGACATTTTCAGGCACGTGATTTTTACTGCAGCACACGCAGGTGAGCGCATCTAAGAATAAAGTATATCCTACTGTACATGTGGACTCTTGTGCAGTCACTTCTAGATTTCACCAACACATTCAACGTTTCAGCCAAAGCACGTGGCTTATGACCTCCACGCCTCCTTGTACTTGAGGAACAAAGGTGATGGTAAGAGGCCACAACTACTGGTGCAGCTTTTCTAAAACACCTTCTTTGGGCTCTCGAGTACGAGTATCATGTTCTGGGAGTGTAACTATATACAGTGGGAGCACACACACTGACGGGAACAGTGTGAAAGCTACTTCCCTTAAAGATCCAGATGTTTCTGCCTTTCATACAACACCATCATCCTCCCAACCACTCCTGCTTGGCCTTCTGGACCAGCACCTGTGTCCCACCATCCCAGAAAACACCAGTTGCTATCCCTTATCAACTGTAATTATCGAAATGAAGAACACTCTTCGGGGCTACCATTCAAACTATTAAGACCCAGGCAGGCCAGTTACAAACCACTGCGCTAACTCACACGTAACCGTTTTACAGATAGAGCTTGTTGAGTGTTCAGTCGCTTTCTGCATCACTGACAAAGCACCATATTGCCAGCGCATCAATACCATCTGTAGATAGTTAATTTGGAAGGGTAATAGCTTAGCAGCAGCGAGGTAAAATAAAAGGAGTGTTAGAATTTTACTGCATCATCACTAATAAAAAAGTTGACCGAGTAACTAATCAGGGCACTTAATGCCCGCTGAGAGCAGCGCTGTACACTACTGACAGGCTCTACGTGCCTCGCGTCTACACCGTGTCTTTAATCTACCGAAATACAAGTTGTACAGCTCACGTGAGTATTTGATCCTGGTCAGTATTTTATTCTATCTTGCGAGTGGCAGAGGAAGAAAGGGAGGACATCTTTTCAGCCAAAAAAATCCACAGTAACAGAAGCAGGATATTCACTAGAAGAGGACACCAGGGACTGGTGTCCTTAGGTTGTCCAAGACTATGCTCTGAAGATGCTTTACATAAGACGAGCAAGATGTCCAAAACAAGGCCAACTGTGGTGTAAGATGCAATTTACCCTTTAATTTCCTGCCTCAATTTCACCCAGCCACAGAGGATGACTAGATTTCAGTATGAACCATTACCTAAATCATATAGTCGGTATGTCTTTCTTTAAAAATTTACTTAAAAACTGCTTGAGCTGCAGGTCATATCAGTCCGATTTGGAGAGTGAAGGCAGTTCCAACAGTACAATAGAGACTTGTCTACAGGCAGGTAAACGAGAGTCTGCTAACAAAGGGGTAACAAAAGCTGCTGGCTGGGCTGCCAGTGTTGCACACAAACTTTCATAGGATGAAGATGCTGTGGATGAGATCCAGGATGGGAAAACTGAGCCAACACCTGCTGCTGTTCTAATTTTTTTTTTTTTTTTTATTCTCCTCTCACAAGAGGGGGTGGGTAGACTATACAGAGGAGGGCTGTACAAAACTGGGCACTGGGCAGGCATTTCTTCAGCAGGCAATCCAGGCTCTACCTGTCCTTGAGCTCTCTTGTCACCCGCTTGGTGATGCGTCCACACATCAGGCCGATGAGGAAGAGTACACAGATGCCGACCGTGATCACAGACAGTATGTAATTCTTGGACGGAGAGGTCATAACTTGCATGGCAAGGTCAGAAAAGCCTTCCGCTGGGGCAACCTGGAGGTGAGAAGGGAATACATGAGCCAAGCTGCGCTTTCCGTGCAACCCTCAGCCTCGGCGTTTATCAGGTTTAGTCTCCAGCAATCGCTATCGCCTCCTGTCACCGTCAGACTCGGCCTGAACCGCAAACAAGCAGGCCTGCAATGATTCATCTGAAGGAACGGCTGCTCAGGAGACAGCTTTGGAACAGGAAGTTCTGCTGACCCGATTTCACTGCCCCAAACCTTCTCTACAGGAGACCAAGCCCTGTGTGCACAAAAGACAGTTTAATTCTGCACTGTTGAGGATGCATCCCAGACACTGAGAGAGTAAGATATACAAGTTCAAAAAAGGAGACCTGACCTCAGTTTTTCTGGACCAAACTCAAAATGCTAAACTTCAGAGACAAGAATTTCATTACAGTTGAAGTTTTTCGTAAATAGCTTGCAACAGAGAGATCCCATAAAAAAAAAGGAAGCAGTTTACTGAAATCCTTTACATAATCACCTTTGCAGCATAGCTCCACATTTCGATACGATCATTAAGGCGTTTCTTGCATTCAGGCTGCAACCTCACACGCTTATCTTCCAGAGCTTCCATTAAGCATGACATTTCTGTAACGCAGAGAAGAGACGGTGTTACAAAATAGAAACCGTGGCTTCAACAACACGCTATGGAAAGGCTTCTGGAAAGGGACGCTTCAATTATACTACAGGCCGATGGTTACACAGCTTTCTAAACAGACTAGCCAGCCTGATAGACTGTATACCAAGCCCTGTTGTACCCTTGAAGCTAGCAATTTCACCGAGATTCACGATTAATATTGCATTTTGAGGCACAAGGAATTTTGACTTCCAAAAAGAAATTACAGAACGTATCCAAAATGTAATTCATGTGATTTACATGAGATTTTATGAAGTCTTATAAATTTGCACTTTCAATGAGCTGTACTCTAAATTCCGTGCCACTACCTTTAGAGAGAATGAAGGTCAAATTCAGCTCAGGAAAAAACACAGTGTATCTCCTTAGGCTTGTTAGGAGTTTCTTTTGATCAACAAAATGTTTTGGAAAGGTTTAACTTCCTGCATTTTTCTGCACAGTCCTGTGCAAAGGAAATGGGCTCACAGTGTTCTGAGTGCCTACGGAGCGCCTTGGCTAATTCAAAAGCTCTTTTCTATGCTCATACGAGACACTGACATAAAATTTTTTATTTTATACTTATCCTGCCTTACTTAAATAACCTCTAATGGGATGCTTTCTGCTTTGCAGTGAAGAGTTATTTTGTTCACAGCAAACAGGCTGCAAACTTTAAACTAACTCCAGACTTTTTACACAACTGTCGGTTCAAACACTGAGAGGCAGATCCCTCTCTAAGCTACAGAATTCCGCACACCTTCACTGCAAACATGTCAGAACACACATCAAAAGAATTACGACAAAACAGGAATAAATAAAGGATATCCAGAATTTCAGAAAGGCATTCAGTAACCAGCACGAAAGATAACGATCAGGAAAATACTTGGCTGCTATTTTTAATGCCAGATAAACTCAGAAAGATGGGAAAGTTCAGAACTTCCCCCCCACTAACTTCCCTTAAACAGCCATGCATACTATTCAGCTAGCTAACATACCAGCAGTAACAAAGTGCAAAAGCTTGACCTCAAACAGCAAAAAAATGGGTTAGGAAATACTTAAATAAATGATGTTTCAAGTGGTCTGAACCTGATGAACTCAGTCTTAGGGGACTTGGATCAGTTGATGAAGTCTCAGAGCCTTTAGCTCCTGTGTGAACTTAGAAAATGTAGTAAAGATTACCTACCCTCTAATACTGGACAAGAAAAACTGGTATGTTTAAGCAGAGAAGAAAAGAGGATCAAAAAGACTTGAGTTTCATTTTGACTGTCAAAAATACTGAAACAAAGAAGCCAACCATGGACAAAGACTGACAAAGAAAGAAGGACCAAAGGGATTAGCTAAGAATGGAACTTGTGAAACCAAATTGATTTGCTTCTGTAAGAGAAGCAGCTTAGTTCCAGCAAAGCTTTTGATGCAGTCTGATATAACACTGACATAAGTAAGCTTGGGAGCTGTATCCTGTGTGAAGCTGATACAGGGTGGGACATAAAACTCACTGAAAAACGAGTCCATGTGCTTTTGGTCCATGTGTATTAAGAGCTCGTTTTCAACAGGATTTAACTGGGGAGGGATTTTACAGAAGGGTTACGGAGCCGGTATCACACATTGTTGTCAGTAATCATACGAATGATGGAATATAAAATATACTCATTAAATTTGCAGATAAGGCTGCAAGGATATTATATCAGGATTGAAGAACTGGTCCCACCTTGGGCACAAGGAACGACAACTTGACAGCCATCTTCTAGTGGCATCTACCACCTCTGCAACCATTCCACTTCATTACCCGCAAGGGACTGGTAGAAAGACCTGGTACTTAAGATAAGCTGCATTCTCTTACCAGCACTAAGGCCCTCAGGACCAAGAGGTTATAGGAGTAAAGCACGAGCACTTACGGCGTCCTCTCCCCGGTGGAATGGCAGCACAGTGGTGTTTGATGTCTAGGGCACAGGCTGTGTGGAGCACTGGGTCAACAAATATATCTGCTTTGCTTTCTTTCAGCATGTTGAGCACTTCCTGGGGAGAGGGAAATTACACATACATCTCAAAAAAAAAAAAAAGGAGAGAGAACAAAACTCATACTGCTCAATGTTTCTGAAAGGTGCATCATCTTTTTAAATCCAGGATCATAAGAAAAAACACACCACTGTCCCCAGATGAGGCTATGAATGCTGGTTTAGGCTGGATTAAAGGTCCTGGTTTATAAGGGTTACCATAGTTATGGTCATTAAAGTACCCATATTAATCCAAAATACAAAGTCAATATGCCAGGGTTACTTCAGTTAGAACTGAAATAAGGTGCCATAGCCAGGGGCGCAACTCATACAGCCCTCGATCATAGCCAGTGACTAGGCCATACCCAGCACCCAGGAAGCCTGCAACGGAGACAGCAACAGAAAACAGATTAGTAACAAGAAACTTTGGCAATCGTAATCAAGAAAGGATCGAAGCCTGGAATTGCAAAGGAGGCATTGTTGGCACAATTTTCACTGGCAAATTGAAATTGAATTGAACCACTGCAGGCCAGAACTGAGATGTGTAAGGAAATTTGCAGAGCTCTGGCTTCATACTAGCTAGAAGATGGCCTGGGCTGTGATCTGGAAAAACAACTGACTTCTGCAGGGACGGAACGGCTTTTCGTGCACATTCAATTTATTTCCTTTACCTTTTTGCACATTTCAGTTTTTATTTTCAGCAGATTCACTTTCAGACATTCTTCCACCTGCCCAGTCTGCTCCTGAGCTGCTGCTTCTTCCGCACACAAGCTGGAAATCTATTTTGAAAAAGGTATTTTAACATAAATAGTTCACAACAATTATTCTCCCTTTTAGCACATTCATATCTCAATACATTAGTTCATCACAGGGTACAGCTAGAGAACACAAGATGAGATACTTTCCCTCCCCAAATCCCCAGAGCCAAATGCAGCTTGGCTCATGCAATATGCATACCCTTCGAAACCCAACAGCAAGAAGTCAATATTACTGTACTGAGAGGAAAGCAGGGAGGAAAACAGCATAGAAATAACATTAAGATATGAAATAAGCAGTATTTGAGACATGGCTGATTCGGCTATCAAAAGTGAAAGCTCGAAATCTGAGTATTCCAGTTAAGGTTGACAAGGCCAGAGAACTAGCAGACCTTTTTTTACAACAGGCAAGGAGTATTATTTCCACAGTCACGAGTACTGACGAGAACCCAGATGAAAAAATTAGCTTTATATTAGCACTGCACAAGAAACTGCAATTCTTGCACACTGGACAAAAATCACAAGCAGAGAACCTGCCTAGCTTAGAAGCAGTTCAAGGCGGGTTTTTGTTTGTTTTAATTATCAGGATAGTTCATGTTTTAAGAAACAAAATCTGTTTCATGAAGGGAGTTTTCATCCTGAAAAAGCAGCTGCTGAGCTACTTCTCCTACCTCATCAGAACAGTGCATCTGAAGTTGGGGATCCAGCCGATAATCAAGAGCCGACTCCTGGATTATCACTCGAATTTGGTCCTCGCAGTCTGGAGAGAGACGCTATTAAGCGGAGAAAGTCATTAACCCACTCAATGACCTTTATTTTCATAAATCAATCACCTTGCATTTTAACCTATATATTCTGTAATACTTGTATAGGAGCGTAAAACCTCACTTACCTACAGCCTGTTACATACATTGAACACACCACACGCCCAAGTTTGATTTGTTATTCAGTGACTGTTGCTCAGCACAACCTTGCACAGTTTCTCATTTGCATGCACCGGCTCTACTCACTTGGTCTGCATATTTCAACTTCAGGCATGAGATGACTTGTCCTTCCAGCTCTGTATCGTCCTTGGCCCTATTCAGGATATTTTGGCAGAATTTCGGTATGTCTGCTTTGCACGCCTTCCTGAGCACTGGATTTAAGCGGTAATCTAGCCGGGGAAGATGACAGAACTTCATTAGAGTACGCATCTCTTCAGATTACAGAACATAACACTCCAAAAGAGATTTGATAGAAATTTCCTGGATGACACTGTACTACCAATAAACTTAATTTTGGAGAAAACCAGTATTTTTCACAACAGAATTTTAACTCGTGAGGTAAGAGCTTCAGGAATAAAGTGGATCCAATAATGCACACTGACCCTCAAGAACTTGACTGAATACAGCCAGTGTGTGCACTGACAACCACATGAAGGAGAATAAATCAAAGCGAATATTCTTTCAGCCATGCAGACCACTCAACAGCTCAGGCAGGTAAATTTTTTTCAGAAGAGGATACCTGTGTTCTGTGTAATCTGGCGCTTGGTAATCATTTGCTTGCATTTAGGATCCATCACTTCACTGTTCTTGTTTTGTTTCAAACACTGCAACATATTTTTTGAGTCTGCCTCTGGACAGAACCGCTACAAAAAATAAAAACACAAACAAAAACCCCAAGTTTCATCACTAAGCACTTGAAAAACACCCCACAACTATATTCATGGAAGAGAATAACCGCCTGCCCAACCCAGAGGTATACAGACACATCGCCTAGCCCCAACACCACCTATTAAAAAGAACAGTGCTACTCTCTAAATCGACCATGGGCACAAATATCTCTGCTTATGGAGTGAGCACTAAGCTGTACAGTCTTGACTGGCTTCTAGGCGTCAGCTTGTGTTGGCAGTATCAAAAGCAATTGGCCTTTTATTTTCTGTTCTTAAGTTACAGCACACTTTGCAAGAAATACCCACCAAATCGGGTCTCATACCCAACTACTTTTGCTCCCCTTTATTTTAGAAACTAAAAAGGGAATCTTAAGTCTGTACTCATGCTGCTGTTCTGCATAAATGCTGGCTGGACAAAGTAAAAGGTTAAGACCTCATTAGTAACACTTAGAACAAAGACAGACCATATGGAACAAGAAAGCAGAGAACAGCTCACTGGTACTAATTTGCCCATTCCTGCCCTGAGTTAGATAGTCAAAGTGAACCAGCTTACCAAAATTCAGACCAAGGTACTAATTTTTTTTGTTAAAACTAATTCTGTGGGCGTAAGATAAGGCTGTTGCATCTCCTAATCCTCACTGTTTTGGTGAGATTAGAGGTCTTTTTTTTAAAAAGCATGAGGCTGTACAGGAAAGCAATAAATTCTCAAGGTGAATTCTCAGATGGCTTGGGCCACAATACGGACTCAGGGTGCTGCATCCAGACCACACATATGAGTGTTTCAGGGCTTGCAATCCTGGCTACTGTGCAAGAATGTCTTGTATTAACATTCACTGCCGCTTTCCATGTGGTACCACTTTAAGCCAGCATTTCTGACTTTAGGTTTTGCATGATTTTGCCTGCTTTATCAGTTTGATGAAAGTCTGCGTGCACCAGGTCAGCAGTGAACTGAAAACGTTACTCCCCTCTGTAATCATAATTTCTTCACCTCTGCTAAAAGCCAATCCAAATCCAAACCGACTGGATGAAAACTGTGTTAGAAGCCTCAGCACAGACTTCCTCCTCAATTCTGCTGGCACTTAGGAAGAAATTTATTGGTGCACAGGCTTTGATCAGATATTTGGAGGAAGTGAATTTAAAAAGAAGAGCCCTGAAGAGACCTCAGCCTGATTCAGAGTTAAGAAACTGATTACTTTCCATAAAAGCAATGATACTTTTGAAACAACACAGCAGTCTTGTAAACAAGCCTTTATGGGAAGCTCAAAACCAATAGGGCTCTTATATCCCAACCCCACCCTCTTAAACCAGCACACTACCATTACCTTGATCATCTGCTTGCAGACTCTCATGAGCGTGTAGTCCAGTTCCGGATCCATCATCTCCGTCTCCTGCAGTTTAAACACCTTCTGGTGGCACCGGGTACTCAACTGCTTCTTGATTTCTTTCAGGCATTCAATAATCTACAACACAGTATTACAGCCAGAACAGACACACTGTTGGTATGATTCTGTCATATGCAGCTCAAAACGCACAGCTACATGTTCCCCTAATGGCTACCTTCACCTGATTTACGCAGTTCCGTTCCCAATGCCTAGATTTTATCAAAAGCTATTACCAATGCTTATTTCCAGGACTTGCTTTAAGCTCATCTTTTCTCACACAAATTTAATGAGATGAAGAGGGCCACCTGGACTTACTCCAAAACCCCAAACGTCATCTTACAGACATTATGCCTAAGAAATGTTT
Organism: Gavia stellata; assembly: GCF_030936135.1. Taxonomy (NCBI): domain Eukaryota; kingdom Metazoa; phylum Chordata; class Aves; order Gaviiformes; family Gaviidae; genus Gavia; species Gavia stellata. The sequence goes on from NC_082608.1 coordinate 2,260,865, forward strand.
AGCAACATTTGAGTAACCTGCTGCTAATAGTTTAAAACTAGCATTAACTGAGGAATGAACTGCTCACAGCATTGCATTCACTCAAAATTAATGCTTATGAACCAGTGGGGAAAAAAAGTTATTCTCAGAACTACTACCGAAAGACTTCCACGGTATCAAAATGAAAATCTAATGCTTCATTCACAGAGGCAAAAGTATTCTTCAAAAGTTTTCTGAAACAAAAGTACAAATTAAATTGTAAATTATTAATAAAATCCATTACCTGAGCATTGCCATAGGGCACGTTTTGGCAGTAATTCTTGATGTCACTTTTACAAGCCTCATACAGTTCTGGTTCAAGTCTGATATCCTCCGTCTGTAGGATAAATTACAATATGAACTTTTAAGTAGGACTCTAAAGACTATTTTACTTTGCTAATCTATTAATTAGAGCCTTCTACTCACAAAAAGCAAGCAACTCTCACAACAGGCAAGTCAGTTTCTTTGAATTTAAGGGTCCTGGGTGTGAGAAGTGGCCTTAGTGGGAAATCAACTTTGCAAATCCAAGCAGTGGATCAGTTGGCTTTTTACACTGAAGAAAGGGTTTAAACCAAATTTTAGAGTTGGCAAGTTGTTTCCACTGCTCCTTCCAAGAGGGCATCAACACAAACGTCTAAGACAGCCGAAATATTTTCATGTGAAAGCTAAAGGACACAGTAATAACCACTTATCTATTGGGTGATCTGGAGGATGTAAATGAAGTTTCCGGCTTTTAGTGACACCCAGCATTTGAATTCTTTCATACAAAGCCAAGAGTGCTGCATCTTCTGATATGGTCCTACTTAAGGTAAAGCTTTAACACTCCAACAGTATCTACCGGACAAAGACCTCACGAGTTTATTGCCGCAAGCGCTGCGGTGGGAAGCTGAGAAGCAGCCTTGCCTACCAGAACAAATACTGCTCTTATTTATCCTCTGAGCAACTTAGAGCAGCTGGAGTCGAGTTGCTTCATCTGTGCTTGTTTCCTCAGTCTGTAAAATGAAGCTTTTATTCTCTTGTAGAGGACTTTAAGGACATCAGCATGTGTAGCACATTGCTATCTAACACTAAACGTAATCACTTCTAGCTGAAATTCCAATGACCATTTAGCTCGCCTTAGCCTTCATAAGATTATATTTAAGGCATTAAAGCAGACAAACATTACTTTCGCTGTGAAGGGCAACTGAGCCTCGTGTTGCAAAAAGAGTGGAAAAAATAAATTAGATACATCTTACAAATGAACTTCCTTTTTTCCCAGGGTGGACAAACCAGGAAGCTTTAATTCAAGGGCCTCACTAGAAGAGCAGGCAGATCAAGAGTTTCATGCACGTTTACCATCTCTAGCTCCTCAACACGCAGCTGTTTGCGGCACTTCAGAGAGACCCTGTGCTCCTTGGCATCCTGCAAAGTATCATTGCGCACAGTTGTGCTCAGACAGATCACTACATCCACCCTGCAGAAAAGAAAACAGCTTTTTACTCAGATATCCTTCACTTAGACCAGCCAAGATCGGTGTTGGATCACCACATCGGAGAAACTGACCCCAAGATTCCAAACACAACATTAAGTCCTTGTAACCTGGGTACAGCTCTATGTGGAGTAACTGGATCACAATTAAAACCTAAATCTGCTGCTATCTAATTGGAGTCTAGATCAGCAGACGGGAAGATATTCAAAATCCCACCACACCCCTGCCCAGCAAGACCACCGCTCTTAAGTCACATGAGCGCTTTAGAAAAGCTCTACTTCATCTCGGAAATAGATGAAGGTCAATACCTACATGACATTGCAAACAATCTTTCTGCATTATGGGAAGGGCATTTATATCATAAAATGTGCATAGTCTCGCTATCCACAAACGGGATTGACCTTGTGTGCAATTTACCCTTATGTCGTTGCAGTAGGCCATTAAAAAAACCCCCTTATACTGAAATGAATAAACTGGCTAAAACAAGTGGGAAATTTTCCCTTCCCAGATCAGCAACCAGAACAACGGTAGCCTGCATCTTAGAAGACGATGAATCTAGCAAGGACATTAAACACCCTGGGACATGCAGTCCACTAATTCGTAACCATTAGCTATTTCACAGCAAGAAAAATCAAGAGGACAGGCTTGTATGCAAGAGTAAAGCTGAAGTAATTTTAAAGAGGCAGGCAACGCCTCTACCTTAAGCATCTGCAGAATGCAGTCACTAAGGAAAAACACACAAAACAATCAGCCTTTAAAGGAAGTCCTACATTTTCTGTTCTAGCATGACAGAAACTCTATCGTGTAACTTTATTACTTATTTATACAATCAGATTGCTGTTTGGTCAGGTGCTACATACTTTTTTTTGATGTTGGGACAAAGTTTCAGCACATCCTCCTTGCAAGCCATTTTAAACTTGTATGAGAACCTAAAATCTTTCATTTGAACCTGCAAGAGAGAAATGAGAAAAACAACTTTGGTCACCCGGAGGGGGGAAAAAAAAAAAGAAAAAAGTGCTGCCCAAAAGAACACTTGTTGAATCATACTATCAGCAAATGTTTTTGTCCACAACTTATTAATGTGGAAGCAAGGGGGAGGCTGCACTGCTGAAGAAGCTGGGACCCTATCTACTATACACCAGGAAGGAAAGAGGGCCTTGAAAATATATCATTCTCCAGAAGTGACCATTTATGACCAGGCATGCAAGTACTTGCACTTTAAATACAGTGGGAAATCAATCTCAAAGAAGGAGAGGTTTCATAATTAGCTAATTTCTGTCAACACCCTCAACAAACAGAACAGGCTTCCATTGATAGCAGGAAAAAGCGCTGCTTACCAGCTGGAAATGAGTAACTCCAATTGCACATTTTTCATTCATTTCCTTCTGGTGTTTGTTCTGTATTAGACACTCCATCAGATCCCCAGAATCAATCTGGTTATCTGCAACCTCCTGAAAAACAGATGAAAGGCTTAAAAATGAGCTACTCTTACAAGTCATGATTTTTCTGCTCCTTTAGTCCACTGTGACCAGGAAATAATGGAACTTACAGTCCCACTCTCTATTGGGAGCTCACACTCACCATTAACTGACCACCCGAGAGTTGTACCACACAAGTATTTATAGATGTAGTTCAGAAAAGAACCATCTCAGGCACATGCACACTTTAGACTCAGGAGAACATACTGCAGAGACTCAATGCTTACATAAAATATTACCGTTAGGTGCCTTCATTGCTATTTAACTACTCAATCCTACAGCAATTTAAGAAGTTATTTCAGCAATGCTGAGCAGCTGCACAGAGTGGAGCGGCGAGACACACTGCTTGCGGGCAAGGGGGAAGGAAAAAAGTTTAGGTTTTAACCCACTGTAAAGAGTAACTTTTCCAATTACAGGGCAATTTTCATCTTTAAACCTCTAGCTTTTGTGCTAGGGCTCTGACAGCAGCAGAAGTACTAAATAGAACTAAGAATTCTTGTTTCAGGGTATTTTTTTTAATTAAAAGACTTTTGTAACTGCTTACTTCTGATTTTACTTCTGAAGTACAGAAAGTACATCAAGAACTAATATTAAAAACCTCTAAGCTTTCCCACACAGTTTTTTCCCCCCCCGAAGACATTCACGCTATTACAGAGTACTCACATGACAGAACGTCTGGATAATGGGCTCACATGCTCTCATCAGCAAGGCTTCAATTTGAATGTCCTGCAGAAAACATGCAATATTTCATTTTCACAGTGAATGGCCAAGAAAAAAGGCTTGAAAAAAACCCAACCTATGATAACAAGTTAAACTCAACCCAGTTTACAGGGTTTTGAAAGATGCAATCTAGATAGCTTTGCCCTTCAGTTCTGCAAATCCTAGAGTTCACTCTTGCCAGCGACGTGGCAAACACAAGACAAGCCTTCCAGATTAAAGGAAGAGCCTGGTCTCCACAGAAACTCATTGCTTGGATAATTCAGCCAATCTCCTCCGAACTGGATGTTACAGCACTAGAAATCACCTTACACCTAGGCAGGAGGTTAAAGATTAATGATAGTTCTGAGCAAACCATTTTGTAACCACTGGAAGGAAGCTGTCCCTAGGGCAGAATGTAAATTAAGAGGAATGTAAATTAAGGGAACCGTTTGGGGCAAGATAGTCAAATATACAGCTTCATAAATAAGTAAAGCTGCTGACCTCACTGAAAACCTCTAATGATGCACCTGGCAGTTACTTCTTGCAAAATTTTTGGGATGGGGGAGGGAAGTTGCAATACAGTACTCAAAACTACTTGCAAGCAAGACCAAAAAATGAAGTCCCATGACATATCTTGACTTGTACTAAAGGTAACTGGGTTACCCGTGCTAGAAAACTCAGCTTCAGTACCATAACCTAATTTTAAGCAGGAGAAATGTCATCACCAGCCTAAAATCCTGAACCATTGTTCGATCCTCTTCCCTGAGAACACCACATGGAAACTTGGATTGTATGGGGTAAAATGGATGGTCTCTGCTTGATCCCAGAGAGCTGCATTTCTGCAGCTACTCTAACCTCACTTTTTTTGTCACTGTCAAAATGACATGCTTAAACTAAACATGCTCAACTCTTCCCTTTATCCCAGGCTGAGAACCGCTCACCTCTGACTCCAGCTCAGTGAGGTTTCCCACTATGTCTCTGCAATCAGACACCAAGTCATCAAGATGGTCCTGAAGGCATTCCAGCTCCTACAAAACCAGGCATTTTAGTGAGCAATACAAGAACCCAAGTTGAAAATTTGGGCCTGAAATACGGCGACACATGTAAAACTGCCCTCCTCCTTGTAAAGTCCTAAGTCTCATTTAATCCCACTGCTCAGCTGGCACTCCCAGAACACACATACGTAGTAGTGGTTGAGAACGTTGGTCTAGGATGTTAACTGCTTGTTCTCAAAAGCTGCATGATGTGCTTTCACTTCTGGAACATCACACTTAATTTGTCCTTCGCATAGCCTTAATGAGAGGTCAATCACCCAAACTACAACCTACAGTAGACGCTTCAAAAAGACAGTGGTGTACGGTCAACTGCATCTGCTGTAGAATGGCTCCTCCCCTACAGCTATGCTAGGGCACGGCAATTGAACATGAAAGTATTTGTTGAAACTTTGTTAAGTAGCAGCAGATGTTAGTTCAGTTCTGTATAAACACAGGAAGCATGTCACTATTTGCCAAATGGAAATGGGATTAAGTTTATGTGGGAAATGTCAAGCTTGTAATAGAATATTACAAATAAGAGTCAGGGTGGGGTGGGGTTGCTTCATTAAAGTCCTTCTTGTTAACTAACCCCTTCCCCCTCCTCATTCCATTACACACTTGAACCTACTGAAGCCGTGCAGTTAGTGCAAAGCTCCTTCGTATCACCTCCGTCTCTCAGTCTAGCGTAGATTTTGTTTCAAACTGCACGCATTTTTAATATATTCTCAGCTATAAAGAGACAGCTAACAACAAGATGTCCCTTTATCCCCTTTCTGCCCTTCCTACCCCTCCAGCTTGGCAAATGAAGTAGCAGTGTTACTGTGTACAGTACCTGCCCTGTCTCCGTTTTTTCACTGCACCACTTCCCTAAGTCAATCATGCACTTGTCCTGGAGCGCTGGGTCCAGCTTCACGTCCATAGCACGCTGATGGAGGATTCTCTGGACCTCTGCTCTGCACTCTCGTGATAGCTGCAAAGAGGGCAAAGAGCGTTTAGCATATAGGGTCTCTAAATCCGTACAATGCAAACAAGATGCTGTCAAGTGAAGTACTGAGAGTGACCACGAATGGCATCAGCAATCCCAGAAAGTACAGAACAAGTCCTGTACCACCCAGCACAAGCCTGCTGGAGCCCCCCACAAGCGATCCAGGCTCCAAAAGAGTTTGGAGTTTAGTCATTTAGTTTGGAAGGAGGCTCCTTTCATTCCACTAAAATAAACTTTACATTCTTAAAGCTTCACTTTGCTTTTGAAATGAGATGTCCAAGCAGGTCCCTAGACTATCTGCTGCACTGCCTCCTTCATTCAAAGCTACAGACTGCTTCTGGAGAAGAAAGTCAAAATAGCTCATGCCCTCAATACCAGAAGGGAAGCCCAGAATGAGGCAATACAGTCCAGCTATAATTTCTTCCCAGCAATCCCCACCACAGCACCATCACAGCCAGCATTTGCCCAGACTGAGGAAGAGACCAATTGTAGAAAATCCAGGGCTACTGCAGACCTAAAACGCACCGGTCGAAGCTTAAAAATTCATACGTTTAAAAATTCAAAGCACTGGAAGTTACCGAGCATTTTGTGGACAGCACTGGAAAAAAGTACAGACCTACACTCTGATGAGTTTGCTTTCAAATGCTAAATTTCAAAGTGACAGCTGTGCCCTTAGCCTACTTTCCACAAGAAAAATACATTTAAAAGCCTTTTCTCTCTCTGATAGATTATTTGCAGGGTGGCTATTGATTTCTTTGGTCAGCACTAATATAAAATGGAATTAGTAAGTCTCAACTCAGCAGACTAAGAAACTGCATTGAAAAAAATTATTTCTAAGAGAGAGATGCTTTCAATCAATACTTGACCTCTGCCACATAAGGCCTTTTAAATCAAGCTATAGAAATTAATTTTTAAGCCAGGCCATTGTGTAAACCACCACCTCCTGGGAGCTGTGTACACCACAGAGCCAAAAGAAATGGAACCAAGCACCCAGCTGCGTTCAAGGGAGTGCCTGGATAAAGGCACGAGAGGGCAGCAAACTTGAAAAGAGTAGCTCTGAACCAAACAAATGTGATTACGGTGGATCTCTAGATTGCAGGGCAGCAAGTCAGATCCCTACTGTATTCTTTAAAAGACAGCATAAGCACATTTACCAGTACAGTATGCTCCACAGAATTGAAAGGATGCTTTGTATCAATAGGAAGAATTTAATGGGGTATAATCTGAAGTTGCACTCAAATCAAAACTTGATTAGAAACAGCCTACGAAAGCTGCTCTTGGAACTCCTTTTTGCATAAACCCCATTTTGCAGCTATGCTAGCTACCTAGAAGGAATCACATTCCTCTTTGGAAAGACAAGAGGGAGGACTTGCACTGTGTCTAAACAGATATACATGTTGTTGTCAGCACACATGTTCCCCTGCGGGCAATTGCCACATTTTGATGCGGCTATTTTGCCTTACCAGAACACCACCACAGACCTTCAAGGCACACTTGAGGAGGAGTTGGGCATCCGAAGCAGTGCAAAGTACCACCTACAGTAAATGCTTTTAAGCAGCTTTTGTGAGTTCTTGCAGTTTTAGCACAGTGTGTTCAACTTCCAAACATACATACAACCCTTCGTTTGGACTTGATCATCTTACAGGTCTTTTCCAACCTTAGTGATTCTATCGCCGATCAAAGAGCAGTAGTTGCACTCTAGCACTTACCCTCCTTCCTTGCTCCTCTGTGCGGTATGCATGCCTGTACAAGCAGGAGAAAACAGCCCCTGGAGGCATCAGCTCACTAGTCTCATTCCAGCCATGGGTATGGCAGAGACGGGAGGCGTCTCCCTGACACTTGCGGTAAAGGACTGTATCCAATCTGCAAACAAATGTTATCACTAGCATTTTATTCAAACGTTTAACGCTTTTCATATTCTCAATGCTTTTGAGGCAGAAAAAAATCTACTTAAAGTTTCATACATCACCACATCGTTTAGCAGTGGTGTCTAACCAACAAGTGGCAAAATGCCTGTCATTCACTTTGGAATCAACTCCTTAATCTTGCAAAAATACACTAAGATCTTTAACTACAGATTGAATCGTCAACGCTTCTTGAAGCACCTCCCATTCTCTTCCGCAGCATGCCAGCCAAATGCTGATACATGAGAAAAGAAATCATCTCCTTGATGTCCTAAAGCAGCAGAAAGGCAGGTACATACCATGTTTTGCTTGTATAATATCTTATGTGTACTTTGTACTGCTGCCATTTTGAAATGCCAGTTTCATAAAAATCTGAGTTAGATTAATTATTGTCTGCCCCGCATTTGAGATAACTGAAGACTCAGCATCCCTTCCTTTTGCATACAAGAAAACTGCAAGTGCAGATCTTTTAAGGCAACATCTAATTACATTAAAGCTAAGTAAGGTATCACCAACTTTCCAAAATGGAAACTTCAGATTTCTGCAACACTTTAGAAGGCAAACATCAAGTGATATCAAGTGGACACCATTATCTAGATAATGATAAAAGTAGCAAGAAAGCCATTTCTACTCCATGCATCTGTGCTAGGCACACAGTTAATACAACAGCTTTTATAAGGCAGTTCTAGGAAACAATGGTTAAACACTAAAGATGAGCTAATGTTGCCCAGTCTGCAACATGAGTTAGAATTATCTTCGCTCCCAGCAAAATGCAAATACTTAGTCTTCCTTCTTCCAATCACTTAAGTTTGACTCAAGCCATGAATTACCTGCTGGAAACATGGCACAGGCAGGAGAACCAGCAATGAAGGGCAACAGGAAGAGGAAGGGAAAAAAAAGTATTCTTGTCTACCTATGGTGGCAGTTATTGAGATGACTAAATAAACAGCCACAAAGCCCTAAAGTCTCTGGTCCACGAAGCTCCATGCATTTTAAAAGCAGAAGGTTCACAGAGCATGTCAGCTCTTAACTACAGGCAATGCTGCCCATAGATACAGCTATGAGTCAGATTTTCTTAATGTTTGATTTGAATATCCTCTACAATAATCGAAGCCCACGACTTCTTCCCTTATACTCCTTGTGGTCACCGAGAACAATTCTTCCATTTCTTGCAGCAACCCCATTTAATATACTCCACTTCCTCACCTCTCAGTCATCTTCAGACAAGTCAAATGCTTATTCTTTCCTCACTGGTTGTGTTTATCAAACTTATACTCTCATCTTAACCCACACAGACACAAGGGGCTCTGTATACATTTAAAACAAAGCATTGACATCTCTGGCTGAGAAAGTTGGAAAAGCAGTGCTCCAGAGGGAGTTACATCTGCTCTACTAGCTGTAATCACACCTAAAGAATTTGAAAAAGGCAGAAATGGAAGCAGGGAGCCTCTCACACAGTGGTTCTTTGGTATACTTAGTAGCTTAGTTTTCTTAACTCCCATTTTGTAGCACTCAGAGCAGGTAAAACTGGCTGCCACCTGCACAAAAAGCAACCTTCAACTTCAATATGGCCAGAGAGACTTCTTTTAGTTGAAGATGCATTGAATCTCAGAGCTCAAACTTGAGATGCTTTTTAGGGCCGCATCATTTCTAAGTGAGTACCTGATTTAAGTGGGCATCACACTTACTTTTTCTAAGCAGCTTTTGCTTCTGCTGTTCTAAACAGGCATTAACGCCCTACACACATGGCATGCTTAAAAGTCCTCTTTTGAACAGGCATAAGCTATACTGTTTTACAAGGAACTGCTAACGCATACAAACACTAAACACAAGCATCAAGTGAGGGTAAATCTTGTCTTACAGTACTCACTTCCAATCACGAGATATAAAATACTGGAGCTCCAGGAGCCTATGCTCACAGTCCTCTACCATCTTCTCAGTATACAAGTGCTCCATCAGGCAAGATAGAATCCTGCAAACAGAAGAAAAAAGTTAGGCAACAGACTGTTACAATCATGCTGAGCTTCCTTGTAACAGTTGGTGTTGCCAAATCAGTCTTTCCAATGAACCCTAGATAAGATGTTCAAACACAGTGGAAATCTTTCTCTTCCTTTAAAAAGATTACATCTAAAACAACTGTATACCACAATTGTAGCCTCCTAAATTCCATTGTTTTAGTTATCTCAGCAAGTCTGATATAGGACAAAATCATAAGGAGTATTCTATATAAAATCTGGCTCAGGAGACAATATATATCAGACCTGAAGATAAAGGAGACATTTCTCTCTGCAGTATGGGTTTGCTTAACTGGCCTTTCAAGGCTTGTTACTTTTCTTTATGATATAGCTAAAGGCTTACGTAGTAAGAGAAATTAGCACATTAAGTGTTACAAACTTAATCTAAGCGCCTGAGATAGCTACGTCCTTCACTGGTGCTAAACCAGCCCTGCTATAAAAACACTAGCCTGCTTATACGGCAAGAATGAAGAGAGAGCTCAGTTCACACCTCCAAGCCTGTATGAACTGCTAGTCTGGAGCCTGTCATTTCTGGACAGGTTTTAGTACCTATACGGGTCAGCCACACAGCCTTCATGGATGCCCAACAGAAACAAAAACCAGTTGTAACCGAGAGCCACTTACATTGGGTCCCCAGACCGTATGTGCTTGCAGGCAGTCTGTATCACCGATTCACAGGCCTCGTTCAACGCTCGGTCAATGCGGTAATCTGCACCGGGGTCAGTTTCTTGAATCAGTGTTTGAAGCTGGAAGGAAGAAATTGTGGATAGGAAAACAAATTACAAGGATCAAAACAAGAGCGCTCATCAACCTCTCAGCCTGGCAATTCTATGCCAATAACACCACTATCAGGTATGACCTCCGCTCTACAGTTGCTTATTTCAAGTGCTTGCGCTGCCAACTCAGTTACCAGACATGGGAGTCCAGCGCTGCTGAACCCGAATTATCCTTATGAAGCAGCCCAGCAACACTGGATGAGACCAGTCGCACACTGAAGGTCAACTGTAAATCTGGACCAGTTATATACTCATTTACAAAACAGAAATGGTGACATTTGAATATTGTATTTTTGATCCATCCTCATCCCATGAGGCCGACGATACCAAACATGCAAATTCATCACATTTCCATGAAGAATATTGACTGTTCTAAACTGAAAACCAAATCAATGTTTAAAGACCAGTTGCCAAACTACAAACAAAGCTTAAAACCATTTTTTGAATTGCAATAAAGTTTCACTGAAATACAGGATAAAATGTCTTGTTCTGCTGGCCCATGAAATATAATTTCTTCTAGTATGTCTGCTCAAGCTTTTGGAAGCCAGGGTAACCACAATTTGGTCTAGAGTACACAATTTATTATTTGTATTGGTTTTGTGTGTGTGTGTATATATATACACACGAGAAGGGAATTTGGGTAAATCTCAACCTCACTTAATCTACAGTTTTGGGGAGAAGGGTAGCTTTCTGGGCCATAACTCAGCCCAGGATCCCCACGCCCCACTTCATTTCCCACCAAGCTGTGAAGACTGACATAGGGCAGACTGGTATCATCATTTGACAGGCAAACATTTTTAGCTGACAAATTTGGAGCACAAAAAAAAAAAGAGAGCTTGCTTAGAAGGCAACTGCACACCGACATCAAATGGTCTACGCTGTTAACACCTTGACACTTACTTAATGATTTTTGTTACTGGCCCCCAGCTCAACTAAATCAAAAGCACAGTTACAGTTTTATCCTCCATCTTTCAAAGTCTGCACCTCCTAAACCCCATTCAGGAAACTTTCAGGGGCAAAGCCCTAACATCACAAAACACAGTGAAGAAAAAAGCATCAGAGAACCGGAGCAAATACAACCTAGCGCTATTTATCCAATAGGAAACTTGTAATCAAGAGGACAGACCACAGACCGCCGGGGAGGAACGCAGGATTTCCTGCGACTCGCTCTTGGCCAAAGTTAATTAAGCCCCGTCTCAGCTTCTAAAGGGATGCAGGCAGCTCGGAAGAGCGCTGCCTAGCAGGCACAAGCTGTTGATTCAAAAATTCTTGGGATATTTTCACTTAAAAGTAGTAATAAAGAAAGAAACATTTTATATGACTCTTGACAGTGGTCAAACAGAAGCCAATACAGGATCCAGTTCGTAACAGGGAGCTGCACCTTAATCAGCAGGAGAAGCGGCAAGTCCTTAACAAACTTCATAAGAGTCAATGCAAGAAGGAGAAGAATATGGTCGTTTTGCTGGCATGCACATACACACACAGCCTGCACGGATGGACGATACTCTGCACATAAAGTGCTGGGCTTACTTCATGTCAGGCGTTTACATATAAAAAGGGATCAAGTACGATTACTGGAATTACTCCCTCACGGACAAATGGGTGAATAAAACCTCAAACCTGACACTTTCTTACACACACAGATTAAATAAACTGGCCAGAGTATTATAGAGGCAGACATTCTTCCTCAGGTCTCAGTTTAAGTGGTATTTGTGTTGCTATCGAGTGGAAGAGGCCAAAGCGCACTGGGTGCGACAGCCCGGCAGCGCCTGATCGCCTCCTCGTCTCTCTGCCCTGTTTTGGGCACTACTGCAGGATTTCCAGTCCCGATTCTCAACCACGTGCAAGATGTGCAGCAGTGAGCCAGCTGCCCTGACTGCAGGGGCGAAGGAATAATTTGGCACTGGTAATAAAAGTGAAGGTTTTATAGGATTTTCCTCCCTCCCGCAACAAACCCTTGCAGCTGAAAAGCAGCTGGATAACCTTTATAGTCCTCTGAACTTTAATCCTGACATGGAACTAAATTAACAATTAACTATCGATTTATCAGCTCTATTAGAAATTGAAAGCAGAAATATCTGCCCTTTTAGCAAGGATTATAGTTTCACCTGCTCAAGGGACTGAACAGAAAAAACAAGATGAGACCAGAGCAACAAAGAAGTCACGTATTTGAGAAACAGTCTGTCAGCAGCTCTAGTACGAAATATTGCTTCCACTACGCAACACCACAGGTGCTAGACACTGCCAGCACAGCTGTGGATCCTTTAAAGGCTGATGCTCACAATTAAGGGACACATATATCCGCTGTCCAATGACCTACAGAATCACAGACCCACCCTCCCTATGCGCAGCATCTCCATCTTTGAAGAATAACGTAACAATGATATTTGCAAAAGACCATTTAATGACTGGAACATATCCAAGCTGTACATGCTTCCCCAAAGCAAAGAAAAGCTTGTTCTACATGGGAAGACATGCTCCTGAAGTAGTATCTCATTCCGATGATTTGTTTTTTCCTTAATAAAATGCATAACCCCATAGAAGTATATCAGTAGTATAAATAATAGGAGCCCTGTCCTTCACTTCAGAACAAGCAGAGCGCTCTCCAAGACAAGCCAAACTGCAAACAGCCCTTAAGAGAGCACATTGCTAGTGTACCTGGGATATGCTGGGCTGAGAAAGGTACTTAAGCCTACAGTTAGGCGAGATAAGGCTGACCAAACACCCAGGAGTTTTTCTTTTAAAACTTAGGCTGAACCATTTACATTACACAGAAAGCCATCGTTCCTCTGCCATTTACAGAACTTGGGCATTTTGGCAAGTTCACTGATCAAAACCGAGACAAAAAAACCCACAAAGCTCTTAGACATTTGGGTCTAGGCATGCCTCTTGCACAACAGCACGGTTAATTGCGAGTGCAGACACCCGTATGCAAGATCATTCTGGTTGAGGTATCTCACAAGAAATGAAACCCCTCAGATCAAGAAATTGGGGTTTGAGAACGCATTTCGTTGACAGTTTTAAATACAAAGAATCACTCATATTCCTCCTGCAGGAAAGGGCACGAGCAGATGCTCCTGCAGGAAAATAAAATCATGGAGGTTCTCCGGTTATGTTTTCTTGTTTTGGGATTCTCTGTGTTGTTTTTGGCTGATGGGCAAACATCTTCCTTTCATAAGGCAAGCAGAATCAGAGAAAACCTTGGCAGACAGGACAGTAAGTAAAAACCAGATCCAATTTCCTCAAGCAAACTGTCTAGGCAAGCATGCCTGAGGAATTTCAGGACTAGTCCTACTGCTTTGAGCTAGCCAAGAAAACTGCATTAGCGTTACCTACTGATGCTACTAAATGCACAGGGACTCAAGTTTTTGACTCCTCATAGAAAAGACGATGTCTAGAGATGGGCCCACAGCTCTGCAGCCAGCTCTGCTTGGACAACCCCAAAGCAACCATGTTGTTTTCCTCCGTTTCCACAGGTGATAAGGGAGAGATGCCACAGACCAGCAGTTCCACCATCAACAGCCACATCAAAGTTCAGTCTGAGAGCATCAAGCAGCATGTTCCCAAAATAAGAACTGCCCAAGAATATCAGAAAGAAAGGAAAAGGACCAACATCTGTCAGCTTTGGTCTAGCTGGACTTGGGCTGAAGCCATGTGGACCAAGCAGGAGATGGCTGAAGCAACCATCCCGTCTGCAGATGAGGAGCCACTGGAGGTATAAAGTGATAGGACATCTCACTGGCATTACCTTGTAGACAAAAAAAGCCCCAAAATAAAACAGTCCATGCTCCCTGATGCAGTCTGCTTACTAGTTTTTGCAAACCCCAACACCCATCAATCTTTCCCCCCCATGAATGAATTTACCAAAGCAGCACTTCTGAGACCATCCACATGTCTCGAAGACCGAAAATATACTGACACATGGCAAAGAAGCTGAGAAATCAGCTTCAGAAAAGCATCGGTGGCTCAGCAGAAGCATACATCTAAAGTGCTCTCTAGGTATCCAAAAGGAAATGAAGTAGCTTCAGCTACTTCATCCATGAAGGGATGGACCTCTAACTTGCCTTCTTCACAGCTGTCATATGGGCCAGTCTCATATGACAGGCAAGTTTGAGTCTCTTGCACAAGCCACACAGTACCTGGAAGGGTTTCAGACAATATTCTCTTACTTACAAAGATAATTAACCTACCATAGAAGGTAAAAGCAAGAAGCTCATTCTAACATAAATCAAAACAGAACAAAACCAGTGACAGCTGAGACAACCATAACCACTCACATACAAAAATATCATCAATAAATGATTTAATAGCTCAGAAGTTGTAGGCAGCTATATAACAGCACCATGCCAGTCCTCAGGAACCCAGAGCATTGGAATGTTTATCCTGTTCTTGCAATCATCTATTTCCTCCTGCCCATAAAAATATGGACAAACTAATCACATTTTTATGAAATCAACACTTAATTTGCTTCTGCTGTCTTTTGCACAGAGAACAAAACACAGGTCATTCAACCTGAAAGGGAGTCATGGACAAGCGCTGCTGTTGCATCAACTTACTGTACAAAAATAAAGCAGAAGCTTAAGTATAAGACAACTGAAAAAACCCTATAGATTTCTAGACATTCTTTTTCCCCAGAAGTCTGAAATCTCTTATCACTTTTGGGGATCCCCTGCCTTGACTTATGACTTGTTCTGAACATGCCTTTCATGGTCTGGAAGTTATGCCCAAGATGAACTGATCTTCCGACAGTTTGCAAATAATCAAGTTCTGAGGCAGCAAGTTCAATTTCATATTTAAACAGAAACAAGTATTCAGTTTTTCACACAAACATTGCAGACCATAAGTCATGCACTACAGCTCACCGCAGAAATGACTCAAACTCTACAGCTGCTGCACCAGTACACCTGGTATTTATGCAGAAATAAGCTTCGTCACAAAAGCATCCTATGCCTTACAAAAATTCAACAGATTTTCATTTATCTTTGATAACATATACAAACTGGAACATTTTGGGCTCAGGCTTGAAGCTACAGTTACACTGAAAGTGGACTACAGTGGTTCTGTATATTGCAGGAGGTCAGGAGGATGCATCTCCCCAAACCCCTCCATCAGCATTAACACTCCCTAGCCATTTTGCATCGCTGTCCCTTTTCCAGGCTCATCTCGCATACACAGGCTAAAGGGTCATTAAAAGCAGGTATTAAGTACAAAAATGTAGTATCACATTAGAAAGCACCCATCAGTTTGAACAAATATTAAATAATTGTTTTCAATGTAAAGAGACAACAAACAGGATGCACCTGGGCCAGAATGAGGTTTACAAAAGGCAAAAGAATCATTCCGTTTCAAAGAGGTATTTTGGAGAAGAACAACATTTCCTTCAGTGGCTGCAGGTATAACAACGTGCAGCAGTACCTTGTACCTACCTGTCCCTGAAGTTCCATTTCCATCGTTCAAGCTGAATGAAACAGCAAAAATAAAACTGAGCGGAAAGGTGCTCTGAGAGGATTCAGCGCATTTCCAAGGACAGGGCATAAGGGGAAAAGGGAAGGAGAGGGAATGTTTTAAAGCTTATAAAAAAGCAAGTTTCCCTACGTCTTGCACCCAGGAGAGAATTCCATGACTTGAGAGCTGCTGGAGAAGAGCTACTGGAGATCCGGTACAAAATCCAAAGCAAAACAATCCAAAGTGTATTTTTTGAGGAAAAACCCCAACATTACTACTGTGCTGCTAGACACCAAGTTACACTTCATACCATGACAATAACACAGCTGCCTCCAGCAGAGCCAGGCTGCCTTCAGCAGAATCTCCATCGCAAGGCAAAACGTTAACAGACAAATCTGTGCTTCTACCAACTGACCAACGTAGAAGTGAAATGATAGAAAAGCATCTTACTGCCTGCTGACAATTCAGCCCGACGTTTCCCTTTTCGCCCCGTACTACTTTCATCAAGCAATGCAGGGTGCGACCTTTCCGATGCAGTCCTGAGCAGTGGTGTTCAATCTCCCCTCGGCAGCTCAGGATGATTTCTGGGCTCAGCGAGAAGTCTTCCATTAGCATGCGCCGGTAATCCAACATTTCACCCTGGCACTCGCTGCTCACTTGTCGACCTGAGCCAAGAGAAGACAACATGATTTAGTATTAATGCTTAGCAGAGCCCTTCTTGACCTATGCTACCATCATGTTGGAAGAATAGGGATGATGTCTATACTCTCGCCAATGCTAGGCTGCAACAAACACGCTAGAGCAGACGTGCTGGGGATTAAACCAGTTGTTACAGTAGCTCCCAGCATTTAATTGAACCTGTAAAATAGCCAGTCTATGGATTCAAGACATGGATTTGAAAAAAGGATTCCTGAAAGATTAGGAGAATCTTATTTTGGATTTCACATTACAAGAGGTGCTTTTCAAAAACAGCTGAAAATGCTCAGTGGATCTGCAGTTCTGTGGTACAGGTCAGCTCTTCCCTGTATGCTCAAGGGCTCCTTTTTCCACTGTAGAAACAAAAGTCACCTCTGGTAATTTACCTGCTTGATATGTAACTGGGGGAGGAATTTATCTGGACAGCAGCTTAAACATTTTCTGAGGAAAAGGTTTTCTAGACCAACAGCACGTACTTGCTCAGGAATCCAAAACACAGAACAGAATATGTTACCAAGAGCACATACAGAGTGTCTAACAAACCGTCGCAGTTGCACAGCAATCTAACTTTAATCGATGCTTAGATCTGCTATAAGCTTTCCTACAGAAGCCATGTAGACAGTTTGTTGGTTTTTTTTTTTTCCTCATCGAAAGGAACACGTCTTTTTTGCTATGCCCTCCCCCTAGCCCCCATCACAACCTATTCATACGTGTACAAAGCCCCAGTGCAATAGAGGTCCTATACCCCACCAGCGGCTCCCAGGCATTGTGGAAGTGTGTGGAATAATTAGTGCTCCTCCTGGGCTACGCTTCGTGCACGAGCCACACGCTGCAGAACCTGTTCCACCGTGAAAGTGGAAGTTAGTAACTGAACAGCAGTTTTCTGCATATAATTCAGGAAAGCACCCGCCCTACTGCAAAGAGAAGGAAAAAAAGAAAACCAAACCCACAACTTTTCCACAAACAGGACACATCACTTCCACATCGATCAGAAGCAAAGAGTTACTTAAACTCACAAATGCACAGATTGCTTATGGCGTGACGGCAGCCTTTCCCTCCTGTGCCAGGGGCATTGCAGCATGCAGCCCTGCTGCCAAATCAGAAACTGCCCAGCTGCACACCAAGGGGGAAAGCAAACAATTCTCCAGTGCAGATCTAGAGGGTATAACATGTCATTTTACATGTTATGGCAATTTCACAGAGAACCTTTTAGCATGGTCCTGCTGCATAGGGCCTTCTAACGCCTTTGGGACAGCCGCTGGTGTTAGGACATCTCCAGCCTATCCTTACTTAAATGAACAAAAAGAATATTCTCACACTTACCTTCCTTTATTCAGGAAAAAAATGGAGTTAGAGAAATTAAGGCACTTACCGAAGCTACTGAACTGCAAGGAAAGAACATTACTTACAAGAGGCAGAGGACTGAGTATCCCTGGCTTTCCCTGATTGACAATAAACAGGTTCTCTATTCTGTGTTTTAACCTAGTAACATATTTAATGCTTACTACATAAAGGAGGAAAAAGACTGCTTGAATTCACAGTGAATAGAAGGATTTGTAATTACGCATTATCACTCCAAGTGGGATTTGCTATTTTGCATTTTAAACTTCTTGCCTACACAATAGGAGTCAGCATCAGAGGTTTACTCAGCTATTCTGATCTTCAAAACAGCAGCATCTGAAAGCATTACGATGAGGAAAATTGCCTCTGAACCAAAGTTTGGAAAAGGTTACTTGGAAAAGGGGACTGTAAACACATGTTGAACCTGAAGGTCCAAGAGGAACTTAAAATCAAGGTCCCATCTCTTGATTCAACTCCACTTACCTCTGTGCACAGCAGACTCTAAGCACATCAACAGATAGGAAAGCCTGGCTTCCCGAGACCGGGGAAGGTTCTCCACGTTACAGCGGTACTTCTTCAGATCACTTTTACAGGACTTTGCCAGCGAGTAACTGACTTTGTAGTCTTGGGCAATCAGCTTCTGGCGGGTCGTCAGCGCATCACGGCACTGCAGGAGACACATTGGGATGGCTGAATGAGCTTCCGTGTGCTGGTGGCAGAGAGCTAGACCTGCTGCTGTTCAAGTTTTCAAGTTGTGTTTCAAAAAGACGACTGATGCTTTAAAATTCATGTGTTTAAGCTAGACTGCAGTTAAATTTTGTTTGTCTCAGAAACCACACCGTTAACAATGCACACAGAGGTCAACAGATCAAGGGTTTTAAAGGCAGCAGCTCTCTGCAGAGCACTTCTTAAAACTGCACATTCATCCAGCTTTTTGTGAAGAGCTATAGCTGAGAGCGTGACTCATTCTTGGTAACTAGGATCAGTTGCTGACATTTGTCCCAGCTGCAGTACACACTCACCCCATGCCCTCAAGAAACAACTTTTTCCAGTTGCATTTACAAAATACAGTGTTCTTTGGATTTGTTCTGCAACGTGCTGAACAGATCACAGCAGATAAAGCAGTCTAACCATGGGGATTTCTAGCCATTTTCCACAAGCAGTGAGGCTCGTGAGGATGCACTGTGGCCAAAGCTGAACCCAGCAGCTGCGAGAACAACCCTCTGAATTTCATCCAAAAAAGGGCCTGTAAAAACACCACTACGCTTCATAGCTTTTGGTTTAAATTATATGAAAATTAAATCCGAGGGTGGCAGATAATTCAGAATAGCTCAGGCAAATTTGTCCATTCTCAGCCTATTTGAAAAGAAGGGAAACTGTGCATGTGTAGGGTGGGGAGAACAGGGAGCAATCTCGGCACAAGGAACAGAGAAGCCCTATAGCCCTCTCTTCTTCCTTACATCAGGTTTTTGACTTTTCTTCTCCCCCTCCTTCCCATACCTACTCCAGGACCTGGAAAACCCTACTCCAAGATATTCCCACCTCCTCCTTCATGCTCCCATCTCTGTGCCGTGACTGGAACCCTCGGACTGGACAGACTTAAAGCTCTGGACACAGGGAGATAGAGATAGAGGCTGGCAGATACCTCATCCCCCAAAGCAGGGGAAGGTCGGGTACAGCCAGGGAGCCCAGCCTGGCGAGCAGTTTTGGATTACACAAAGCAAGCCACCCACTAGGCAGCTATTGTTGGCTACATGTGTATGCAGCAGCCGATGCCATCAGTAAGGAGGGACCTTTTACTGGGTAACAGCTTCTACAAAACTAGTGACTTTGCAGATGGTCCAACCTTGGCAGCTACAAGAGCGAGAACTAGATTTTGTGTTCCTCCTGCTCTGCAAACTACGCTCTCAGAGCATCCATCCATCCCCCTCTCCCTACCAAGTCATTTGCCTCAGCTTTGTCTAACCTCTCAACATCTTGCATGCATATCTTAAGAGAGCTGATCATGGAAAAGACCCCTCAAAGACCACCGCTGTCCCTGTACAACCAAAACCAGGTTAAGCAAAAACAGCAGTCCACTTCGGGAACGTGCTTGTGCAAAATGAAGCTTTATTTCAAGCCCTCAGGGATCACTCTCTCAGTTTTGAGTTTGTTAATTGGAACCAAGCTTTCAGATAGCTAACACATTTAAAGAAAAGGAAATGAGTCTGATCACTCCAGGCCTCTGAATTGGGCTCCTTCAGTGGAGCTTCTCCAAGGAGGGCTTTACAGATAGCCAACTTTGTATCCTTTCAGACGGATGTTATCATTCCATATAGTCCCAAACACTACGATGCTGCTTCTGAAATCACTGAAGGCATTGCTGCCTTCCCAAAACACCTACACCAATACAAACTCTTTTCAGGACTGGCTTTCTAGAACAATTCTTTTGCTGTTGTTGAAAACCACACCTTCAGGAAAAACATCGAGAAAACTTCAGTAACTGAACTGTGCATCTTTCCCCCAGAATTTGCTGTTTCATAGTCAGACACTCATAGCCTTGAAAACAGAAGTGAAACACACCGAACTTCCTGTGCTGAGGGACTTGAGCGTTTTGTTTCTAATCTGTACATTAAGACAGCATTTATCCAAGGCTTACCCCAGCATGGTGAGACTTCTACTTTAAAGACTCAATCACAGCGCTACCACTTGAGCTCCACGTCTACCTTCCCAAATTACTCACCCAAAAGCTTTGATTTATTTAAATCCTTAACTTTAAAGGCTGGAACTTGAGTATAATTAATTCAAGCCATCAGCACGTAGCTGGAAACACAAACATATCAAAGTTAAAGCAGTCGGTTATCTGACCACGTAGATGATGGATTTTCCTCAACACTGGAAAAGAATAATGTAGCCTGGGCTGATGAATGATCTGATGATTTCTGCATTACGGATTTGTCTCACTAAGACAGATACCTACCTTTTCACTCATTGATTCTTCAAACTTGTGATTAAAGAGGCACTTGTACACTCGGCCTTCCCCAGCCTGAGTCTGTGAAACAGAACAGCAACATTTACCATTAAAAGGTAAGACTTGTAATGCTTAACGAGCAGGCTAAACTACACCTAACGAGATTTATTTTTTAAACTAGAAATACATTAAAGTTAATATTTCAAATGGCAGCGATAGCTTCTATACTATAAAAACCTTTAAAATTTTATTGCATTAAAAAAAATATCTGGTCGCATTCATCACCCTTTTAGTGAGAAGACCCTCAGCTGATAAGAGCTAATTCAGACCGAACGATGCAGCTTTCCAGCTTATTGCTCCAGGGATAAGGAGTGCTGCGAGCAGAGTCAGACCAGGCTTACCTTGTGCAACAGCCTACCGCTGCAGAAGGGAGCGGCCACTTACCTGTGCTGCCTCCTCCCCATTCGAGTCGTTCCACTCCCTGTCACACCAGCTCTGATGCCCATTAAACCATTTATGCCAATTCAGTTCATTAACCCACTGGAGATAATGCTTGTTTGTTGGGTGAGTGAATTTAACACCAGATTTATTGCAAATTGACAGTTACAAGGTGTCTGTTTTCAGTATTACATGATCTCGCTCAGGCTCCACTCTACCGTTCCATTCCTTCTACCAGTGGGGTTTTGGTTTATTTAATGGATTACTGTAGAAGAGAACGCAAGAGGAAACCACTCACATTTTCACAAAATCGTTCTCTATCATCTCGGCATGCAAAGTAGAGGTGGCGGTCCAAGTGGAAGTCATCCGAAGAGAGTTCAGCTACACGAAGAATTGCTTTCTTACACTGATCAGAAACCTGAATTCGAGGATCAGTCTCCTCCGCCTCTTTTACCAGGCCTTTTTCCAGGCATGCCACCACCTCTCCTTGTGAGTGGGCATCCTATATGAGAAGAACAAGACAACATCTGTAACCAGGCACTTACATAATCAAGTGATCTGTGATTCTGGATAAGAACCACATAAATTAAGCTTCCAAAAGTTCAGCCTAAACTGCATTTATATTCAGAGGGGGCAACAGTTAATATCTGTACTATCCACACACTATACATCACCATCCTGCTGATGGTCACGATGAACACACACCCCCCCAATGCTCTGGGTTTGTTTTAATGTGACTTAATGAGATTATCACTACTTAGTCACACTGCTCAGACCAGTTTACCAAAATGGCCAAATTATCTTTAATCTGACATAGCTCTCTTCGCACCATGGCAACAGCATCACATTAAGAACATTCTTGGGGGAGAGAAAAAACATAGTTCCTCCATGCCGAGACAAGCCTTCGGTTTGGGTGGCAATAATTAGTGATGCTAAAAAGGCCACAAAGGAGCTTTGACCAATGTAGGCTTCTCAAAGCTAATTCCTCCATTAAGAGAATAAAAAAATTTCAAAGCATTCAAGAGCAGATGAAGTCTCAGACAAAGCAGTTCTGGCCCAATACTGTACGCCACGTCCACCGTCCTGCAAGCCTGAAGACAACTTTGGACTATGACCAGCGACTGCCAATACACGTAGAGAGCCTGTGCTTGGTATGAAAGCCTGGAAGAGGCAGGGCGAAGCTGATCAAAGACTCCATTTAGTTTCCGACATCCTTTTTACGTGTTTAGAAAGGGAACCGTACCCCCTCTATACCTCTGTAGAAGGTCTGATTCCTCGAATAAACAAGAACCCATCTGGAACAGATCTCTCAAGGCTTCCGCAAGCTTCTCCTGTGAAGACACCTTCATTTATGTTGCCCTGCTGTGAAAGGATATTGCTACTACACTTAGATCAGACTATCTGGAGCATACAACAAGGCATGCGTACTTGCATACATCTGAATCACTCAACCTGGCATTGGCAGTAACCGTTTAGGAGTGATCCCTTCAGCTCGCTCTGTTAAGCAGGTTCATCCATTGCTGTTGCAGCAGCACAAGTAAGACAGCAGTCTCCATAAAACACGACCATGGACTATTCACAGCCATGCGACTCTTCCAAATCTTTTTGTTCTGACACGTCTCCTCAGGCAGGCAGCCTTTCATTTCTGTTTTAACTCTGCTACACTTGGAGCACCAGCAGAATTGGCCAATTACAAAGTTGTAAACACAACCCAGAAGTATAATCAGTTTAAAAGGGCTAAAAGTAGTTTTCCCCTTAAGAAAAAAAACCCCAAACCCACAAACACCAAAACTCCTTATTTTGGTTTGCTCTTTTCTTTGAGTGGGAACTGGCCGACTCCCCATGCTGGCCAGATATCAGCACCTTTGAAGAAATATAATTATATATCAACAGTCCCTTTAGGACTGAACCCAAAAGGGATCTGAGGAATACTAGTTAGCAGTACATTTGCCACATCACTTAAAATTGCCATTTATCCATAACCATACCAAACACAAACACTCTTCTGCAAATCCTTGTGGTCAGTCATAGGTAGTAATTACAACTGAGGAGCTGGCAAGTGTAAATGATTGAAAACAACCATTTTAAGCTCCTCTGGCAGTTTTTTTGCTCCAGTTTAGTTAGGTGAGGTTGCAGCTGGGAGGCAAAGCACACCAAGATTACTCTCACTCACCTGCAGCCTTCCCTTGCAAGCCAGCAAGGAGGGCACAAGGCAAGCTTTTCCTGCTCAGAAAATCAGAAGTTTCCTGGTTTCTTGCAGCACAGGTCTAGATTCCTGGTCAGAATCATACTATATATGAAAGTAAACCTATTTTTAATAATCTAGTGAAAGCAGATTTCCATATGCTGGATGCTGAATGTTTACTGTTGCATTTCAGGGACACAACATGAAACTACTAACTTATTGCATTGTTTTGGAAATACAATTTACATTTGGATAGATCATCCTGCAGCACGGGCCACTCTGCTGCCTTCTCTTAGAGCAATTTTAAAACACATCAGACTTAACAGAAATAGAAACACGCACAAATCAACACAGCTGGCTCCTGAAAGATGCAGTCCTATCCCTTCCTCCTACCTCCAAGCATTTACATGCCTTCTGTGGTGCCATTAGTGTTCCTGTGCCCACTTGACACTGTTTGCGAGATTTACTGACCTAATCTGGGGTTCGTTTTCAGGCAGATCAAGTCCTTGAGTGCTAGTGCTGACTAGTTAAGCCAGCTTAAGGAGGTCCTAACTCTTCATTTCTTCAAAAGTGCATGAAGACAGCCACGCTACTGGCCAAACAGAGTATAGATGGGACTTCACAAATGTGGTTTAGAGAAGTATCACTTCAAGCTTTCATTATAGGCTAACACCTACTGTATATAAGATTGTACAATCTCTTACTGCAGACTGGAGGGGAAGACAAAAGTGCATATGGCTGCACTCAGCAGTCTTTTTCTAAAGCAGCTGGCAATCAGAAGTTTGACAGGCTCGTCTTAAGGATGGCAGGACAGCTTTGACATACGTTTGCGGTACCCTGCACCACTTCGCAGCTCTACGCCACACGGAGCTGCCTGTTCCCACCTGCACTCCACATGCCACCAGTCCTCCAGGGCCAGCTCAGTTTCAGAGGCACCAAAACCAAGGGTTGGCATCCCACGGCGTGAGCTCTCCCGGTCCTGCTCCAGCACTGGCTGCCTGGTGCGTAGAAGGGTATAAATGCCTGCTGCGGCTCGAATCCCAGCAAAGCTTTTCCTCTATCCAGCACCCTGTTGTCAGAAAACCTCCACCTTAGAACTGAAGACCTCTAAGTTCACTCCACAAGTCAGGACTCCCCAAAATTGCAGCAGGGGCTGACAAAGTCTAGGCCTCGTTTCTCCAGTGCAACACACTGAAATACAAGAGACTAAATCTAAAAACCACACACAAGTTTCTTTGAATTGTTGCCTCACCACCACTATCAATCTTAAATGGAGAATTTTAACTGGAAGTTGCAAAGATCTGTTAAAACATACTAGATAATTATCTAGTCTGGAGCGCCTTGAAACTGCATAGTTTTATGAAAGGATACATTTAGATCCACAAAGGATACAAGCAGTTTTCCCGTACTGTCCTACAGCACTTCGAGCCACTGAGAAATGGAACTAAGTTCTAAATGTGCCCGGGCAAACCCCTTTCAGCACAACGCTTTGGGAGATTTTAATTCCTATGACCAAAATTCCAACTCCAGGCGCATGGCTTTAGGCCAAGACAGAATTTTAAAAACCTTGTTCTTTAATACTAATTTCCCATCAGAGATCCCCCACCCCCCAGTAGAGTTTAGGCTTTGCAATTCTTGGTTGGTTTTTTTGTCCTTTTCAGAAACTGCCCCCGAAAAGACTTTATTCTGTCCGAAACCTGACATGCCTCGAGTTCGTGACTGTTCTAGCTGCAGCCTTGCAGAGAGAAGATAGAAAAGTGACCAGAAAAGAGTCAAGAGTAGGAAGGAGCATCAGGCAGGAGGGTAAAACATAACCTGTCGTATCAGCACAGCACCTTGCACTGAAGGGCTGTGCTGACTGGCTGGAGCCAGGCTGTGGAAAACCAGCCACCAGATCTATCTCCACCTGGAATTCCACCTGGCTAAGCCAGACACCAGCGTTACGGAGATGGCTCCTAGATTAGCTAATTCCCAGTACTTCAGCTGATAGTACGCTGCTATAATACTACACTAAGTAAACAAAGAGAGAGCTGAATGTTATCACCTCTTCCCATTTAGCCTTGTTTCCCCTCTGTGTGCAGTACTTCTATGAAACTAGGGAAAGAGTGAGAGCAACTGTACTCAAAGCACTTAGAGTGGAAAAAAGCAAGAGAACGGTCTCCTAATGCGTCTTTTTTTAGGAATCTGAAAAATACTGTTATCTGGTAAAGTACTACAACAGATGTGCAACTGACACTTACCGTAGCCTTCATTATGGCAAATAATCAACTCCAGTTTGGACATCGTGGCTCAATCCAGCACCCGGGCAACTATACACTACCCACTAGTTTAATACAATCCTGGACATTAGTGGGATCGGGAAAGCAGCTCATTCTGACAGGCAGCCCAAGAAGAAAGCACCGTTGCAATTACCAATTTCAAATTAGACCCCTACTGCATGAAGACAAAGGAAGCTTTAAATACCAGGAGACCAGATTTGCTATTAAGCACAACAGCCAGCTGGAAAGGTGACTGAAACGACTATTAAATATTTCTCCATTAATTGGAAGAAAAAAAACCCCCAAATTCCACAAAACAGGCATATTGCAAAACTTAATGCTTTCAAGTGACACATCTGCAGCCTTTCTGTTATATACAGCAAAATGAAGTCTACAGTCAGATCGAGACTTCTAAACTGAACTTTATTGCTCTTACAGAGCAGAAAACCAACAAGAAACGTGGAAAAGAAAGCACAGAAAACATCACATCAGAAGCAACAAACCCAGCAGGAAGAGAATTCAATTAGGAAGCAGAAAGCAAGCTAAAAAAAAAGGAGGTATAGAAAGGAAAATGGTTAGCTAGCAGAGGGGCTTCAAGAAGTAGTGTAATTCTAGAATACCTACGAAAGTGCCTTTTACAGTTAAAAATGCCAGTTTATCCCAGCTACTATGATGAAGCTATCATACTGCAACCTCCTAGCTGTCTGATGTGGATGGAGTTAGTGGTCTAGCAACACTTATTTCCATAAAAAAAAAAAAGAGATTAATCTCTTTCCCCATCTTCCTGCTCAGGTGTCCAGGTCCTATTTATTAAATTTTACCATTACGTTCAGTCACACAAAAGGGTAATGACTGTTTCTCTACAGGCAACTCTGAGAAGCTACAGCGTGGAAATAAAAACCTGAACCAGCATCTGATGGGAGCAAATTAGATGAGATTTCTCCATAGCAGAAAAGGGATAGAAGAGAACACCAACAAAAGAAATGCTTGCATAGCCATTTATAGCTGTTTCCATAGCAGTATAAAATACTTCAATTGCTCTAAGCGCCAAGGATGACAGCATAACAAAAGACATCATATGACAGGCTGCGACACTTTCACAAACCAAGGCAAAATATTCTGGGTTGGGTACCAAGAAAGTGAGGAATATGTATAAACCGCACTAACCCCCATAGAAGTTTGGTTAGTGACTGGTTTTGCTATCCCACAAAAATCGGGTGACCCAAAGTTTGCACTGGTTTCTCTCTCCCAGGTGCCTCCTGACCTTAGCCCGGCCATCCTCAACCCTTCACCCATCTTAACTTCTGCAACCAACACGGTGGGTTATGCACAGTTCTGCACACAAGCCTGCCAGCATTGGTTTCACTTCTACTGTATGAAATTTGGCTTATGCTCACGAAATCCACTCTACTGTACCCCTCAGCGCTACCATAAGTATTGCAATTTGTTTTAATTCGGTCAAGCCACAGGTAATGTGCAGACCTGACACCCAGGACTCCCGTATTCCACTTCTGATTCTATACTGATTGTTAAAAGCAATTTCTCATTTCATGAGGTCCTTCAGCTCAGTACTAGGAGAGAGCCTTTACCTTATGGAGAAAGCAAGTTACTCTGCTGTCACCAGTCTGAACCTGTGGTGCCTGCAAGTTCCTCCCACTGCTATGGTTGCTTTTCTTCTTGAAAGCAAGTCTTTATTTTTGTGCTTTCCGTTGTTCAGTTAAGTCTTCTGGAATACACTACCACTTCAATTTAATACGCTATGCATGTGAAGCTGCTTACAGCAGCTAAAAATCTCAAACAACTAGGAAATTATTTTTTTTAACCAAAAAAAGTGTATATATTTTTTGTTATATGCCTCCTCATTAACAGGTGATTTAAGAGACTAATCCTTAAAAGCATAAGAGCTATAATTTAAGAAGCACTGTAAAAAGTTAATAGGCTAATTTTAACTTTATCCCTAAACATAAAAACGTACCATAAAAGAACCCACTCGTTCCTGCAGCACTACATAATTGCTGTCTGCATTAGCTATGCTGAAGTAAACAGGGAAAGACAGTGCCTTGAAAATAACCCCACATCTAGTCACCACAAACTGTTCTTTGCATCAACCTCTGCTTAAGTCTCATATGGCAAAAAGAACATTGATTTGGTAAAACCAGTACAGTGTTAGTAAGTCTGTACTACTAAAACTTGACACTAGGTACTACGTGCCCTTCAACCATTTCTGGGTGGGCAGGGGAAAGGGAAGCAAACAGTTAAAAGCTCTTGATCCAGTCTATCTACTATGGCCTGAGAAAGCAGAAAGGGTTATAGCACAGGCCACATCACCTTGATAACCTTCCTGCGCCAGATCCGACCAGGCTGTGAAATAAGCCTAGCAATAGGTCTGCTTAAATCTATTGTTCGGACTCATCGTATCAAGTCAAGATTGACGGAGCGTGATCAAAAACACAACTAGCTACCAGATCACCTGTAGTGCGGTAAGGAAAGACAAATGAAAGCCATCTCTGAATAGCAGTCCCTCATAGAGGAATGAATGCATATCTATTAAAAAAGAACTCCGCAGAATCGGGACATCACCCTTTTCAGACAGATGAGATATGCCATGTATTTTCCCAGTTGCAAGTAAGACAATAATACTATTGCAGAGCCTCCACATACGTTTCCTTAAGTGAATGACTTTCACAAGCCTATTGACAATCTACATGTTCTCTGGATACCTTTTCTCCAGGTCGAATGCTGCCACATTTCAGGAGATTGATGTCAGCCTTGCAGTCATCCATGAAGCCACAGATCAACCGATAATCGCTGAAGATAATGGCTGTCATTTTGGTGATGTACTGATGGCACTGATATTCAGTGATGTTGCCTCTGTGATCCACCAAACAAGACACCAAGAAGCCTTTACCAACTGGTTCATCTGCACACTCCTTGATCTGTTGAAAAAAAAAAAAGTAATAAAAATACAGCGGCTGCAGCTACTGAATTGAACCTTTTTTCTTAAAAAAAAAAAAAAATCCTCAAAGAAACTTGCATCTGTAGCTTCAAAATCTGCTGGCAAAGAAACCCTCTAGGCTTTAGTTTGATTTTAAGTAAGTCAGAATACATGAAAATATTTCAGAAATGAGAAATACCTCATTTGTGCCAGTATCTGAAGAAAGCAAACGCAGCGACCTTGAGGATTATAAACCCTCTTGCTCAATAATCATCTTTCATAATAATCACATTGAACCCCTGCAATCAAGTGGATTTGTAGGAAAAGTGCTAGTTTGACAAACCTTTATTTAGAAAACCGGGCATATTACAACATCACTAAATCATACTTGGACCCCCATTAGCCACCTGACCTCGTGCAATATAACATTTTGGCTAGAAGTGAGACTAGAAGTCCACACAATATTTATTGAACTGTTTATAACTTGCTGGAAGCTGAACATGACTATAAAGGAAAATCATCATCAAATTCATTTTTATCAGGCTCTTACAGGAACTGATTGTTGGTACTAAACCATTTTACTCAGTGGTCTAAAAAAAGATAAAAATCACGGCTAACAAAAGCTGAAAGCTGTGCAGGGATGGGAAAAGCAGTGTACATGAACAGACAGGTCCCCAGTATAAATCACAGCCTGCGCTGCTCAGGGAAGCAGACAGTAAAGCCAAAACCGTCACCTTTGGAAGTAAAAGATGCAGGCAGTTTTGACAGCGTCTTTCCAAAGGAAGGGGAAAACATGGTTACTTATCAGTTAAGGATGCTCCCCGAGGAATCTGGCGATAAGAGCAGCGCAATGCATTGCTCCAAGGAGTACCAAGGTTACGCAGACTCTTTTTAACCCTGGGAAGCCCGTGTTGAAATACTTGCCCCGTTCTTGTGTCCCCTGTCCAGGAGTACGCTGAAAACTGCAGCCGTAATGACGCAGAAAGCAGGCTTGACAGCCAGACGCTAAAGTTCAGCGGTGACAGTTTTTCAAGCAATAGATACACGGGTTCACTTGATTACATCAAAGATTTGTTCCTGTACAAATACTGAAGGGCTCATCAATCTAAAGGGAGATCCATGGCAATCAATAATCCAGGCGGGTTCAGATACCAAGCAAGGGCAACGCTAAGGCAAGAGGCAGGGAACCATTTTATCAGTTCTCAAATAACAAGCTGGAATCTTTATACTGGAAATCTTAAAAAATGGCGAGCCGTCTCTAGATTCTAAAGATATATTCTAATTCAACCAAGCATTAACTCAGGGCGTCCTGTGACAGACTCGTACAGGGTCAGACTAGACGAATAAAACAGATGTCTCTCTGCCTCAGCTTATTGAAGCCATTACTTTCTATATAACAAATAAAACATGCAACACTTTAAACAGCATTATTTGAAGGCAGATGTAGGCTGGTATAACATTTTGTATTTAATCTATGTAGCGATTAGGAAAACATAGTTACTAAGCTCAACATAATTGTTATAGATAGGGCATTAAATACATTTTGAAGCGAAAACACGTATGATTCATTGCAGGGTGAAAGGGGGAGAGTTGAGCAAGCTTTCTCCGAGAAGGCTGCATCTTCGGTTTGGCCCTACTTCAGCTCAAGTACCATGAGCCAAACCAGCACACAACGGCAACATGCTGTTTTTGGAAGAGCCTGGCTTTGGAAACAGCCCCAGAGCTCCCTGGCCTGAGCCAGCGAGCTGAGTAAAAGACCAAGCAATCATGTTATTGCCTGGCCACTTCTGAAAAAACCACCAGTATCTGGTAGCCAACTAGAATTCTAGATTAAAATTATTGCCAGAACTTATAAAATCGCAACAGTTGAGGAAAAAAGTGGATATTTAAATCTATATTTAGCCGGTAAAATTAAAGGTGGACTTTTCAGAATGTACCTGGTCAGGACAGTCACCAATTCCCAAATGACTTTTCCTAAAAACTACTCTTCTAGTTTCGTATTGTTTTTAATACAAAGTGATACTTAAAAATCAGAGCTCAGTCACCAGCAAGAAAACACCTACCAGTTAGCGCGAATTAAAGAAAAATATTAATAGGCTAATACTGTACGTTAGCAGTATATTCCCACTACACACGTTAGTTTTAAAGAGTGGTTTTGAAATTTTTTTAAAAATCAGTGGAATAGTTTATGCACCTGCCTAAGTATTAAGTATCAGAATGTCAAACACATAAGATTATTGTTACTTGTACAACTTTTCTTTTTTCTTTCAATAAAAACTACTCACCAAATGGCAAAATACCAGCAGTCCATGTTATCTTTCACCACAATTAGAAGAGGAAGACTGGTGGTTAATGTACAGCTAAAATGCTACGCTCTTCCCACTGCTTTTAGACATCACATCCCAGATTTAGAAGGCATCATTTACAACAATGCCAGACTGTCACCGTACAAAAGCGGTAATTAAACAGACTGTTAAGAGCATTTTCAAGAATGCCTTGGTTGTAAAAATTCTGCAGCAGCTATATGACATAAACCAGAAAAATATAATCTTCCCTATGATTGCAAAAAGTGAGCTTTGACAGATTTCACAGTGTTTGCTTTTGGGAGTTACTGAACTCCAAACACAACGTCACCCTTCGATGCAAGCTGTTTTCCTTCCACTGTTTAGTAGTCTAGCCTACTTGTATTAACTGTTTTCTTGATCTCTCCTTATACTAAATAACGGTTTCCCACTACTGCTATTCTTACCGCTCCTCAGCTGGTGCTGAGAAGGGGAAGCAGCAGCCCAGCAGGCCATGAAGAAAAAAAATCAAGTACCCCTCAACTACACTACTCGTTCCCAAACTTTTGGAGCCAGGCTGCTGTTGACATCCTCAATTTCACAGATCTCCGTGTCTTCCTCTCAAACGAAAACTTTGTAAAGAAGGGGCAACCACGTAGGTGGTTCCATCAAAACGTGAGGACTTGGGGAACAACTCATCCCAAACCTGCTCTGAGCACTGACATATTCTTCTTGTCTCATAGGCAAGTCTGCCCCACTGAAAGCTAGACCTAAGGAAAATAAACTGCCAACACAAACTGCGGTTGGAGAGAGAATCTGCTATTCATGCAACTGATTGTCTTTCAAGAAAACCTACTTTAAAAGCCACAAAGGGGCCATCATCTAGAGCAAACAATGTTTTTTTTAAAAAGCAGGTTTATGGGTAGGTGAAGTTATTCTGGTGGATATACAAATAATGTTTTTCAGAGCACGGTTTAATTACTGAATTAAGTCAGCTGAAGCCAGTACTGCTGTGAAGAGCCTTGGTTCCACTGCTTCCCCTGAAGTCTGGCTGAAAACAACCCCAACCAAAAGGAAAAAACCTCAGCTCAGTCAGCTCCTGCGTGGCTGAGCACACAGCCTCAAGAGCTCCAGCATGAGCACAAGGAAAGAAATGATTCATCAAGTAATCTTTGAAGCTGGGCTGAGGTGTGTTGATGCTTGAGATACAGAGGACTAACCCCTAGTGCAACCTAAGAAGAGGAAGCTCCTAACAGACAGTCCTTAGAGTAATTAAACTTTGAGCCTCGAAGAAAAAAAAAAAAAGAATGATTCATCATTTGATGTCTACGTGCTCATCCTCTCTGCTAGCGAGATACAATCCAAAACCAGCCTTATTCAGTGGAACCCCTGCTATAGCAACACTGCTACAGTTGTCCAGCACTCGATAAAGAGGGGACAAATCCAATCCACAACATATTTCTGACAAAAGGTCAGGTAAGAGCCGATGGGTTGTTGGTTTATCATTTCTTTCCCCCACCTCTTTGCCTAGCACCACTAAGGTAACTGGCTTTTTCCGCAAGGAGATTGAATCGATTACGCCTAGTAATTGGCATATAAGACTAGCGCTTCCCCAACCCCAAAACATTATTTGCACACTCATTCACTGTGACAAAGAAATGACAAACACCCTAGTGCCACAACAGCAGCCATGCCTTTCTTCTGGCTTACCTCTGCAATAGTGGACTTGCAGACTTCTCTGGCCACGGATTCAAACTTCGGATCTGTAGTCAGGTTCAGCTTGTAGTTCCACAAGAGCTATAGAGAGAGCATTTGCAGAAAGGGCGTTTAAGAGCTTTCCATAGAGAATGACAAATATTTTGCTTCAGAAAAGAATGAAACATTTATTCCGAATCTGTATCATCACCCTTCTACAGTGCCACAATCAATGCAAAGTCTCCTTGACAACAACTTTGTCCCTTCATTTCTGCAATAATTTTCTCATCTTGAACAAATTCAGACTGTTAAAAATCTCTCCATACGGTCATGAGCTGACTCATTAAAAGGAAATATATCTAAGACAATTTCATAACTGAAAGGATAAAACAATGAAAGCTGTAACTTGCTACCTCCTGCATATTTAGCAACGTCTTTAGCCCACCACACCTTTCTGTGCCATGGCTTGTCTGCCTGGTGCAAATGATCGAACAAAAATCAAGTCCTCAATATGAGCAGATTTCATGCTGAAAACCTAATAAAAGCCTAGCAAAAAAGGGACAACAATGCAGCTGGTCCCTTATTCACTTCCTTCTGTGAGGGGCTGCGACCAGACAACTTTTTGGATGCAGATATATTTCAAACCTACAGGAGGTTCTCTCTCTTGCTAAGCACCATGATACGTTAGAGGTTTGTGCTGGTTTGGGCTGGGATAGAGTTAACTTTCTTCACAGCAGCTAGTATGGGGCTGTGTTTTAGATTTGTGCTGGAAACAGTGTTGATAAAGCAGGCGTGTTTTAGTTACTGCTGAGCAGTGCTTACACACAGTCAAGGTCTTTTCTGCTCCTCACACTGCCCCACCAGTGAGTAGGCACAAGAAATTGGGAGGGGACACAGGCGGGACAGCTGACCCCAACTGACCAAAGGGATATTCCAGACCATACAATGTCATGCTCAGCATATAAAGCTGGGGGAAGAAGAAGGAAAGGGTGGGACATTCGGAATAATGGTGTTTGTCTTCCCAAGCAACCGTTACACATGATGGAGCCCTGCTTTCCTGCAGATAGCTGAACACCTGCCTGCCCATGGGAAGCGGTGGACAAATTCCTTGTTTTGCTTTGCTTCCTTGCGTGGCTTTTGCTTTGCTTATTAAACTGTCTTTATCTCAACCCACGAGTTCTCACTTTTACTCTTCCGATTCTCTCCCCCATCCCACCTGGGGGGAGTGAGCGAGCAGCTGTGTGGTGCTTAGTTGCCGGCTGGGACTAAACCACAACAAGGTTATAGACTGCAAAATGCCTCGATAAGGATGACTGTTCTTCTAGGAGCCAGAGATGAGCTCACATTGGAGCCCCGATGCATTTGGTCATTGTGCAAGAATCAATCTTGGGCAAGTCACACTCTGCAGATCCATAGACATCCCAGATGTCCTCCTGAGGCACCATAAAGTAAAAATACAGGGTAAGATAGCAAAACCCCAGCAAATAAATAGCTGAGATGTTACCTGAGAAAAGCTCTACTAGCTCATCTGTTTTTCTCTAAGAATTTAAGTTGCATTTAAACATTTTTCATTAAGATTAAGTAGTTTTAAAAATTAATTTCTAATACCCTGCCTCTGTGACAAAATCAAATATCAAAGCAATACACAGTTTGGTCGAACTTCATTTTGCAGTTTCAATTGTAAACAAAATGCTACGAAAACACAAAAACATGCTCATACACAAGGAAAGCAGTTTTACATCATCTCCAAGAGGGGCGGAAGCACACACAGAGAAGTAAAAATGGAATCGGCACAGCTGCACTGTCTTCCACACCTCACATCGTGGAGTTGTGAAAAGTTAAAAAAAAGAGGACATGATGGGATCCTAGGGTATTTCAGAGGGAGAAGTTGTAGAGATACAGGTTTAATAGATAAAAGTGAATAACAGGGAACCTATCCTCACAAAGAATGCTGTAGAGCTCTCCCAGCCGGATCAAAAGGACAAGAATGAGGTCCAACACCTCTGCATTTGTAATCTTGAATTTTGGAGAGTCTCGCAATGAGATGCTCTCCAAAGGAACCTTCCCACAGACAGAAGGAAGGTTAAACTTGCAGCTTAAAAATCCAGATTTTAGTGCTAGGCAGTATTTTCCCTGGAGATGATCAGCAGTTGTACTATCAAAGACTGCAGAGAGGGGCAAAGAAAGCATTTGGAAAGTGAGACGTCTCTCTCTGGTCTAGCTTTTGATCACTCCCCTTCAATTTCTGCCTGGGAAAAATGAGACTTTGCCCACACTTCTTATTCCTGAATGGCTTCTGTAATCCACAGCAGCCTGAGATCTGCCTTGTGGCAAGAGACGCTGTCATTTAATCCAGCAGAGGAAAGGTCCAGCTTTGATTTCTAGAATTCTCAATTTCTTCTTCATTCCGGTAATTTCTGTTGGCACATTTAAATGTCAGGTAGATACGTTTTAATTGCTGAAGTCTTTGCTTTTTCAAAAAAAGACTTAAACAGAAACATGATGTGCCCTTCACCTGATCCAACCCTGCACAACAGAGAATTACAGCTGCCATGAAGTCAGGCAGCGCAGTGCTAAAGGTTAATTTATAAACACAGTTGGAAATTACTAGTTGTACAGCATGGCCGGGTTTCATTTCTGGAATATATCTTCCAATAATAAACCAAAATACAGGTTCTCAAGCATCTGAAACCAAGACCGTCATTGAGGCGTGCACTTGTCTGTGTCCAGGGCTAACCCAACAATTACGAACCTTGATACGGTGTATTCTAACAGAATGCAAATGAGAGAAGCCAAAGGAAACCTAATACCAACCTTAGCTCTGATGATTTTTTTTTTTAGAGTCTCGGGATTTGAAGAGCCAGCTTGACAGCCTGAAAACTGGCTAACAGTTTGCTCACTGTTAAACACAGCGCCGAGAGGAAATCTGTTCTAAACCCAGCCAAGTGGTTCAAACTGCCTCTAAATATCACACCCCCACAGCATTTTCCAAGCAAGTCTAAGAATTTAGCAGCTGTGAAAGCAATACAGAAGGCTTCAACAGCTGAAATTAAGAGTTTAAATTCAGTACCGTTCACATCTTTCCCAAAAGGAGCACATCATGCTGCTCCCAGTAACTCACGGGAACCACCCCCCAACTATAAAATAGGAAAGACGTCTGCTATCCTCCTCTGATACACAAGTACAGTTTATAAAGCTCTTAGATATGTTCCGCTCTGACGTCTCCAGTAAGACCATAGTGTCTATACTGGGTTAAAGAAGTCACCTCGTGTTCCTCCTGCACAGGCCAGTACAGAAACCCAAACGTGTCCTGATTAATGCCTTTTGCAAGCTACCAAACTACGCAAAATACTGAAGGTTGGTAAGGGATGTAAGGTGCAAATGCCATAGCTAGAGACTGAGTAAAAACAAAGCAGTACTTACGTGATTGCAGTCTGAAGAGATTTCATTATCTGGCTGAAAAGAGAAAAAAGGAGCGTCAGTTCACTACTGATGTGATGCATTTAACATACAGAAGAGTATAAACTTATAGAAACTAACATACTGTCAGCTCGTTTTCATCGTAAGAAACAATTTGACATAAGTGATAGGAAATTTTAAAACCTGCATAGTAAGAGTGATGATATCTGATACCAAAAAGATCAAAATAACAGGTACTTTAGACACAATGCCGTCTTAACTCTACAGAACATAAATGACACAAGAGTAGCAGCATTTATGTAGACGCTGCAAAAACATAATGAACATGCTTGTGTGTGGCCCGATTGCCCAAACTAAGAGCATCCGTGGCAAAAAACAAAGATGCTGTAGTAAATTTCTAAAGAAAAATATGTTTCATGCATACAACTGAGGGAGGGCAGTAGGACTGGCTTCCCTGGCCCAGATCGAAGTGTTTGTATTCCCCATTTGAGAGACAACCTCTTTTCTTTCAGCTGTACATAAAGGGGCCGGTCCAAAGCAGTCCTGAGATTTACACCTTCAACCACGAGAACCTGGTAAGATCCAATGTTCATACATCATTTCAAATTACTCGCTGTATTCTTTATTTTATAGTAATGAAGGTACTGCTATGTCCTCATGACAATCCAGCTGACAAGTCCTAACACACAGCCTCCACCAGACCAGTTAGGGTGTTTGAGAGAAACACCTACGCTCCCCGGGGAGCCGCTTTGGAAAGAACTCCGGCTGCAAACCATCCTGTCCTCCTTCCAGCCCGAGAAGCTCTCTCAATGGTGAACTCCTTGAAAAAAAGTTAATCCTACAAATCCGTATCTCATCTCCATAGCGAAACAGCACAAACGCAGGACAAAATCCCCGTGCCCATCATACCCACAGAAAAATCAACCCTGACTCACAAAGTCTCTGCTTCCACTGATATTTAAGACGCCAGACAGCATGCTCCAAGAACCACAGACACTCAAAACCACTCAAAGCTTAAACACTTCATTGACGCTAACACGTCAGACCTCAGATATTTGACGTAAGACAAGTAGCATTTCACCCGTTTCGGAATCAAGCAGCCTACATACCGCAGAGTTTTTCGGTGCAAGTGTTTGCCGCTGCACGACGTGTTACGCCAACACTTGCCCCATTGCTGCTGCTTCGGAGAGCAGGAACACAAGTTTATGAGAAAAAGAGAGCATGGGAAACGTTTCCAAGTCCTTAATTACAGTCATTATTAAGTAAAGCACTTTTATTTTGTAGAGCAGGAAGTGGCAGAAATTACCTCTCCACTTAGAACATAAAAACCAAAACGGTACCTGAAGGATCACAGTAATTAATTGCAGTTTGGTCAGACTGCCACCATCTAAAACTGTGTCTCCCAAAGTAATCATAAATTTGAAAATCAGCATATCAACTTTTTTTAAAAGGCCAGCAGACACCTGCTCATTATCCTCAGACTGCAGAAACTGAGCGTCACAACTGAAAACTAAGATGACATCCAAATTGCGCTATTTTAAAGCAGCCTTTAAGACCAACATTATCATGACTTGCAAGGTGGTTTTTTCCTTAATTTTCTGCACCCACCCTAATCATTCAGCAACAGACGGAGGTTTTAGGCTAAGCTAATTTCAAAAGCTGAGAGTCAGAATGCCCTTCACTGAAGTTGCTGCCTCAGTCTTTTAGTCAAGGGTAGTTTCTTTATAAAAATATATAGGCTAGCAGTGTAATTCTCCTCTAGAGGACAGGACTTACTAACACATCTTCAAGCAGAAGAATTTGTAAGGGCCAGAGCACACTTTCCCAAAACCCTTCAGTTGCTTCAGTTATTTTTGCATCCTCCAGCCTAGTAACCTTTGCTTCAGATCCACCAAAGATTAAAGCTCAGTTTTTCTGGAAAGATGAGCCCAAGAAGATAACAGACTGGTTCTCACTGACTCGGGAAGCTTAAACAAGCTTTTCTTGAAATACACAACATTAAAATACTGCACATTGAAATATCGGCCCTCCCTGCACTCTGCAGCAAACCTCAGCTCTGAGAAATCAAGCTTTATTCTTCTGAGAAGAGTAATGGAAGTTAAACGGGACCTTAACTAAGCTTTAGTACCGCATACATGCGCAGTTCAGCACTTAAATATGCAAAAGCATAAGACCTAGCCAATAATCCTTTAAATGTGGAACAAGATGACCACCTGCTAGCTAAAAGCTGTGCTCCTTCTTCCCTCTTACCATGGCAAGTGTAGGAGAGGAGGGTTTAACGGCAATGCTGACCTGCTTCTCCCAACTTAAGTGAAGCAAAAGGAGAAAAATAATTCTTTTAATCTTGTGTCTGATTAACTGAAGGGCTGAGTTTGAGGAAAGGGAAGGAAAATCTCCCCAGTGCAACCCGCTCCAGTTCTGCCTTCCTAAGGAGACAGCCCGTGGCCCTCCATCCGCTACATCCACCCAAGAAACTTTCCAAACAAGAGCTGTTTCAGAACAGTATGCTTGTGTAGCAGGAGTCATGAAAAAAAAGGTAAGTTTCAAATTACCACTAAGAGAAGTTGAGGAGCAAGAAAAGCTGCATTGTGTCCTTCCCACGTGGTGAGCCTCAGGAACACGGCAGCTCAGAGACCCCGCGGCAGGGGAAGGAGGAGAGCAGCCCAGATGGGCACCGTGTGCTAGTCGAGGCGTTTTAGGAGAGGAAGCTGCCGGCAAGGAGGACGTTCCACCGATTAGTGAGGGAGAAGGACTCCTCTTACATCTCTTAATTGAAGGATTAAAAACAGACTTTACGGAAAGTACATGTGCCTCTGGGCTCACAGAAGCTTTTGCTGTTTAGCAGCTTCAGTGGGAATATATTGCCTCCCTTTGCAGTTCTCTAAAAAGCTCTCCAAACTCCTTTGCGCACTAACACTCACATTCCAGAGCATGAACACCACTTCCTACCTCCCAGGAAAAGCAGAGCTGAGAACAAGTACCAGCTATAAGAAAACCTGAACAGAAAAAGCATTTCCTTCCATTCAAAACACACACAACAGACAAATCGTACTGCATTAGTATTGTGAACTCTACAGGGAAATTCAAAGGTTTGTATGAAGTCATATCACCACCATTCTATGAGGTCGTCAACACCGTTGTGTTTAACAGTGCCTTTTCTCATCCACCAGATCTCAAATCACTGAAACAAGCTGCGACAGCCCTTTCTAAATCTCTGTTTCAGCAGCAGTATGAAACTAGGTCAAAACTATACAGCAAATGAGCAACCCACCACCACTACCTGGGCTCAAGGAGGCACAAGGCGCTAATGTTTTAGCTTCAGAAACAGACCATCATCATGCTGTTTTCCAGTAATACTTATCTAGTCATAGACAGATCACGAACCAGAGTCGTGCATCACCATCGAGTGAAGAGCACACTGCCAGGGTACAATTACTGTCACCCCCACAGCTTGAGTCAGACCCCCTTTTCAGCTGTGTGGACAAAACAGACTTGATTTGGTCTTACTTCATCACATCCTTAAACAGTAATTCACACCATTGGATTCTGAAAAGCAAGGTAAGAATCCTAATCAACTACTGCAGATGAAA
Organism: Gavia stellata; assembly: GCF_030936135.1. Classification (NCBI taxonomy): domain Eukaryota; kingdom Metazoa; phylum Chordata; class Aves; order Gaviiformes; family Gaviidae; genus Gavia; species Gavia stellata. The sequence goes on from NC_082608.1 coordinate 2,300,477, forward strand.
CTCAAGGTCTTGGGAGAACTCTTTGCAGGGATTAATTCAATCACCAGCAGCTGCTTGACCTTCCTTTCCTTTGCTCCCTTGCAAATGTCATGCAAATACAAGAGCCTGAAGTCAACCACACAGGTGCCTTTATTCCCAAATTTTAATCCCTCCTTAGAGCAGAACAGGGGATGACAGCAGATATTGCCACTATTCTTTTAAGGCAAGAGTAGCAGCGCACTTGCTGAAAAGTAAGGCCCAGGCATATCTCAAATACTAACTATGGATAATCTTCAGGCATTGAAGACAACAGACTTTGGACCTGCTCAAGCAAAAACCACTGAGAACCAGCATAGAGCAAACAAGCAAAATAAAAAGGCAACCGGCTTGTGGATGGGAGGAACCCAGCAGATGTTCTCTCCCTAAATTCAGGAACAGATTGTGAAAAGATCAAACAAGACAGTTAGGAAAGGATGCTAACTAAAGCAGCTACCTTCCCGTGAAAGAGAGGGTAGGCACAAGTCCAACCCCACTGCCAGTGTTCCCCAGTTTATTGCACTGTCACACGTATGATACACTACAGAGCACAGTGCATATGGATACGCAGTACAGGCAGCTCATGGTTCCCAGCCACAGCGCTGAAGTTTTCCACTCTGACCTAAACACACACGTTTATCACTGATACCTGTAGAGAAACAGCAGAGCAGGCCTGCTGACCCAGGAGCTTCTAACAAAGAGGCTATCAGGCTGATAAAGGGAAAATCGCTTCTCAGCTGTGTCCTTCCCACAGATAACAGCAATCCCTTCACACTGAACACACCCAGCCGGGACAGCAAACTCACAATAAAGTGATTCAATCCACAGGTATCAAGCTAGCTAGACTTACGACACCAGAAAACAGCACAGGCTAGACACAAGGTAGTGATCAAAGAGAGATCGGAGGGAGCCACCCTCCTGCAAACCTGATCCCTTCCCGAGGCAACCACTAGAAATGATTCTGCAGAAGAATCTGTGGAAACAAGAGCAGATACAGTAGTCTAGGCAAGAATCAACACAGCTTTTGTAAAAGGAGAAAAACCACATATCACACAACCACCCATGCTTCAAACCTACTGAAACATCCTGGAGCTCTGTGCCAACAAGCATATGGCTACAGTAAACGGTTTTCACGCATCCTGCAATCCTGGAAGAGTCATGTGTGATAAAAAAAAGTTAAAACCAGTGATAATTTAAGTTCAAAACAGATGAGAAGACTTCGTAATTTAATGACACATTTAGTGAGCAATAAAAGTTAAACTTGTTAAGCTGAGCTTCAAATACTCTCTAACGCCAGTGAACTGTTAGTACTAAAAACAAACCCAGTGTTGTCATGTCAGCAAAAAAACCTCTACACTTAGATTCATGCTTTGAAAAAAGCCCGTTTGCAGCACGGTACTGTGCATATATCATATGCACCAAAGTTACCAAGCTCCTAGCTTCCATATACTCTGCTTATTTCACATAAATAATTTTTTCCCCACTTACAGAGAGCCAAAGTCTGCAATGCTGCAAATCATTTGACCGAATAGTTATTTCCACATTGGTTAGGCACTCCTAGTTCATGCAAACTTAACAATACAAGTTATACACAAACACCTAACAACCGCCTCCAAACATACACAGAACTTTGCGTACAAAAGTCAATTTATCAGGACCAGCAGCAATTTTTTAGCCACCCTGCACACACAAAGCACAAGTAGCAAATCACCCCAAACCAAATTCTGCAACTGTTTTTCACTGTTTTAATCAAATTCTAGATTACACAAACTTTTCCACCTATGCTGACATTTTATATCCTCCATGGGTATGACACCACGAAGACAAGCATGCTCATTCAGAAAAGACAGCACAAAGCAAGATCAAAAAACCCCAGCGCAACGTCTGTGTGTCCTTCTGGCCCAGCAGCCAGGGAAAAAGGAGCCAAGGATGAAGTGGGCCTTGTCCACTTGTACTTTGAGGATCCAGTGTTCAGTACCTGCTTCAAACACCAAGGAAGTTCAATGAGTCTTATCTTTTCCTATGTAGCTTTGTTAAGAAGTCAATAGAATTTTAGTAATTGCCATTTTTTGCTTGTTTCACATTTACTTGACACTAAGCAAAGTCTTCAGCAGGCTGCATGCCCTTCCTCCACGGCAGAGATCCCTCCCTGTGCAAATACCATAGGCAGTAAAGCAACAAATAGAGGCAGTAAAGCGACAGAAAACGCTCAAGTTTTAATTCTGATGCATTGAAAGTGACCACAGATCATAGTGCAATTAAAGGAAACACACCCATTCCATTCACCTAACAAGCCAAAGATCTTTGCTGGTTATTTCTTACCAGCAGATCACTTTCTCCCAGCTGGCTGTTCCTGTGCAAAGCTGCAAGGCGGGTGCTTGGAGACGTGGGGCGGCACAGCTGCTCTGTGCTGGAAGTGCCACGCTCTGTGCAAAACAGCCCACTTGCACAAGCTATTCCTGTCCCTGCCGCTTCTGCCTCCCTGTATGGGGGACTCTCAAGCCCTTAAGCCCTCTTAGCAGGGACCTTTCTCATTTCAACGCTGATCCACGCATCAGAGCACGTTCTAACACTCAGCACGATCAAAGCAAACTCATCCCAGATGTTTATTTGTTCTTCCCTTAGTCCCCTCTCTTCCTCTTGTTGGAGGCTTTCCAGCCAGTCCCGATGCATTGTGGAGCAAGACAGACCCTGAAATTACGTGTTTGCTACAGAAGTTTGGCAGCACTGCTACCAGATAGAATGTTTCCCATAACACTCCTCCACTAAGCTACTAAGCATAGCACCGACACCGAGCTGCAGATCCAGCCAGGTTGTTTCAGCATTTGCTCCTGGAAAGCACTCTCACAACGCTGGCAAAAGACTTAAGAGACTGAAAGGCATGTAAGGATGCTGGTAGTGTCACAAGGGAGGAGGAAAGCAGAGCTGTTAGAAAGAGCCGGGTGAAACCACAGCAGACTGCTTAACCGACCTGATACCCCACCGATCGAGGTGGCGGGGAGTCCGCTGCCTTCCGCATCCCGGCCGCTGGCTCCATCTCACGGCAGAGTCCAAAACTCAGCAAATTAACAGAAAAGCTGTTCACCATTTTAGAGTTTTCTGCCAGGCTAGTGTGAACGCACTTACGGAAGAGTCCCACCTGCACCAGTCAGGACACTGGGAAATCACAGTGGCATCTCCACCTGCAGCATCAGCCAGCCCATACATCTATTTAAGCCACGCTGAGACGACCTACCTCTGAAACTACCTCCCTGGATGACTCTCTGCCCTTAACCCCCACCAGAAACATCCCAGAATAACTGAAGAGTATTCCAGCAGAGTGGCAAAATGGACAGCATGGGTTTCGGCAGTACTGCACAGCATCTGCTGGGGGATGCAGAGAAATGAGTGAAGAAAGGAACAGAGGTCCCAACAAGTAATTCCAGTGCAACAGCTAATGACAAAGCTTTTATCAAATATGTCCACCATCTCTTAGTAAGTCAAATTTCATCACTTATTCTCAATACAGAGACTTCACACCTTTTGACTGTGCGTACTCTATAGTACCCTAGGTTGAGCTTAACTTTACAGAAAACTTCCAAAAAGCCATGAAGAGTTCACAAACAAAATTCAGTTTTACACAAAATAAAAGGTTGCTGTACTTGGTGTGGCAGAGCCCGTCTCCCAAGAGGAGCACGTTATCCTAACCATGCTTTGCTCCTCAGAGAATAAAGTTTTGGATGCACATGGCCCGGAACTAGAGAAATCCTTTCTAAATTAGCTTTGTACAGAAGCTACAAAAAGAGTTCATACCAAAAGCTCTGTGTCCCAAGGCACACGGAAAGCGCAGCACTCAAGCGCAGGTTTCAGAGCGAACACTGCTTACTCATCTCCCCACTCCCACAACTTAATGAAGTGTTATGCTGCAAAGCAAAGCAATCAAGCTCCGACATTCCCCACTTGCAGGCGGCTTCATTACACTACCATTGCTCATGTGCCAATAGTATCTCTAATCATTACCAGGCTCCCCCACCAAGGGCTCTTGCTTCATTCAGCATGAACAGAGAACAATGCTCTAAACACTCAACCAGCCAATATTCATATTTGTCTTTGTTAGCCAACGCGTGGGCTCATGACTCCAATTTTCCACACTGAAAGCCATACAGTGCTCCCAAAGATCCCTCCCCAGGAGCATTTTCCTCCCGCTCTTTCAACAAGGCACACGTGTCACATCAATCAGGGCACCTATCCTCACCAAGGCTCAATAAGCATCTCATGCCCATCGTTCAGGGCACAAGCAGCACTGCTTTCATCCAGATGATTTACATTCACACATTCCACCTCTGAAGCAAAATAAGACGAGCATCCAAACAGGTGGGAAGCAGACTCAGCTATTTTTAACTCCTGCCGGCTATTCTATTTAGAGGCAATAAAAATCAAATACCTCAAAGAAGCCATTTCAGCCTTAACCACAAACCACAAGAACAACAATTTCATTTTGAAGTCTTCCCTCCTTCCTTCACGACAGTGGTGAGAGCCCTACTCTTCCCCCCCAACTGCCCCAACTTTTTAAGGATAGAGACAAAATAAACCTGGAGTTACCTCTCACAGCTGTCAGTATTTCAGATCAGAGCAATGGAGGCACAACTACATTTAACATCAGTACTTCCGAACAGTGCTGGACGTTACACACGGATAAACAGGCCTGCAAAAGTTCTTGCACAAGACCCAGCACTAGTCCCTCGCTGTTACAAGAAAAGGACTATTTTAGCTTCCCATGCAATAGTCAGCATCTGTTTTGTCACCTTGCAGTGCCAAAGGCGGGGGGCAGGATGTACCAAGGGACCCCGCTTGCCAGTTTTGCGGTGCTTCTACCCTGCAGGGGATTCCCTGAATGCACAAAGCCTCCTGGACCCCGGCTGTCAGTCCAGCTGCCTTCCCGCGAGATGAAGCGCGATGGGGAAGTCTCCCTGAAAAGCAAGAGCAACCTTAGCACAGGCAGCGTTCAGCCACTTCTAACAGCAGGATTTGAAATAAAACACTGGAATTTTCTTCAGAAGATCCACGGGGCCCCAACACATCACTTGCTTCTTCCCCGCAGTAAGAGGCAGGTGAAGAACGAGAGCCCTGAACCAGGCAACTCCCTGCTGTTAAAATAAACCATTTCAGTTCTTCTCACGCTTCAGCGTTAACCACGCTTTGCCTTTGTCAGCCCCTGTAGGTGTCAATTTTATCACAGTACTATCCAAAAAATGAAAAAACACTACGACAAACGCTCAACGACCATGCCCAGCCACCAGCCTCTCCTCAGCTGCGTCCATCCTCTCCTCCCTCATTACAACACTCACAAGCTCACTGAAAAAGCTGTAGGTACTGCACAGCCGCCGGGAAAACCCGACGGCGACCTGAGGCTCCCCCATGCTAGGGTGACAGCAATTAATACCCTGTTAAGACACGTTCCAACATAAGTTCGTTATATCAAACATAACATGGGAGCTGAGAAGAGCCATGCTGCACACAAGCTCTTGACTTGGCACCACTTGCAAGGGCCAGACGTCTGGGTTTTAAAATACGTTAAGAGATCAGCCTATGTCAAAAAAAGCTGGACTTGCTACGTTATACATTCTCCAATTATCCCAAAGAAACTTCTCTGTTGAAAACTTTCTGGCTATTCAAAATAGCACATCCTGTTACACTAGAGAGGCAAAAGTCACCAAGAGAGGCTATTATAAATTCACTTAAGGAACAGCACTGCCTTTGTACGCAGTGGGAATATGTGCAAATAAGCACAAAGTGTTAAAGCATATTAAGGTCTCCAGCACAGCCCACAGCTGCAGCTTGCAAGCAGCATCACTCCGTGACAGAGAATTAGGACACTGCCTCGGCAGGCCAGAGGCTTCTCCAGCCCTGTATGAGTTTCCCCCACGGGATCTGTTTTGCTGGACTCTCACCATCACCTGCTGAACTCAGCGGGATAAACTCTGTAGCCTATTTTTAGGGAGTCCTAGAAACAGCACGGTGCCCTGCTTCCATTTCGAGTCCGTCCCATACGGGAAGAGCTGCCCATGAGATGCACGTCCAAAATAACCCCTGTTCCCTACGTTACCCTGCACTGCAGAAGGCAGTGAGCTGTGCTTCCCAAACACCGGTCAGGATAAGCCAACCGAAGCCTTAGTCACGAAGAGGTACCCACCACCAGCCTCCGACCAAGAAACTGAAGAAATTCAAGAGAGTACAAGCAGCCAGAAGTCAAGTCCTCTCTCCTCGCACACTGGAGAACCGAAACAACCATCGAATCCGTCTGATAGATGATAGGTGGGTGCTTCTGCTCTTGAAGCCATCGGTACACAGCTCAGGAACCTGCTAACACACTGCCGCAGCAAACCTTTCCTTTCCGCCTCCGGGAACTCATCACCAACTTCTGACAAACGAGCTTTTTCCGCACACATGGACAAAATAGGTTCTCAATTACAGCTGCATTCACTTCAATACCTTGAAGCTGAGGCACTGAACGGGAACTGAAAAGAAAGAGTAATTTTTTCCTAATCATTAGAAAGAAAAAAACCCCACTTATTCTCAAATCTCAAAGGTCAAAATGACCAGGAAATGACTAGACTGATGTATTAACAATTTTTCCATGTAAAACAACTGTTCTGATCCAGTATTTAAGTTGAGTACTTCAGTTCTACTTTAACAATACTCATCTTCTGCATTTTAATGAAGTTTCCATTTCTATCCAAAAGCAGCTTGATGCATGGTAAAGTAATTCAGTAGATAATGTATTGCCATTTTTAAACATTATTAAAAAAAGATAGAAACATTAAGATGCAAGCATTTAAATAATTACAGATCATATCAATTTAGTCAGAAAATATACCAAGCTTAGCAATAAAAGCTAAAATTATCTGCAAAATAATATTCCCAGACTAGAAAGCTCTAGAAAAATTACTAGAGTGTTCAAGCAAGACTGAAATTATTCAAATCTAAGCTTCTTGCTTATTTAAATCAATCTGCCTGGGAGCCACACAAATTGTGGTAAATCGATTTCCCTAGCGTCTGGTTCTCCTTTCGTAAGAGCCACGACAAGAAAAAGGAAAAGACCAGAAAGACAAGATGAAATCAGCTGATTCACAACATCGTTAGGCGTTCTGCATTCAGACAGATTATACATCACAGCGTTAAACCAAGTTATAAATGTCTTGGCAAGTAAAGGCAGCCGGGCACAGTGACTCACGCCAGAGCTGCTAGGTGCAGCGCTCAGTCGCAGACCTCAGCACCAGCATCAAAATCAGAAATGCCATGTTTCTTCATGGAGACTCATGCAATGCAGCATGGCTAACAGACTTTATTTTACTTTACTACCTCATCTCTACTATACTTCAGCAACACACAGCTGGATTTTTATATGTGCAAGTGTATGAAACAGATTTTCAGCAAACCTACAGTGTTAATGTCTTTACTGATGCGAAAAATATAGTAGTGCTTCATTCCTGCTTGGCCAAAAGGTAGAGCACGCCATTCAAAAGAAGTCCTATTGAAAAGCATGACATATTTGATTAAATAAATGCTTAGAGCATTTAGCTAAGGAATTGTGCCGGTATAAATGGCAGCTTGTTTAAGCTTGATAAAAAAGCAAGATAAAAAAATAAATCAACAAACCCTAAGGCAGCATCAGAGAGCAGTTTCTAAGACTTACCCTTTGCTACGAGCTAACCATGCGGTCTTCAGCGAGAAAAGCCATTTGAGCTTTTTTTCAGCACCAAGTTTTTGCGCACACCGAATGAAAGTGATAGCTGTCTGTTCATTTCTCCCAGGGGAGCTGCATTTCATATGAAAACACAGAAACACTTACTATACACATCTGCACCAATAAGGAAATGAGTCATCAACCCACTGGCAGGCCTGATTCATAGCACAGCGCGCTCGGGCTATTTAGGAATCTGCGTACAGAATACAGGGGAAAGGCAGATGCAAGCCACAAGTCATTCTAAGAGACTAGATATAAAACACAAACTAATTTAAATGCTTTTTTTTTTTTTAACTCTTTTGCTTGGGCATAATTTCTTCAAAAGCACAGGACCAGCGTGGTATTGTACACAGCCGCAGAACTTTTCACCTGGATGAATCATAATGTTTTCTTTATATAACTGGAAGAAAAGCAAACTCTAATGTTTATTTTAACTCTGGAGAAAATCACTGGGATTCTGTTCCACAGAAAAATCAACATGAATAAGTCTTTACAGTCACTGCTAAGGCAAGGTTTCCATGGGATTAGTAACAAACCACCGAATAAAAATTCTGCTTGCCTTCAGAACATGCAAATAAAAGCCCTGTTCCAGGACCAAACCAAGTACCTTCCTTCACCACATTGCTTAAAGGATTAAAACAAAGAAAACTGTACATATATCACCTTATTTAAGCTCTGCACTTCCTCAAGAGGTTAGATAGGGGTTTAATTTAACCTTGTTCCCGGGAGAAGCCCGGGGCACTGAGGTGCAGCACGCTTTTCCACAGGTACTGGTCTTCTCTGCCATAGAAGCTTGGCTTTTCATGGATTTTGTATTATTGAGAGCTCCTTTCCAAAAAGCACTAGGCTTTTTCAGCTTGAACTGCTCAGCTCAATAGCTAGATAGAGCCGTTAAGCCAAGCATTTTGCTTGAAAATTCTGACTGTAATGGTAATTCAGAGGATTTAAAATGGTATCACGGCAAGCAGCCAGATCAGTAACAGTTCCCCTTAAGCCAAACGAAGAAATTATAGCCGACCAGTTTTGCACAGATGAGCAACTTTTAAAATCCAGTGTCAAACATGTCTTTTTTTTTTTTTTTAAAGTGAGCTTGAAGAGCTTTCTGGAAAGCAACGTTAGTAGAAAGACGTCTTACTGGCATGCCGGAGAGCTAGACACCTGCCCGCAAATCCTTCCAATTACTGTTTCCATAACTCCTACTTAAAAAGCTATGAATAAAGACAAGCTGCAATTAAAAAGACTGAGCACACCTACAGCTTCTCTGCTAATAGCCACCGAGAGAAAATAACGGGGGAGGGAGGGAGAGGGGAGAAAAGCAATAAGCCACACTACACCGCCGCTGCAGACAGCTCTGCACCAACACACAGCGCACCACTCCGCACGGTACCACCGCCAGTATCACTGCTGAACAATTTTCACCTGTCAAAACACGGGAATTTAATCAACAATTCCACTGCTCTAGAAACAGCTGGTTATTCTTCCTCCTGATTATTTCTGACAAACAGCAAAATCAATTACAAGGCTCAGGAATACAGACCTAAAAGCCAGCCACCCGCACCAGCCAGGGCAGGCTGGAAGGGCCACAGGCACATACGGGCAGCACTTCACCTTCTTCTTGCTATAACTTCAATGTTCGATTATATCTATAAGAGAACTTCGGAGTTTAAGTATTTAGCAGGTAACAATTGCCACTCGATAGGAAATACTTTATTCTAGTCTCTGGTCAATGGTGGTGGTCTGTATATAGTTATGCATTATTAACCTATTGGAAGCTACACACTAAAGCGAAGTTTTCCCACCATCTGAAATCCAGTTGTGGCTGAAGAAATAAACATGTAGTTATAAAGCTCTGGTGTCTGCAAGCATGGAAATGCACAACAGATAATACCTAGTTTTCAGGATTATTTCCAGTATGCTGATGGCAAAGCCCAGCCAGTCCTCGCTGCAGAACCTGGGAACACGGGGAGATGGTTTTGTCCCGATCCCTAAGTAGAATAAAGATATTTTCCCCAGCAGACAGCAGATAACACTTGAAATTTCAAGGACTTGATCTGTTCTTATCCAAGCGGCACAGGTATACGATATGGTTTGCACATCCACAAAAAGGCAGCGGCATACTTCTGGGGACATTCAGGGGAAAAGCTGACAGCAGTACCCTCAGATAAGCAGTTTTCCCCCCAGCGCGAGCGTTTAAATCCCTTCCATGCAGATTTCTATCTGAATGATAAGAAAAAAAAATGCTGGGGTAGTGCAACTTTTGCAACAACAAGGTGAGATCTGAATGCTTTAAGCATAGGTCAACATTGCAACCAAAACCACCTATTTCAGTCTCCTGGGTTGTCTTTGACTAGCCTTTAAGAGCTCTTGCTCAGGGTGAGGATTAACTCTGCTGGGTGAAAAAACTTGTCAATCTCTATACAAAAGGAAAAGAAAACTTAAAAATTTACCCATCAGGTTACTAGATAATTTACCTGTGCATTTTAGGATTACCATACAACACAGAGTAGAGATGAGGCTGGAGATATAATTGTCCCACAACAATTTTTAATGAAAAATAAAACCCAGAATATCAGAGGTATTAGATGCAACAGATCTCCAGAAACAAGTCAGATATTTCCAAGGAATGCTCTGAGAGGTAGGAGCATCCCTGGTAGGTGTAGGCAAATACCTGGCACAGTAGCAACTCATCCTACCTCTTATGAGGCACTGCTTTTTTTTTTTTTTTCCCTTTTTTTTCCCCCCAGTGAAAATTAAACCTTAGCAAACTATACACTGAAAATGAGCATTTTGAAAGCATGCAGCTCATGGCGAGTGCCAGGCTTGGCACCAACACAAATGGTTCACTGCTCTTGGCCCAAACAACCTAGAGGGCAGAGCAATATATTACCTCCATCCTCACTGCCCTTGAAAGCAAGAAGCAAGGACAGAAAAGGCTTAGAGCAAATTAAGAACTGCCACATTCAGACAATTTTCATTTAATCACAGGACAGGCATTCCAGAAGCAACATTTTCAGGCTTCCTGAAACCCACAAAATTGAAGTTAGTAAATTCAGGTTTACATTTCTAGCTCTAACATAGCATCTACCAGATTACCTGAGGCAACCAGATTAACAAGGATATTTTTATAATGGATAATCTAGCAAATTACCAAACCAGCCTTAACACCGAGGTCAAGAAGACAAGATACTGTGGAGTAACTTTAATTTTAACCTGTTTCCGCACAAGAAAACATCTCCTGGTTTAGGGTTTGTCTTGGAAAAAGGACGAGCTAAAATAACTAACTCCAAAATAAAACACTCATGAAGTATTACACAGAACTACAGCGGTGTAACTGTACTGCAAAGAATCCCCACTTAGACAAACCTATTGTCTTCACACCCCTCAAGCTGCTGAAGCACCATCTCCATCACCTGCATTTAGCAGAGAATGACAGAAGGATCACTACCACGATGCAAAGAGGGGCGATACGATTAAGCGTCCATTAACCCTTCTCAGTGATAAAAAGCTTTGCATGCATCTGTATTACAAAGCAGAAGTTTTTTGGTACTTCTTAGGTGTACTTAAGCAAAGTCATTCAGGTGAAGTCTACCACAACTCAGGGAGCAGATGAACAGCTGGTGAATTAGAACATGCATCAGTTAATCATGCAGGAAAAAAAAACCAAACCACAAAACAAACCCAAACTACCTTCCCTGCTTCTCCTTAAGAACTTCTGCAAGGAGTTTTCTACTAGTTTTTTGCTTTCCATTGAGCTGAAGCCTCTCCCAACAGCCTCAAGGGTCAGTGCTGCTGGGGGGCGGGATGACACTGCATAAGTGCAAGATTAACTTAAGTCAACCTGAGCTATCATGGACCTGTTCCCTCAAAACCAATCCCCAGGCCCAGCTCAACCTGAGAGCAGGCCAGAAGCTAGCGAAAAATCTCTTCTCTTCTCTATTCTCTTCTGTACAGGACCAGCGAGATTATCAGTCTGAAGTCCTGAGAGCATCTCTTACCGTAAGAAACCAAAGAAGGGCACAAACCTGCGAGGAAGTTACACTTGCAGGCTGACAGAACGGCTTGGTTGACTTTCGAAAGAGTAATTTTTATAAAGAAAAAAATTCCCCACTGTGCCAGGGCAGCTGCCAATTCTTCAGGCAAATTGGATGAGAAAATAAGAGTGAATTATAGATAATATCAGGAAATCTCAAGACTCATTCTAAAGTCTTCACCATACTGCACACACCTTCCTGTGCTAGATGGACTACGTTTCTCAAAAAAGCACAGGCAAAAAAAGCTAATCGTTCCTTATCAGTTGTATTTGTGATTACATTTTGGAGGCCAAGACTTGCAAACCTAGCATTCTGCAGGCAACCACCAAGCTGTTAGAGATGTGCAACAACCGCAAGGGAGCCCGTACACTCAACCCAACTCAAACCACTGCGAGAAAGGCTGTTTCGCTCTGACTAAGCTCCCAGGCTTGTTACCACAAGTGCTAGCACCATAGTTTCCCACATTTACAGGTAATTGAAGCCATATAAAGCTTCTGCCCATTTGAACTTGCAAAGCTGCTTCTCAGAGTACAAGCGATGCTACCCCATATCAGTGATGACGATCTGATGTCCTCAAGTAACCAATTGTTACTGCACAAGATGACAACGGGCTTCAGAAAACTGAGTTGTTCCACTTGTTCTTGCAAAACTGGGAAGAAAACATATTATTAAAGCATATATTCTTCTTTCATGCTTTCTAGTGAACTGTCCTTAACTGATTCCAGCCTCCCCATTCCTAAGCAGAGCTAAACGAGGATAACCCGCTGAACACGGCACCAACGGCAGTAGGCGGATGAGAGCTCTGCGGCTACATAAATAAAAATCGCTTCTGCAAACCGAGACTAATTGTGGTTTGCTTTTAGGGAAGGGAGAGGTGGGTGCAACACGATTTGTCCGGTCTAAGGGGACAAACACTAAACCCTGCTATTTTCAGCTCAGCAAGTTATCGCAAGTGCTCAGTTCGACTTCAGAATTGGAGGAAGAGATTCTGCATGGAAGTACCGAACATCTGGAATAGCACATTTCCCTACACATCGCTTCAAAGCCAGAGCAGACAATGGCACAGACTTGGCACCAAGTTTGCCGACTTTTTGCAGTAAAACACCCTCTAAAACACCCAGGTATTTTCCCACACATTTCTGGAAGACTGCCTCCTCCAATGACTCTGCTGTGCAGTGGGAAACCTTGTCAGAACAAGCGAGATCTTACTAACACAGGTGGGGCTCACCGCTAGAAGCCAGTTCTTACTGCCCTTCGAGATAAGCAAATCAGAGTTAATCCATCAATTATTCGAACTGAAGACTTGATCCTTCTTCCTCATCTTCTATTTAAAGTTTCAGTGGAAGCAGGATTAGCAGAGTGAGGCTTTACTTTGTAAAGACAGGAGAGCCAGGAAAGGTGCACGGCGTCCAGGCTTTACACAGCAGCACCGTAATGTAAGGTGCCAATAGGCCGTTTGCTGAAATGCTTTAATTCTTGTAAGGCAGATTTACAGTATCTTCTGGGGAAAAAAAAAAGAAAAAGAAGTACAGCCTATGCAAGAACACCCCTGAATTTAGAAGTCATTCTTGCTGGCTTTTCAGAAGTCTTTCCTTTTAAATTAGGCTCAGTAACAGCCTCCATGCTAATTTGAGCTACAGTTTTTTCACAAAACTAATTTTGCTACTACACTGCTCCAACCTAGTCAGCACAAAATTTCAGGCAGATTCACTTCCAGCCCCCTTTGCTGATGCAGTTTAGTGCCGTTTAGGACGGAGCAGTTTAGGACTGACCACATGTGCTCCCACCGTCTTTGCTGGAGCCAGCTTGCAGGAGACAGGGTGGCAATGTGCTTCAGGAAACCAAGCGAGCAGAGAGCTGACTCCGTCTGCAACCAAACCATTTGGTTATTAACTCTTGGAGCTGACTTACACAACTCAGAGTAATTTTTCCTCCACTTTAAAATAGACCCGATTTTGTTGACAGTTCAATGTTGCAACATAATTCTCTTACAAAGCTTAAGTCTTAGCTGCATTTTGGAGAAGAAAAGGGCTTTTGAGTACTTATTTGCTTCATTTTTTCCATTTCAAATTAGCTCAGTTTGCACAAAAGATCTTTCTCTTAATTGGCAGCACTAGAAACAAGCTGCGATCCAAAAAAATCAAGCGGGGTTTTACTGTACCTTATACAGCTTGTGGCAAAATATGTTACTAAATCAGCTGTTACAATCATTGATAAATAGGGAATGTTGGCACAAAAACGCTGAAGAGGAAAGATAAGATGTTTTGTGACATCAAAATAAGCAGATGCCTCAAGGACAAAGGTACCAACCTCACTTTTTGACCAGACCTTTACTAAATTAATCATCTCTACCTGTTAGATCGGAGTTGCTTTCTAAATATAAATTGTACAGCAGCATTTAATGAAAAACTGAATTTTAAGTGATGACAAGCATTAATAAATATGCTAATTTCTTCATTTAGCTGGCACGTGTAGCAATAGTCCGAAGAACAAGTTACTTCACGGAACACTGTGATTCCTCTAGGGAAGTATTTGGAGTCGCTCATCTTGCCCATTTTCACGACAGCCAGTTTTGGTGAACCGGGCTGTAAACGCGCTCAAATGACTCCCTATAAGGGGCAACAAGCACCAACCTCACAAAATTAAAACCTCTTCTCTTTAAAGTGAAACGAAGGAGCCGTTTGATGGCAGGCTGCGGTAGCTCTTTTCCTCCAGAGGGAACCACTCCGCAGGCAGCAGCAAAGACGAGGTAGACAGTGCTGGAGGTAGACAGTGCTGGAGCGTTAAGGGATGCCGGGGAATTCCCAGCCTAACACAGATTAGCAGGTAGCATTTGCAATCCTGATCTCCAGCACCAAGCAGTGAATTTGCATGTTAATTAGAAACAGGTCACCAGAAAATTGCACCAGACAACCTTTCTGTATTGACTAGAAAGGACAAGGACGCATTTCCATAAAGTCTATATCCCTTTTAAGCACACTTCCATCTGTCTGTGAGCCACCCAGAAGTTCACTGTAAATCAAGGTGCTCCTTTTGTTGACCGAGAGCATCCATTTCAATACATGTCTATCTCGGATCACTAAAACTGGTTTAGGATCAGACATCTTTTGAGACTTGCAAAACAAATAAGCAAGTCTGAGCAACGCTAGAGAAAATAATGGCAAATGAGCCTAACCAGAAAGTCTCCTTTTACCACAGTACAAAATTATACAGAATTAAGTCTGAAAGAAAAACATAGGTAAACTCCGCCAGAGAGAAAGCTGAGCGACTGGTTGAATTTGTGCAGCTCTCAGGTCTGAATGTTCACCCAGTTCTGCTCGCTGGTCACATACAC
Organism: Gavia stellata; assembly: GCF_030936135.1. Lineage (NCBI taxonomy): Eukaryota > Metazoa > Chordata > Aves > Gaviiformes > Gaviidae > Gavia > Gavia stellata. Next base: position 2,315,583 of record NC_082608.1, read on the forward strand.
TGGCAATGGCAGCATTAAGAGACGAGGCAGTGAGGAGAGAAGGTGTTATGGACATTTTAACTACCTGGAAATGCACTCTGTAGCATCCTTTCTCTTTGAACCTTTTTATACATGACTACTTATAGTATTATACTTAAATCAAATGCCCCTTCAGCTCAGTTTTAGGGGTCTTATGTTGCCACGTCTAATAAAACTGAATTATTGCTGCTGTTTCTCATACATGAGACTCACAGGCACCTCAACTTTTGAGAATTCATTGCGTTTTCTCCAGAACCTCTAAGACTGATCATTTGAAGTTATGAGACAGTAACCACTCAGAGAGCGATACTATTACAAGGCTATACCTCAGTTTAACACTACATTGTATTTTCAATTTTCTGTTGTTATTGCAAAGTCATAGGCAACGGACTTGATTTAAGACTTCCAGATGTTAAAGCGTGAAAGATGAAGATGAAGCTTAACAGGCGCTCTTAAGTGAGACAGACTTGTTTAAGAAGCCTTGCCCAGCTCCTCGACCACGTTTACCATCCTGCCTGTGGGACTTGCTAGATCTTGCCTGCCACTCCGGAGACTCAACAAGCTGAAGCGTGGCAGTTCAAACGGGCTTAAGGATCCACCCTGCTCCACTCTTTACACACCCCCCATCAACCTCCAGCTCCTCGTTCGCGCTGGCACCCTGAACACCATCGCAAATGCAACTGTTCGCAGAGCTGCGCTGCTCAGGTTAATGGTTGATCAAAGGTTTGGGTCCACCCCGCAACCGCCGGCTCAATCGGTAATTCGGTTCACAGCTCAGTCCTGCGAGCAACTCAAGCGGGGTAACTAAGCACACAGCAACAAGCTGTGGCACAGGAGGCTCCTCGTAAACCAGCGACAGAAAAGAAAGCAAAACACATTCTAGTTGAATAAACTAAAGCTCCAAAGATGTGGTCCAGGATATCCTTTGCAGGAGAATGTAAAGCTTCTGTGAGATCAAGAAAAGGATTTTATATCAGCTCAGCTGGCTGCAAGGTTCTCTTTGATTTTTAAGAAGCAACAGCTTTTGAACTACTTGCAGAAAGCCTGCAAAGGAGTCTGCATACAGCAACACATCCAGACATCTGATTTTAACACAGAATTAAGCAGATTTTTGAACACAACCATCAATATGCCAAGCTATGGACCACCAGCTGTGTTGCCTCTTTAATAACACTTGTATCAGTGAATACAATTGCCAGTAGCTGACCCATTAAAAAAACCTGCATTTGTTTCAAGTACCTGAGAGGTTGAGGAAAACTTAAAATTCAATTATATTAGCAGCCAGGGAACTACAGAAAATTAAGCAGTAAAGGATGAAAACGCAGTACTATTACTGTGTTACCTCACCACTTTTGCTCTTAGGAAGTCTGAATGGCTGTGGCCTTTTCTCCATGTTTCTTAGGATGACATCAACCAGACACATGGTTTGTCAACTGCACAGCTGTGCCGTTGGAAATCCAAGCAGACACCAAATTACACGGGGAGAAAATCCTTCAGCCGGTACATAGGATCTGCACTAGGAACTCACTGCAGCAAAACTACAGAACATGTTTGCCTATTCTCAAAAGATTTGCCAGTATATTTGAAGTCTTTGATATGATCCACAGCTGTACCGCAGCTTTTTTTTTCCTTTAGCACAGCCAGGAGAACCTAGGTGAAAAGGATATTAAAAAAAATCATCAGTGAGCCCAGCGGTTAGAAACCCTGTCCATATTTGAGCCGCACCTTCTTGCCGGCGACTAACTACAAGATTGCAGGAAAGAATCACTGTGGTAACAGTCATTTATGAAGCTGTTCAATAAAGGCTCTGTAACGGTCACGAGCCAGATCGGCTATGCCTTGTATGAGCATGGAAAGCACTGAAGAGCGGTAATTGTCAAATAATAATTTGTTAGACTTCTGCATATAAAAAAAGCCATCTTCCACTGAGCCACTGTTAAGGTTAGATCTTGTCCTTTTATATCCACCACTGGACAAGAAGTTTCACTCCAGTTGATATCCCTTGCCCACCCCTGTCTTTTTCTATCACTGCCTAAGGTCATTTTTAGTACGGGAATGTGAGCCATCATCTGAAGCCACTCCTAGGAGCACACAGCACCAACTTGCTAGTTAATTTTATCTCTAGTCGTGCTTGAACAATCTCTTGATAACATAACAGGGATTTTTTTCCTTTTTTAAACAAGAGCTATATCAACAGTGAAACAAAGCAGACAAGAGTTAGGCACAAAATCAACAACATTAAATGGAACATAAGAGAACACAGAATGTGAACTCTACAATTATGCTAAAGCATAAAATTCAAACTTTCTCACTCATTTCTGAAGGCATATGGAGAACAAAGTTTATTGGCTATTTTTCAATCTTGTGATCTTTCTGAAAACTTGAAGGAAACGGTATGCTGACACAACATTACACAACTGCTGCTTTCAGACAGCACAGGATGGAGGATCTCAAATTTATGAAGAGGGTGTGTTTGGTTTATCTGTAAGAGGGGGAAGAGCAGAAGGTCCCATGATCTCCACGTTACCTCTTAACCCTGTTGCTAACTGCCTGCTCCAGGGACTTCTCTCTTACAAAGCTCAAGACCCAGCTGGGCTCTGGTTTCTCTGGCTGCGAGTGACAACACCCCTCTCAAGGCTTCTACCAAGTTAACAAATTTTTGGGGTCTAATAAAAAAAGCTTTTAAGCGGACTGCTCATACCTCAGGAACTGGCTCCTCAAACTGCCTGCCAGTTTCAATTCTGAAAAGCTCCGGGGCAAAGGATCGGTTCGGTCGGCCCATTAACCACTAAATCATTTCAGTGGAAGTCAGTGAGGGTTTATAAACTTCAGCAAGACCTACAACTTGGGGTTTGTGGGTGTTTTTAAGTTAGCACCACCTAATGTTCATTTATACAGAGAATGCTCTACTTGGGATTCCCTTAATGAGACCACTAGGCTCCTACCTTCCTTTTTACAAGGCACATGCTTCTTCTCATACCCCTTTGCCACCGAAATGTAGGAAGACGGCATCTGACAGGCTGCCTAAAGCCTTCTGGTGCATAGTCATTTCCTCACTATGCAAGTCAAAGCAGGCTGCACAGATACTTTTCCATTGATACAATCAGTGCTGCTACCAACGGAGACCAGAAGCTGCAGCGGGTTGAATATACACAAGAATAAAAGCCATCTGTCTGACAGACTTGGCATTTCTCCCTGAATACTGCAAGGAATTCATGAAACAAAACTCAAGGAGATGGTGTTGCAGGCTGTTTGCTGAAGAGTTACCTTTCCTAAACCCGGTTATGCATTCATTATCCATTTGCACACACACAGTGATGTATTAACTATGAACACGCAATAGAGTTTTGCTAATTAGCTCAATCAGAAAAGACTAAACATATTCCAACTTCCTTAATATGAAGCAATTTAAAGACAGTACTTTATCCCTTAAGGGTAAGGCTGGCTGCCTGCCAGACATTCTTATTTAATATTAATGCTGAGTTCACTGAAATTCATACACAATATTCTGGAGAAAACCAAGTTTCTGACATAACATAAGAGGTGGTCCTTATATAGGTCACTTTAAGAACATACATATGCCAGAAAGTATTTACAAGAACACTTCCCTCTTTTAGAAAACCACATACATCTGCCTTGTCTGGTCTACACCAAGCATGTGAAACGGGTTCCAACCCTAAAGCAAAAAACAGACCACATTAAAGCAACCCAACTAATCGTCCCACATATTCCAATACACTTATAGCAAAGATTAGTCCAAAAACTCATGCTCTCTCAAGGCCATTTATTCACCTACATTTCCCATCAAAAATTCACAATTAATACCTCCCGAAGTGCTTAATTCTTCAATTTTAATTTACAGACAGCCTACAAATATATAAAGCCCTGGTGAACCAGAACTCTACAAACCAAGTACCTCCAGTTGTTTTGATTATATGCAGAAGATTTAAGATAGATATATCTATATATATAGTAGGGTTTTTTAAGAAACAATCTGCAAGCAGTTTGAGGTCTCCTGGGTATTGATCAAGAACTTAATAGAGTAATTAGCCAGAGTTCATTAAAACATGCTTTCATTAGTCTCCCCAGATATCTAATCTGAATTCATTTATGCAGCCACATGCCACAGGTGCAAAATTTTAACCCCCTTAAGCCCAGTTTCCCACAATATAGACATCTTTTCCCATCAAGGCTTCATCATGTCTTTGCCCTATTTCTATTACATGGAACCGAAATATTTTCTCCTCCTCACTTTAGTATCAAGCTCCTCCAAAAGGTCTTGACTTGCAACTTCAGCCACCAAGGTTTTAACCTGGATGAGCTGACACTGTCCAAGTCTCTCCAAGGATGAGCGTATCTGAAGCACTGAAACACATGAAGCTACACCTAAGCACCGCCACTCATAGCCAAACACACCAAAAACAGCGCCTATGTTCCCTGAACAAGTGCCGTGTGTTTTCTTCAGCTGTTCTAGCCACAGGAGCAGCAGCCTTCAGCAGCGAAGCAGACAACAGTTAGAAACTCAGTACTCCCAAATTTAATTTGCTTCTGTGACTCAAATCAGTGCTCGCTTCATCAACTGCCTAGACCTCCAACTATTACCCATCACCGTGATTTATGTTAATAATATGCAGTGCATAATCGTAAGATCATGCCTCAGTTTTACCTCCCTGTGTATGGATGCTCATGCTAACACGCTCCTTTAGAGCATCTTTCTCTAGCCCATCAGCTCCGAGACTCTTAACCAGAGCGCTGAGCACCTGAAGCAGCCTCACCTAGCCAGCAAGCCATCACACTTCAGCCCCTCCCAAAACCACTCTTCCAGGAGTATCACAAAGCATGACAGAATAAAGCGAGACATGGCTTTCCAGAGAATGCTCTCTCTTGAAGTACTCAGCTGAGGTTTTAACGCATCGCAAAGACAGCATAAAAACTGGGACAAAAGCTAGATAGCAAGGCTTGGCGGAGGCATGCAAACCTCCAGGGAATGCTGACCCTACAAACAAGGCATCTGTAAAAGCACAAAAAACTTCCAGGAAAGGTTCCTTAGAACTTTTAAATCATCTTTCCTCTCTGAACCAAGCATTTTGTTTTATCGTGTGTCAGGGGAAAGCAAAGATGTACGTATAATTAGCCCATACTATTACTGTCATTATTGAACGTCACGGTGTGCAGTGTTAAAGAGGACAAACTAAATTTTCTATCAGTTGAAACACATGCTATCCTCTCCTGCCCCAAACCAGCCAAATACATCCCTGAGACGATCCCTTCTTCAAAAACGAGCATTAAAACAGAGAAAAGCTCTGTAGCCAAACACCTTGGAAGCAAACGAGGCAAGTCAACTGCAGTAAGATCTTAGGGTGCAAGAGTTGCATCTAGTACTTTAAAGTGAGCACGCACCATTTTATCCAGAGAATTCACTCCTGGGAAAAGAGCTGACCGCCTCGTCCAGAAACTGTTAGGTTGGAACATTTCTGAATGAGTGACCAGACAGGCCAGCTTACTCCATAAACAGAAGAAAGAGACTTAATAAAGAAGTCCAAGCTAAAGCTGTTTCCCCTTATGGGAAACGGGAAATCCCGAATCCGCACGCAGCGATTCAGCTGTACCTGTTGACATACCCCTAGTATATATTCCCCACCTGCTGTAGACCTCGCTATTCACTCAGATGGGCTAACATGCCCCTTCACACAGACAGACAGAGCCACTGCCTCTCTTATCTGTTATAGCATTGCCAAAAATTTACAGCATAAACTGTCTGAAAGACCTGCTAAAATCACCATTTGGGACATGGGTACCTCAACACAAAGTAAATGGTCAAATAGTCTAAATCAAGCCAAATGGGGAGTCTTTTTTAAAACAAAAAACCAAAACCAACAACAGATTATTTACAATTTGTTAAACATTTCAGAGAGAAGATTTCAGCTTAGGTTCACTAGGACATTTTGTAAAAATTCAAACACCTTATTAAAAAAATTAGGCCCCGATCACATAGGTAACAAGTAGTCAACTACGACACATCCATCTAAGAGATATGCATCATTTTAGTTCTGTACTCAATTCAGCTAAGCTTGGACAAGCCTGACACATGCCAAGATTTAAAGCTATTAAGCTTAATTTTATATTTAGATCCCACACACCCTACCCAAGCAACTAAGCTCCGATCACAAAGCAAGCCCAAGGGGCTAGAGGTGCAGTCCCCCTGCTCCCTTCATCCTAAACTGTTTCGTATTATGTTAATCAAATGCAAGCGTGACCAACAGGCCTCCCTCTCCACTCCGCCGGCATCTCTCCAGGGAGCAAGGGCTATTTTGATAACTTTTGTTTTCCTCAATGAGCACTTTCTTCCTAGCAGCGAGCGGCGAGTTTCATTGATAAAACTACCCAACTGTGCCCACAGTCTTACAGCCAAGGGTAAGACGGAACTCTGCAATATTCCCAAAACCTCGAGCGGTATTCATCACACCCATCGCAGGCTCTTACACTCTCAAGCAGATCCACAGCTTGTTGCAGATTACATGCTACTTCATAATCATGTGCAAGAAACTTAGCAAGACACATAGTCTACAGAATTTGAGGACAAGCGACCTATGCCCCTTCCCTCCTCCGCAGCTGCTCCCAGGGTCTCTGTTGCATTAAAAGAAGTTCCAGTTTTCCTGAGGGATGAATGCCTAGGGCAATCAAATCCCAAGTATTTGGCAGGCACGTGAATATCAAATCTAAGAACAAATAAGCTCTTCGGGGCAGCAATATCCTACTCCAGACCACACTTCTCTTTGACAACAGCCTCAGGCATTTTGGTACAGAAATAGCATATCGCTATTCTTGTAGTCCTAGAATTCCTTTTGGACTAAAACAAGTTGCAGATCTGCTCCAGAAAAAGGACGAAGCAACACTTCTATCCCACACAATGTTCTTAAGACTCTGAGATGCCACAGACAAATGAAACTCTTCCATGATTTTCACAAAGCACAATCCATGGATTAGAGCTAGCAACAGCCAGCAAGAAAGGATGTGACACACCAAGTAACTCAGATCTATACCCAGTGCCCTGTTATATTTTGATACAGCAAGTCTTGCCTGTCTTTTTCTTGGTAAGGAAGAACAAACATAGCTATGTCTCTTTCAGCTGAGAGACTAATTTAAAAAAATAAGCAGTTTGCTCACCATTAAGAGATGCTACTCATTTCGAAGATTATACAAGCAAAGCTCAACTGTTACGGAACTCATAATACTGAAAAGCAGAAGAAAACACCTCATCTCTGTTCACGACACCGAGACAGACTCGCTGTTTTGCCCACGCTTTCAGTCTGTATACTATTCTACTGTTGCCAAGTACTGTAGCTGAGGAAACCAAAGCAGAGTTATTTTAACCAGCAGCTCCCAAAGTGACGCAGGACCGTAACACAGGTTCTCATGCAGGTCCAGCCCAAAATGTCACCAACCTCAGATACCTGTCAGATTTACAGTGCCTTTTTCAGCTTGGACAGCCAGACCCGGAAAAGCACAAGTGTGAGCAACCCAGTAAGGCAAAAACCAGACAAGGCTGCAAATTAAGAGCATATCCACGGGGGTAACTCTACAGGAATGGTAATTGATGTGGAAGAAGTTCTTCTCCCCCTTACACCAGGGCTGTAGCAGTCCTCAGAGCAAGATGCAAGATGTGCTTTACTAAGGTGGCCGCTAACAACTACCACTACCTGGAACACCAGGATAGAAAGGATTTCTGTCCTTTCCAAGTCACTGTCATTCTGGAAGATTCACCTGATCGTGTACCTCTTCCAGGGAAAGGCAGCATCTTTCTACTGTTACCGCATCCAACCAAGAACATTGGAACTTCAAGATAAGTAATTCCATGGTCAAAATCCCAGGAACATGCCATGCAATCCAAGAAGAGATTCTAAAGGAAACCTCTTATTTGCTTCCCTATGAAATCAATCATTCTTTCCAGTTACTGTATTCACTGTCATCAGACCAATTCTGTGATTTTATCAGTATCATGGAATATTACAGTCTGTTTCTAGGAAAGTAAGTACTTTCCCACACAAAGCAAGCTAGAACAATAGTTCCTGTACCTTGCCCTGGAAAGACTTAATTGAGATTATTTGGCTAGCATAGCTTTGGTTTGACATTTGAATAAGGGATATGAAAAAATCCATGTTAAAAAACCCAACAACCACCAAACAAGAAGAGTGTCCACCTTGACTATTAATGATGGCCACACGCCCAGATGCTCAACAGAAGCCTACTGCTCTAGTATTCCATGTGAAGTAAGAGTCCCAGCTGGAAAACAGTGGCAAAGAGCACTGCCTGGACTGGATCCTCTCAGCTTCTGCACATCAGCTTCTAGAAGCAGAGAGGAGAATAACTCTGACATCATCATCCTTCCCTTTGTTTCCAGGTGGCTTCATGACTGGGCAAGTGGCTGTGCTGTTCAATTCTCCATCTTCCCCAATCTCTTCCTATAAAAATGCTGATCTACTGACAACCCATGTGTCTCATCTGTCCATATGGTTTCAGATTCACCAGCGTACACAGAAGGAACCTCACTGCTGAAGTCCTGGATTCATGTTTGATCGCATAGCAAAAAATACCCAAAATAGTGCTACCAAGGGATAGGACCCAAATTGATGAACTTCTTATAGAGGGCAAACCAAAACAATGAGCTCTGTAAATATGGAAGCAAACAGCACTGTACTTGCACTGCTCAAATTTTACTCATGTGCAATGTTTTGACAGCTCTGAGGCATTATTTTATATACCTTTCAAAGACAACCTCTTGATTCACTTTATTTTATGGGTTTTAATACTACGAAAACATACAAATAACTTACAGAAAACCATGCCAAACCCCCAAATGGTTGTTCAGAAGTACTTTCAGCAACATGCTTCCCAAGGTAGTGACTGTAGTATCAACCAGCCTCCCTAAGTTTATTTTAAATGGTTCCTGAGAACAAAAGTTCAGTTGGGAAAGACTCTTCTGGCCCAATTTAAGATCAGAACAATCACGGCATAAGAAATAATACTCTGCCTTAAACTTGACGCAATAAAGTTTACGATATACAGAGGTTCTCAAACATTTTAATATCTAACAGGCCATAAGCTACTCTGCTACCTTGCTCTTAACATCTTCCTTTTTTACCATGTTGATTGAATGGCTCAATATTAGGTTCACAGAGGGGCTTCCCCCTCCCCCCCCCAAGCCAAAACTTTTATCTCTAAAACAGAGTCCCAATTCCAAATTAGTGGTCCTACTACGTAATGTAGAAGTGATTACAGACAGAGATCAAACTCCATCTCCCAACAGACCAAAGATCACTTTAAGATGGCAACAACATGCTGCCATGTTATTTAAAGTTATTCATCATGTACAATTCTAAGCCACAGGAAGGTTTTTGCCTATTTCCATTTGCCTGAAGCCACTTCAGACAACACACTGGATAATACAGCTGTGGTGGGCCAACCACCAGCAGGTACAGGGACTGGAGCACTGGTTCTCACCTTCTCTTTTCAATACACAACAGAGAAATCCAGGTTCAATGCTCCTCACAACTGTATCCCAACACCACACAGCCTACCTAAGCTCTCCAGTATTCTTAGAAAGTTTTCCGAAAATGCCTTTTGCAAGTATTCAAAGTTTAAGATACTGTGAACCCTAGTGAGTAAAATAAACATTAGAAGACAATAATCTCTGAGGGCATCACAAATTCATGATGGATTTCACTGGAATGTCTCAAGGGAGGAAAGTATTTGGGGAAATTACTTTGGGAAGAGCTGACATACAAAGAGAAGAATTTAAATTCCATCAGCACTTTCCCTAACAGAACAAGTTTAGGCTACGCTTTTATACAACAGGAGGCTGGAAGGGCTCAAAAATGCCTGGAGGAGGGGAGGGAAACAGAAAACCCTGTAGTTTGTGGCTTGTTGTAGGCTTTTCCCATTCGTGTAGGCCTTACCAGTGAGCTGCTCATAGAAAGGAAGCCAACGTAGCCTCAGAGCATTTGAAAGGGGTTTGATGTGGACAAGCTGAAGCCACACTGCCTTATCCTGGGGAAGTTTGCCCTATACACTGCTGCCATGTGTGCAGTCAGAGATGAGAGTATTATCAGTGATGGTTCACCATGTTCAGTGCCCGCTAAAGCACAGGTAATGGGTCATGAAGCAAGAATATGAAACACAGCAAGGCTTTGTTTGTGCTCTGTGAGGAAAGTGCAGAATCACATCCCTCCTACAACTACTATTTTCACAGAATCACGGAATGATAGAGGTTGGAAGGGACCTCTGGAGTCCAACCGCCCCACCAGAGCAGGTTCACCCAGAGCAGGTTGTACAGGAATGCATCCAGGTGAGTTTTAAATATCTCCAGAGAAGGAGACTCCACAACCTCTCTGGGCAGCCTGTTCCAGTGCTCTGCCACCCTCAAAGTAAAGAAGTTCCTCCTCATTTGCACATATACTTCTCATTAAGGCTATTAACAATAGCATTAGAATGAGCATACACCTCTGGAGCTGTGATTCAGTTGAGGGAAAAGTATGTTCCCTAGTACCACACCTTCCCAGATGATGCTGTTATCTGTTACCACTGGGATTCCTAGAGACGGGATAAGCATTCGCCACGGAGTCCCATTCCAGTACTCAGTTTAATAAAAAAGCAGGAAAGACTTACACCATGAACTAGCGCTTCAGCTTTTTCTTTTTCGGCTTTAAAATATAACGTTGCTTCATACAACTCATCAGAAACAAAATAAGTGAAGATGGCTGCTGATCACTGCCCAGAAGCCTTCAGTTAAATAAGTGAGTGATGTTACTACATTCACAAGACCTTTGACTTCTGCTGCAGATAGTGACTCAAACAGCTCCGTGTTTTCCAGCAGCGACCGCTGTTAAGTATTTTCTAACCTGTACTCCCTTCCAGTAAGCATTGACCTGGTATGTCTGCATTTCAGGCAGGGATTCAGCAGGAGTTGCAGAAACTTCATCTCACTGTTTTAAGCAGAAAAAAATGGATCATTAAGGTTGCCGTAAGAAATCTCCCATTCAAACCACACTTTACAGCAAGCACACTGGGTTTCTCCAGTTCCATGCTGACTAAAAAGATTCTCCTGTATGTTGTTCTACACTACTCATTAAGAAACAGTTCCAGTTGCCAACTATAACACGCAGACTTTTCCACACTTCTTTAATGACGCCACCTGCAACGCATGTACACTGCTGAAAAGCAGACTGAACCTTTGGTCTGAAGACTGACAGCAAGACAGACTGCATCAGCACACTTGTTGCTTACACAGAGTCGACTCGTCCAACTTCAGTAAGATAAGATAGATATCATCGTGAATTTGAATAGCTGTGTCACGGTGAGAGACCCAGCATCTCACCCCTCGCGTGTCTCAGATATTGAAGCACCAAAAATACAGCGCTCGCAGCATCAGTTCAAAAGTAACGATCAAAACAGCAGCAGGGTCAACACGATGTCATATGTGAATAGCAATATAAAGTGATTGACAAATAAGACTCACGGTCAACAGTTCTCTCCACCTGCATTTACTCAGGACCTTGTGTCAATGGAGACCAGATTTTGACTAGCCTGTCTGAATTCAACAATAAGAGGATCACATTAATAGCGATTTGTTTAAATCACCACGAACATGGTTGAAGAATCACAGTCTCGTGAACAATTCATATCGTAAGTGACGGCAACTGTGGTGTTGCAGTGATTTTACTTGAAGGTGGTTATTTTTTCTAATTTTATGACACATGTAGATAGGCCACACAGACACTGACATAAGCAAAAACAAAAAAAAAATCAATTCGATAATGAAAGAGCTTACTGTAAGCTTCTTCCAGATCTTATTTCAACTCAGCTGAGAACAGTGTAACAAAAGTTGACTCAGCTCAAATCAAGCCTGGCCTCTTACAGAAAGTCTACAAGCCAAGCAGGTGTTTTGGGTTTTGGGGGTTTTAGATTTTTTTTAATTCTGTCAAAACTTTTTGTAGGGCAATTACTTCAACACTTAAAAGAATGCATGCTCTGCTGAGTTTGTTTTGCAGTTCACTTGGTGGAAACTATTTTATGCTGCACTAACAGGACACTCTAGAAAAGAAAGTCATAATTAGCAAACTACTGAGCATGATGAAGGCTGGTGAGCCTCCTATTAAGATTCAAGAGATCTAGACAGCAAACTTGCCACCAGATTAAGCTAGGCATTATTTTTTAAACAAAAGACAGTACATTTGCCTGAATGATTCTGCATAGCAGGGCTGGAATAGCTATTTGTTCTTAACCCACCCGGTTACTTATAAGTACTTAATTATAACAACATAACCTGCTGCATTCTCTAGAAGAGACTCAAAACTCCTGACAATCAAATAAGGAAACTACAAGAAGTTTTTCACAGAAGAGCACACAGTTCTCCCACTAACTGCAAAAGAGTTAAATACTTCAGGCATTTAGAGAAACCATGAATACTTCTTATATTAAATACCACCTTTTTGTCACCTCGGCAGTTCTTTTGCATTGTTTCAGGCAAAGGTGCAAATATCAACAAATGCAGCAAATTAATCATGCAGGACAGGAATGTTTATGTTCATTTGCCCCTATGTTGTTACCTGGCAAAAGAGATATTAGATGTGCACCATTAGTCTTAAGCCACAGCACTGACAATAATAAAGACATCAAATGTAGAGTTTGAGTTAAGGCAAAACTTTAGTCGTAACAACTAAGTAATGCACTCTAATGCAAATGTACAAAATCTACACTCACAAAGCTCTAAGAGCTACAAGATACGTTTATCCAAAGGAAAAAAATAAAATACACTCAGGCACTACACCCCCAAAAAGCCAGCATGGAGAAAACAGACACCTCTCTAACTACTGAAGGAAATCCCTCAGCTCAGAGCTGCAGATGTTCAGACACCAGCGTGCCAGGACACAGCTTTTATGAATCCCACCCTGCTCAGGAGTAGAGCAGTATGGGTTTTCAGCTACTGCCTCGAAGAGGGGTTGCAATTATGCTACAAGCTGGTACCTGGGGAAGGGAGGATCTCTGCTCTTCACCTAACATACTGCTATGGATACCGATAAACTGAACATCCAGAAAATGAAAGTATCCCATGATGACAAAAACAAATCAGCTAACAGAACTGAAATTTTTTAGTGCCATAGCAACCAACTCCACAGACCTTAAAACTACATTAGTCAGAAGATCAAAAAAACTATTTTGAGGCAAGATTTCAAATAAAAAGGCAATTACCTAGACCTTTTATTCATCCAGTTCTTTGGGGGTTATTATTAGGAAGAATAACTGCAAAGCTTTTTCAAAAGCGTGCATTTTTCTGAAGACCAAAACAAGCAGAGTCCACCAAGAAATTGGTGCTCGCATGCAGGAAGGCTACACTATAGAGAACATCTAGACATTATCTCTATAATAGAAAATAAAGACAGCACATAATTTGCCTAGAATAATCTTTCCTCAAATCATTCTGTTCCAACCGTGACAACCCAAAGCAGAACCAGAGCCAAAGATCTCCCCTTTCTTCCAGTATGAGGGAGGAGAGGATGCAAGTGGGGAAAACACAATCTAGCTGTACCCGGCTACTGTCACAACTGACCCAGTCTTTGCTTTTCAGTATATTCGGCTATTTGGCTCAGTAAGTCACCCCCCCATAACCAGACCTCTGCATAACACAGCTTTCACAGTTCATCCTGAGCCAAGCTCAGATGGCGCAGCCTGCATCAAACTTTACTTCTCCCCTTGTATTTCCGTCCTTTTTCTCCTCGGCATTCGGAGCTGCAGCAGGCCAGCAGTGCCAGCTCACTAGAGAAAGCAGATTTGTAAAATAATCCCTTTTATTAAGCCAAGCTGATGCATAACCAGCTACCACAAGTATCAGCCTGCCAAGAACAGCACAAAACCAAAAAAAAACCACCCACCCACCCCCCAAAAAACCCACAAAAATAACTCTCTCAGATAAGCAGAAGTGTAGCGGCTGTTAAGATCCCTAAGGATATGGAGAACTAAGAACCTGTGCTTAATGCTGTGTTCACAAGAAAGTAAGTTCAGGACCTAGCAGGAGACCGCCTTAGCCTCTCGTCAGCTCACACATGGCTTTAGTAAGATGAAAAGGATACTTTTAAGTATTGCTGCATCCTGAGATGAAGCCAAAGGCTGATGCCAAAGTAACCCAAACACAATCAGACTTTTAAAGCATATTTAGAATTTTACTTTAAGACTTAGCTACAAAAGCCAGGAGGAAATTGGGCTTACACTATCTGAACACAAGCGAAAACAAGGACTTCGGAACAAAAATGTGGCTAATCTCAGTTAAGAAGCCAAGCCTCAGAAGAAAAAGCTTCAGAGAGTGTTCCAGCCTTGTCTCCATCATTTTCTTTTGTTGTTGGTTATAGGTTTTTTCCAAAACTTTATCATCTCAATCTCTTCCTCCTAGGTCCAACCATTCCCCTCCATTGACTTTGATAGATCCATCTTCCATTTTATTAATCTTAGAAGCAGGAGGGACCAGTCTTAACCATTCAAATTAATTTGCATCTGCCACAAACCACTGTAAATTTGTTAAATTCAGTTTGAGACAGAATAGTATCTGGAAATTTCTAATACAGATGCACAGGCTTCAATTCAGAGAGTCTACCATCCACTTACAGTCCAATAACTAACTCAATCTCTTAAAATTGCAAAACATTTTTACTTTAAGTTAGCTCAACTTCAACTACGGGTAAGAATCCTCCTTTTTTTTTTTCCTTAAGGATCTAAGAGTTCTTAAACTCCCGTGCCCTGTACCGGTGGCTTTGAATCATCACCAGGTCAATATCCCTTAGAAAAAAGGGAGAGTGCAAGCAAAGCCCTTGGCAAGGCTTAAGGTACATTTTCCAGGTTTCTGATCATTGCCTTTTAAAAAAAATCCCTTTGCGTGTTGGTATCTGAACCAGATAATGCTGTAGGCACTGTAAGAGCATCACCAGAATACTAACTGCCTACTCCTTTGCAATAATAATGATTACAGAACCAGATCAGCCTCCATCCAACAACTACGTTCTTACTACCCTAAGAAACAGGCAGTTCTCATTCCAAACAGTT
Source organism: Gavia stellata (assembly GCF_030936135.1). Lineage (NCBI taxonomy): Eukaryota > Metazoa > Chordata > Aves > Gaviiformes > Gaviidae > Gavia > Gavia stellata. The sequence continues at coordinate 2,330,691 of NC_082608.1, forward strand.
CACCTGAAAGCCAGGGAGAATGTCTGGAGGTTTTGTGGGACAAAAGCAAACTATAAGCACTGAAGGAAATGGTCAACTCAGTAAACAGTGTCTTCACTATTTGCATTTCCTAAAAACCAGCCCACCCCCGTGCTATGTTTAGCCACAGCCCTCAATTACTTACAGCTCTGGACAGGTAAACAGTCATTTGCTGCCACAGCCCAGACATCTCAAAAAAAGGTACTTTAAATGCCAGCCTCCACTTGTGCATGGGAAAGCTGTGAGAGATGGAAATAACATGAGTACGTGCTCAAATATGAGATAATGTCACATGTTGAGTCAAAACAAAACCTTCGCCCTTCAACCCAATTAATTATGGAGATAAAAGGAGGGGACAAAAAATAAAATAAATTGAGCTACCATGACAGATCACACTTATCCACCTCAGTGCAACCAAAAAGCTTCAGGGAAGCCTTCACATTTCCAATCCCTTTCCCAAGAAAGCAGAAAAACTAGAGAACAAGCATAGGGACTGAGCACTCACGACCTTCCCTACAACTACAGTATTACCAAAAGAGATGAAGACTCCAAGCAGGCATTATTGTCTGGTTTCTCCTTTCCATCTGCAATTTTAAAACTTAGGTAATTTCACTGGCAGTATTTTATCAGACAACTTAAGGAGCTCAGGTACATACTGAGTGAGGAATAAAACACTTATATGGAAGAAACACGCCAGTTCCCAACCTGCCAAATGTTATACACTTCCTAGCCTGTAAGTCATGTCAAATGAATTTTCTGGCCTCGTACACTGGCTACGCATCTGAAATAATAGGAAAAATACTATTGTTAAAATACACAGCTTTTAAGATTAACTTGTTGTGTTCTTAACCCAACCCTCAACATTAAGAGAGCCTTGTTTTTCCCAGAGAGCAGAGCATTCAGGCTCAATTATACTGTCCCTGCCATAAAGGCGCTACCAAAGAAACGGAACCATTCAGGGTGAAGAAAGTAGCGGGAGGCCAAAACTTTGATCTCTAATCCCAACTTAACCACAACTGTTTGATCTTAGAAAAATTATTTAAGCCTGTAACGCATTAGCATTATATAGATGGATATAATGCTTTAAATATTACATAATCTTTACGAGCACAATGCAAGTAAAGCTCAACAATTATGACATCAAGTTAATTCACTGATTAATCAGATCTAAGGTATGTTTTAACAGTAAAATTATGCTCCGCTAATAAGCCAGGTAAGAGAGCTACACTGGTTAAGATATTTTCATACCTGCTGATGTTTCCTACCTCAAATTCAACAACTCAGTCGTGCTTTAAATGCAAATCATCATTAATCATGCAAGATTTTTTTACCTAGCAAAATTATTAATATTTCATGGGTTTATTTATACTATAACCACCATGAAAATTAGTTCAATAGGCAGCCCATAAAAAAGGGCTTAAAGGCTGCAGTCTATGTTGAGTGAAATGCAAGCTCTGAAGTCTCTCTAGAAACAGGCTAGCAACCAGAATCGTTTCGAAAAAAAGCACTTTAAAACACATTTTTGAAAAACAGAAGTATACACCACCCCCTTCTACTCTTTTTATATCTTGGCATAAAGTTATCCGGGTAACAATCAAAACGTTGATGACAAAATTTAAGTGACTCAAAACAGTAATGGACCCAGTGCACAAGTAATTTTAACTAGAAGGAAATTAATTCATGTGGAAAACACCAAAACATGCTTTTGATTCTATTTTCTAATTATAGTCAAAGATGTTTAAGCTGACTAGCTCTGACCACTACCTCCTCCAATGAAGAAGCATCCTTCCCATTCTTCTACTATGAAAGGAAAGCAGAAAAGCATGATTGTCCCTTGATTTCTATCTTTCAAACAGTTGAACAACCTGAAATGCAGAAGAGTTCTGCACCTGCAGAAGCAGACTCTGCACTAAGTCAATTAAGCATTTCTTTGACTTGGTGGAAAATCAGTAGAAAGTATTTGGTGTCAGTCTAGGGGTCGGATTTTTCTAAAAAAGAATTCTAAAAATACACAGTGTGTAAATATCTTTGTTGGTTGTACTTTAAATTGACCACCTACAAGCAACCTCTCAAAACAAAAACTTATAAATTTATGATTTTGGGGTTTAGTAGGGTTTTTTTACTATTTTCTTTTGTTTCAAACTATTCTTTGCTGAATATTTGTGTTAAACAGCTTCTCTCAACATTCACCCTACAAGCTCGGCTCCTCTACCAGTCAACCACAGACTTAACACTTCTGTTTCTTTAGATTCAGGACAACTACCCAGCAAAAGCAAGGGAGGTCTTACTTGAAAGACATCCACACTAACAAATCAGCAGATACTGATACGATGTGATCGCATTCACACTAACAAATCAGCAGATGCTGAAATAATGTGATCACGTTCACACTGGCTAACAAGAAAAGCACACCTTTTCTCTTCTCTATACTTCATGGCCTCAAAAGGAAGGTTTCAAGTAGCTGTTTCCCCTGGTTCTTCAAATTTAAAAGCGTCCTAGCTTTTCTGTATCACACTAAGAAGAAAAATCAACGGATAATCTCAACAGTAACACTGCCAGTTTCAAACTGAAAGTTTCTCCACTTTAGAGGAACATTTCTTATGAGAAAATTAAGATCCTCTTAAACACCTATGGAAAAAAGGCTGTTTTGGCAGCCTAATTGCATCTAAAAATCTTACCTGCTACTTGTAGTGAAGCAGTGTCCAAATACTGTCCTCATTGATGCTATCACACACACAGCAACTCCCCCAAATCCTCCATTTACTGTAGCCCAACTTTTTCAAAATGGGCTTGTATGACTTAACGACTAGTTGCCCACCCACTTGACAGCGTAATTGTCACTTTTCTGGTATTGTCCAAACAAGCTGTCAGATGCTCTAGGGTAAAAATTAAAAGTTATATCAACAACAGTAACAGCTAATGTGTCGCTTGTTTCCTTTGCATTGGAGGCCACAGCAGAGGAAACGTCTGAGACAACATCTGATCCCGTTCCCTATCACTCGATGTGCCACCCAATGTTTACAACTTATGACTTCTACTCAGAGTCTAAATATCAAGAGTTGAACAGTAGGGATACAGAGAAGTCAGTTATTTTAATTAATTTCTCAGCTCAGCAATCTGGGAAGTCATTTCTACGTCAGGACACAGCCCATCACATCTGCGCTACAGCAGGCGAACTGTTGAGCCTAAAACCAGCTGACAGTGCTCTTTACTAAGGCTGACAGACAAATAAGGACAAGGCTGCAGACGGGCGCCTTTGTAGAGAAAACTCAATCCAAAACGACCCCACGATGTCCTGTCGATGCCTGGGATGTCACCCCAGGAGAAGATTCACCTTCGGCACTAGATGGTATCAGACAGCATTACAGCTACACAAGACCAACAGCCAGCAAACTACTAACAGCAAGGCAGGCTTTGAAAGGGAAAATGAAAACCACAAGCAAGGCATAACGTTCAAAAGACAGCAGAGTTCTCATGAGATATGCAGAACCAACATCAGGGCTTGTACTTGCTAAAAATAAAGTGTGATGCGAAGCATCCCTTCATCATTTGCTTCTCCCTGCACACCCCTGTGCCCTAGCCCTGCACTCACCCCCCTCTGCGTTTAACTCGGTCAAGTGACAAAACTATTCCAGCAGAAAGCTGGTAAAACTAAACGATAAAAAGGTCCACCTCGCTAAAATGGCAGAAAACCAATAAGGACTGGAACTGTGAAAAGAGAAGGGAGGGGCCACACAACTCTAAAGAAAGGAACAACAAGAGCTTGCCTTTTTGGCAGGCTGGCAGCTTGCGAGCCACCGCCTGTACGCGCAGCTTCCGAGATCCTCTCGGAGAGGGTGCCTCCCTAACCGGGGGTCCAAAAGGTCCCAGACAGGCCGAAGAAGCAGTAAGGGACAAGTTGCTCATAAAGCAAATATCAGAGCATTTTATAACTGTGACAGATGTTGCATCAGGACTCATTTGAAATATCTACCGTGAGCGTCTTACTAAATTACCTGCCCAAAATTAAAACATGAAGTTAGATAAAAATCTAAATGATTTTCGGATTTTAAGCCGGGAAGCAATCACTGACGGTTACTGGTTCAAGACTCCCCTTGACGAGAGCAACCATTAAGTCACTGCCATCTGCCGTCTCTGCAATAACGGATGAGAAACGAGCACAGGTTTTTCCCGAATGCATTTCCACTTGATAAAACGCCATTAAAACTGACCCAGCCTGACATTCCTGGACTTCACGGCAGAGAAGCCAAGAACTAAACAGAACTCGACACCAAAACAGCTCACCAAACACACTTCCCCCAAAGGCTTCTTCAAACTGAGCAAAGAACCACCGCGGAATGAATGAAAAGATGGGGCTAGAAAAGAGTCCGAGGTGGCAGCTTAGTTTTTTCTTGAGCTAGACTTAAAGCTCTCATGACAGATGTTTGGGAACAACACAGACTGCCCAGCCAACCTCCCTGCGTAACCTAAGCCGGGTCTTAAGACTGTGTATCTGGTCTCATACGTGCACAAGCAAGCGCTGGAAACCAACCGCCTCTGCAGCCGAGCTCTACGTGAAGGTGGGACTCCGCACCTGAGAAAATAAACCTTCTCAGGCCACCGCTGCTGCCAGCCAGGCGCCTTTCCTCAGCTCTACGCGGGCGGCTCTCCCCACACCTCTGAAAGAGAACAACCCTGCGAGGCAAAGCCCAAACAAAGCCATCCCACCGAGACCTCTCCCTCCCAGGAGGGCGCTGCTAGGGCGGCAGCGCAGAGCCCAGAGGTGCGAATAAAGAGGGGGGCCGGTCTGGGGAGAGGCTCCTCTCCCGGGGCCCCCCGCCCTCACCGCGCCCCCCCGAGCCGGCCCGGCCCCCTCGCTCCAAGCCGCCACGGCGGCGGGGACGCAGCGCGGGAAGCGCGGCCGGCGCCGGCCTGCAGGCAAAGCCCGCTTTTTAAAACACAAACCCTGAGGTGAAGAAGGAACGGCGGCCCGGGCCGCGCTCGCTCCGCGGAGGAGCGGCGGCGGGGCCGAGGGGCGCGGGCGGCGCGGAGCCCCGCTCTTTGTTCGCCGCCGCGGGTAGGCCCGGCCCGGCGCGGCGCCCGGCCCTCACCTCGCGGACGTCCTGCAGGCACTCGAGCACGGCGAGGTTGTTGGCCCAGCTGTGCTTGGAGCAGAGCCGCACCACGTCCTCCCGGCACACCGCCTCCTCCGACAGCTTCCACCCGCTGCCCGAGCCGCCGCCGCCGCGGGGACTCCGCGGGCCCGCCGCGCCCGGCCCCGCCGCCTGCCCCACTAAGCCCAGGCCGCCGCCAGCGGCGGGGCCCGCGGGAGGAGGGCCGCCCGCCGCCGGCCGCGCCGCCAGCGCCAGAAGCAGGAGGAGCGCCGGGCCCGGGCAGCGGCTCCGGACACGTCCGCACGGCGCCATCTTGAATCCGCCACCTCCGGCGCGGCCGCCCGCCCACCCAGCGGCACGCACGCCGTATGCAAATCAGCGCGCCGGCTGACGTCATCGCGCCGCGCCCCCCTCCGTGGGTCACGCCCCTTTCGGGCGAAGAGGCGTGGTTTAATCTGGCCCCGCCCTCACCGCACGCCGTGGCTCCGCCCCGCCGGTCGTCTCCTCAGGCGGTGGAGGCGCCATGATGGCCCCAACAGCCATCGCGGCCCCCCACAGCCATCATGGCCCCACACGGCCTTCGCGGCCCCACGGGGGCCCCCACAGCCCCTCAGCCACGCAGGACGGTGCTCACCAAACCGCTGCGGCGGTGCCAGCGGCGGGGGACGCGAGGGGCCGTGCCCCCAGCGCACTCACACCCCCGGGAAGGCAGCCGGGCCCTGCGCCTCCCACAGCGGGTATCCAGAGGCTGTGGCCGGTTTCTGCCCCAAATCTCTCGGTTCCCACCCATGAAACGGAGCTGGCAGCGCTGCCCTTCTCAGAGGAGTGTTGGGGAGAGTCGTTAAAAGTTTGAGAAGCTCTTGGCTGCCCCGGTGGCGGAGGGCATAGGAAAGGCCACGAGGAAATGGTGCTCAGGGCAGGGCTGGACTAACGTGCTGTGAAGAAAACCCGGGGCCGCGTAAGGAACAATGAAGAAAAAATATTGAATAGCTGCTCCAAAAACCCCGGAACTTGAATAAAACATTGGGAAAAAACCCCAAAAATACTGACTAGTGACTGCCAGCTAGCCAGGATAGTTGTGGGCAAGGGCTCCCGCAGCGGGGTGGGCCAGCCCTGGGGTGCCCCCCGGGAGCCGGCAGCCGGACAAGGGTGGAAAAAATCGCATTTTGGGGGTGCCACAACACTGTTCGTTTTAGGGTTTGGTGGGTTGGCTGCCCCTCCTGCCCTTTCAGTGCAGGGCCCACTGTTTCAGGGCTGGGATTTGGCATTTCATGCTGAATTGTGGCTCCATAGGGGCATTCTTCATGGGGATGGAGAGAAATGGGTGCTCCCGTAAGAGCCATCTTGTCCCCAAAGCAGGATATACAATGGCTGATCCCACTGTAGGTGGGATCTATGAGTTCCTCCTAGGGCAATATGGGGGAGTTGGACGCTGAATTTGGTGACGGATCATATAAAAGTGGTGTCTGCAACCGCGCAGCCTCTGTCAGAGCAGCGTTTTGGTAATGCCGTGGCCCCCTCCGCCCCAGCAGCCAGACCTCTGAATTTCGCAGTAAAAAAATCCCTGTCCAGGTGTTGGGTCGGTGGCAGCAGTGGGACACAGGTCCGCCATCAGCTCAGCAACCACAGCTTTTTGGGTGCCCTCAGAGTCTCCCAGCAGCAGGATCTCACCAGGCCAGCTCACAGCACCCGCCCAGGATGGGTTTGCCCCAAAATCTCAGCTTTGCTTCCAACAGTAGATTGAAATGGGGGACGGGGAGAACTTCGTCTCAATTCCTCTGCCTGGCTGACTCCAGGAACAGTTTTCCCAGCACAAACCAGCATTGGTCCAAAGTCAGAAGCTTTTCCATGGATGCCAGCGTGCTCCAAGAGTCTGCCCTGGCTCGGTGAGCTGCGGTGAAGCAGAGCTGCCAGGCTGCTCCCTTCCTGCCCGGGGGGGGGCAAAGGCCTTTTCCCTGGGCAAAGCCCTTCTTTTGGGGATGCCACCAGCTGTTGTACCCACACCAGGAGCTACCAGAGCACCGGAAGCAAGCTGGAGCCCACCGCCGCCACCAACCTGCAGCCACCTCGTCCAGGTGGCAACGATGGCAGGAGAGGGTGGGGGGTCAGCTGGCAAAGTCCCCGCGCTTCTTGCATTTGAGTGTGACGCTGGGACACGGCGCTCAGGAAAGTGGCTTTGTGCTGGCACCCAGGGGCTGCGCAGCTGGGAACACTTAAAAACAAAAGCCAGCAAAATCCAGCCCATGCTTGGCAGCCCATTTGGCTTAGTGGAAGTTATGTGAAGAGCTCGCCCAGCGCGGGAGCTGGCTCTGCTCCTCCATCAGTCACAGGATGAGGACGGAGGGGAGCAGTGGAGCTGGGTTACAGCTCCCTTCTCCTTCCCACACCCTTGGGAGCTCTCTGGAGACTTGTTTTTTGATGAGCAGCCCACGTCCTTCTGCCAAGCACTCTGTGCTCAAGGAAAAACCTCCTCCCAACCTCGGATTTTACCATCCTGCATAATCCGCCATTAAATAAGCATTTAATAAAAAGAGCCCTAAGCTCACTGTGTCCGTGCAGCAAGTTAAAACAAGGAAGAGGTATTTCTTTGCACATAGCGACCTCTCTGCCCGTGCAATAACCCCAGCGGCTCATTGCAACTGCAGCCCCTCTGCCTCGGCACAGGCTCGGTGGAAATTCCCTTATTGCCACATTTTAAGCATTTTACCAGCAAGGCTCTCAGACTCTGGGCGCTGTGTTAAGTGCTTGCAGTCGTCTGCTTTTGTAGTGGGCAGCACACTTAAGTCTCACCGCTTCAAGTAATAAAATACATTTATATAGTCCCCAGCTTTGCAGACAGAGGCAGGGGTGAGCTGAGCTGCTGGGATGCCTCTCGCTCCTTCCCAGCAGCATCCTCACCCTCCAGCTCACTGCTTCGGGGAGAAGAAAAGCTCTTCCTCAGTCCATGCGGAGGAGCTGCTCCCATTTTTAATTGGATATAGACCACTCGCTCCCATGTGGCCACAGGGCACCGCTCCGAATTTCGGCTCAGCCTCCACACAGCGCACTGAGGCCCTCTCACTTGCACGCCGACTGGCTCAGCTGCCTCCCTCCAACGCTATGGGTCCCCCAAAACTTCAGTGCTGCATTCCCAACTGATGATCATCTCCACCAACAAACGCTGTCGCAGAGAACGTAGTTGGGTGCTTCATTACCGCTATCATTTAGCCCTTTTCTTTGACAGCTAGGACAGCAACACTATTTCATGTTTTATTTGCATGACACGCATAGGTTCAGCCTCGCTTTGTTTCAGCTTTTCTTGTAGGTCCGAGTCCTGCAGCACCGTCGCTCAGCCACGTTAGGAAATAACTAGATGGCCACAGCGGTATTTAGCTTCCGAGGAAGCTGAGGACAAACAGGAGACAACATTCCAGCTATAACCTTGTGAGTGTCAAGCGCAAGGCGAGCTTCGAGCCTTTTAGGTGCAACTCTTCACCCAGCTCGACGTGATGTTTGTGTTTTTCTCAAAAGAGCGATGCTGTGGACACACCTTTGCGTCACAGAAGCCCCAGGTCGTTACTGCAGAACCTGTTGCTCCCCCTGTATTTATGCAGCTTTGTGTTGCAGTTAGCACCTACCTTTACCAAAAAAAACCCGGGCAATTTTCCAACTGTTCCTCCATCCTGCCACAACTCTTTCCCAATCCCACTTCTGGCTTCCCAAGCACTCTGTGCTGCTCTCGGCTTGACACCGTCTGAAGCAGAGGGGGCTCACTCCCTCTTCTGCGACCTCCGCCGCTAGCAGAAGCGCCAAATTGGACTTGATGTGAGACTAAACCCCCTGGACCCTCAAATTAATTACGCTTCATGGGGTGCGATAATCACTGAAATTAGTTCAAGGCATTTTTTCTCTTGACCAGCACAGGCTGGATAAGGCCTGTTACCTGCTAAGTTTGTCCCAAGGATTAGATAAGCATTTTAGGGCACAGTTCCCCCAACTCCTCTATTTTCTTTTGCTACTCAGAGGCACTATTTTGCAAGAGACAGGATAGGAGCAACATCCCACATCCCCTTGGTGTTCTTGAGATGCCGCTACAGCTGCAAGACTTTATCAATGAACTCTCCTGCAGCAGAGCGTGAGTTTCCTACAGGCATCCACCCCTTCGTAACGCCAGGGCACCCGCAGCTCTGGCTGTTGTCCGAGCGCAGCCCGTCTTCTTTAGCAAAGAGAAGTGATGCAAGCACAAGGCATTTCTGCCTTCTCAGCAACATCTCTAAATATCTTTTAACTATCTCAAATGCAAATAAACAACGATAAATGTTATCTTAAGTGAGGGAGGCTGTTTACACCAACATGCTTGACTTTGCAGGCTGAGAGTGCTCGCAGGTGACAACAGCAGCTCAGGGGAGGGGCAGTCCCACTGCCAAGGTGCTGCAATGCCCTCTGCTCGATTTCACGGACACCTCCGCAACATTTAGGGATGCAGCTAGACTCAGAGGGTGTCTGAGCACTCAACGAATCACAACTTAGCTGGGAAAAGCCTTTACTGCAGATTTGCTAATAGGAAGTTGAAAGCAGATCCCAGCAGGAGAGACCCTGCCCCTTCCTCCTTACCTCTCTTGGCAGTGAAATCTGTTCTTTCACATTTACTAGTTCTGGTTTTCGATGCAAATCAAACCCAGCAGAAAACTAGTTTGTGCTTGCTCGTTCCTTTGTTTCTCCCATCTCTTCTTCCTTCTCCCTGAACTCCTTTTCCTCATATTCTCCCTCCTTCATGAACCAGCAGAAATCCAGGTCTGTTAAGGAATTTATTGCCTTGGTAGAAAATCTGCTTACCTACATTAGCAGAAAATCTTGCCCTGTCTCCTTGCAAACCGAAAAGGAGAACTAAATGAAATCCCACTGGGCTGCTCTGGCTACCTCACTGTAACAAGGTTCAGATTAAGCTGCTTGTTTCACTTGCTGCATTGCCTGGTTTTAATCCAATTTGGTTTGGGACACACAAAATAGCTGCTTTTCTGCCCTGGGGGAAGCAGCAGATGCAGACAGAGCCAAGGGAAGCGCTGGCAGGTCCTGCCTCGTGTGCACACACACCAAGCTGTGCTCACTTCTTTGCTTGCACTTTTTTAACGCTACCTTTTGTCATCTGCAACCTTTATTATTTTTATTGAGATCTCACCCCCGAGCCTCTACAAACTGACGGCTAAAACACAAGGGTAGATGCCACGGCAGCGAAGTCCCCGTGGCGCAGAGGCCAGGCACAGGCTGCCTCCTAACCCTCCCCTGCCCAAGCTTTTGCTCGCTCCACAGCTCACCGCAGCCTAATGCCGGATCACTCCTGTTAGAAAGAGACATGGAGGATAGCCCTTCTCGGGAAAGCACGGCTCCGACTCCGGCTTCCCCTTCCCAGCCTGCCGTCCCCCACCACTGCACCTCTGCAGGGAGCAGAGAGGGCTGCACAGGCTGGATGATGCTCAGCACCAGTGCGGCCCCCGGGTTTCCTGCTAAGCTGCCACCACAGACAGTTCTGGCCAACACTGTGCTGTCCCTCAGGCCGGGTTTTACAAGAATTAAAATTAGGAAAGGTGCTCCCCCACAACAGCTTGGAAAAAAAAAATTTAAAAATGCCTGTGCCAAGCTAAAAGCAAGGCCCTGTCAGCAGGACTTGCAGTGCTGCCCGGCTTTACCGATCGCCTCGCATCAGATTTACTATAGGAATTGCCAAGGGGACGCCCTGCTCCACGATAACAAAATCTTCCCAGAGACAGAGGCAGAAATAGCCACATCATGGCTTATTGCTTACAACACCAGTGAAACAGCTCAGCCTCTAATGACAGCTGCCCTGCATCATGCAGGGACACTGATTTTTTTCTTCCTTCCATCCCAGAATCTGCCCCTTTGACTCCAGATGGAGATGAGCAAATATTTAATTAACACATTTGACCTTTTATCAGCTGATGCTGATGGCTTTTCTGCACACAATTTAGGTGCTCTTTCCTGGAGCCTGCTGCAAACCTGTGACTAACTAGGACAGCATTACAAGGTTCTTTACATCTCAAACCTTTCAAAATCTTCTTAAACTCTGGATTTGAAAATTGAGAGAACATGAAAGCATCATCTTCCAATTATTATTTTAATAGCATTTAAAGTTTGTACCTCTTATTCCTGTAGGGCAGTATGAAGTAGAAAACAAGCACTACCTAGAAAATCAAAAGCCGAGAGGCCTTTTAATTCCTTTTCCTGGGTATGTTTGACATTTTCCAAATTTCTTGTGGGAAGAAGGGGTTGGAGTTGCCCAAGATGCCTCAGAAAGGCTGAGAACAAGCAGCTCATTGCACTAAGTTGGCAGAGAGCAGCCTGCTTCTTCTGGTTTTAGCTGGTGTTACCGGAGACCTTCTCACAACATCTGTTCACCCTTTGTTTCTGATCATTGTTAAAATGCCAAAAAGTCTCACGTCAGTGAGTTTGTTTCCAGTGAAAAGGATATCCCGGGTGCATGGCCTGACTTTGCTCCACCCTCTCCTTTCCCCCTCGCCTGGTCAGAGCGGCACGGCTCAGCAAGGACTCTTCGTTCACCAAAAGCCTCCATTATTTTCAATCTGAAGCTCAGCGTGACTTGGAAGTAACACAAAGCATGAGAAACTTTGCCTACATACGGGGACGCTTGTTTATGTTCACAAGATAGGCAGCGCATACCGCTGAGACAGACTTTTTAAAGTACAGCAGCAGCAGTTATATTTGATAACTATGAACACTTTATTTTTACAGTATATAAAAATATAGGAACAAAATACTATACAGAAAAATATAAAGTTAAGCAGAGATCTTCTCAATCTCATTTTTAAAAGGGAAGACAAACAGGATCATACTGTGCAAGCCCCAGACTTCAGAAAATAAAATTGTTCTGGCAGTTTAAGTGGTGGCACACTCAATCAGAACAGGACAGGCACTGCTTACCACAGCCAGAAGCAGAGGCATGCCGAGGGATACGTTTCCAGCACTGGGAACTTGCCTGGCAGCTTCCACCATCCTTGCAAGCTTGCTTTCGTTAAACATAAAATGAAACCCAAGTCCTCTGTCATGATCTGACCTGGAGATAAATGTTCTCACACCCCGCAGCATATTTATGGTAAGGGCACTAAGAGCCCACCTGGCCAGCGCACAGCCCCTGACCTGTGAACCCACCCAATGGGCTCAGATTTACATAAAACAGCGAGTCTGCAGCACACTTGCACGCAAATCCACCTGGAAGCTGTCTGTGACTGGCTGGTGAGGTGGCAGCTATGATTTGAGGAAGGCAAGAGGTCAATGAAAGCAAGCTGATGAAATCCCTGAGTTTCCACCAATTCCTCAAAGGGGAAAAAAAACCCCAACTAAAATAAAGCAGCCAGCATTCTCCTCCAAGGTACTGTCTGTTTCAGTGCTGTCTTGAAGGAAGGACACCGTGGACTTCAGCAGCCAACAGTACAAGACTCATCTCCTCCTCTTTACCTGTACTGCTCTAGTTTCATTTTCCACAACCAAACTCTCCAAGTTTGCTTGCGGGTGAAACAGGGAAGAGAGAAGGGGAAGGAAATGGGGGAGGGGAGAATTAAGGAATTACAGTGCAAATTATGTGCTCGTGTTAAAAAAAAAAAAACAAACAACACAAAAGAAAAAGGTTCTCTGTAGATTTTCCAAGCCTGTTCTCTCCACGGCCAGAAAACAGGAACTGTCCTCATCAGGGAATAACTGTCAACTGACCCTAGACCTTCAAAAGAACATGGGAGTATGTTCCCTAAACTTGCTTTTACACTGAGTATCAGCAATGCTAGCGAGATGCCAATATTGCCTCCTTTCCATCACCAGGTAATCACAGCAGGACTCCACAAGAAAGTGCAGCAGGAGTCTCAGGTCTTCACATTCCTCTTAGAGGAAGAGATTTGCAAGTCCCTGTGCTGTATTCACACTGGAAAAAAGGGCAGCACTGCACGCTGGAGACAGTCCAAGAATTATTGCTGTGCTGAGGCAGCCTGCAGTTTGTCTGAAGAAAATTGACCAAAGAAGAAATAAGGGCAGACCTAAAAAGGAAGATGGAGGAAGAAGGGAATTGCTCCAGGCACCAGCACATCCCAGTTCCTGCCTACTGCCAGAAAGGTGCTGCAGTGGTTCCTGTCTCCTGTAAGCAGCACGTGCAGGACAGCAGTCTGGGACTGCGCGGATGTGTAGGGTTAGTCAGCAGCATGTTTGGAAAGCCCCTCTGTGGCAGGCGTAGGGACCACTCTCACTGCCACTTGTAGATCTTCACCATCTTCTCAGTCAGAGTAGCCAGGAGGTGGGTTTGGTTCACTTCCAATGGGCAGATATCCAGCACAGGCAGGTCAGCCTGCAGCTTCTGCAGCAAGGAGCCACTTCCAGCATCCCATAGCTGTGGGAGAGACAAGGTCAAAGACTGCAGGATTCTCCCCTCCCATCCAAAACAGAGCTTCCTCTTTCTAAGGAAAAGGCTTTCCTCAAGTTACTTACAGGATCCATTTCTCTACTTTCACACCCTGCTTGGATGGTCTTTAAACAGACTCGCTGCAGGACATCACCCTGACTGCTCTCCCCTCCAACCATGACTCGTGAGCTCTCCCGCAGCCTGTTGATCCTCTGCATCTGAGCTGCTTTTTCATATAAAGGGTAACTCTTCTCCTCATCTTCCCTGTCATTCCTCAAGAGCCTGCATCCATCCCTCACAGCGCTTACCACATCAGCTATCTCACCAAGTCCGTTACACCACTTACAGTGCCCAGTTGGGCCAGTGTGACCAACTACATTCCTCTGGCAGACAACAGGGGCTCGCTGCCTGCGTCCCTTTCGATGGATGTGGACCACAGGCCTTGGCTGATATTGAGTGTCCTGCACTATCAGAAAGTTACACCTGCTATAGCAAGTACAACAGACCAACCGGCACAGGATGATGTGTGTGACAAGACAATTCCCACCAAAACACACTGATAAGGCTTCCCTCCTAAGAATTACAAAACCCTCCACCACACTGAAAGGAACAAGAGATACCAGGGCAGAATTCGATGCCTCATCACCAGCACACACAAAGACGCTGCCATCCTCCTCCGGGCTCTGAAAAATGGCGTTCTTAGTCAGCAACTTGCAGGTGGGCCCAGCACTGAAAGTCTGAACCAGGTTAGAAGAACACACCACGTCTTCAGAGGCCTCTGCCAGTTGGCTGCAGGTCAGTTCCATCATGACACAACGCACACATGGGTTATTTTTACCTGCGTGGCAGAAACAAAAAAGGTAACCTTTGGAAAGTTTAATTGCAGACAAGCTTTAACTGTAGGAATACAAGCAACACCACCCTGCAGCTGCCTCCTTTTGCCCTCACCCAGTTCTCATCTATGTGCAGATGCTCATTGCTCTGGCTAGGGCAGGTACTACGTTTCTGCTGTGCCCTCAGCACCAAAGCTGCTGTTGAACTCAAACAGCAGGCAATGAAAAGCACGTTGCAGATGCACACCATTACGTACTAGGCCTGTATGTCGCGAGGCAGTGCCGTGTGCTGATCTCTGTTTGAATATCAATGCATCCTCCAGGTTCCAGCGGCAGGTGATGAGGCCGGTAGGAGTTGCCAGCTTTCTGTTCCCAAAAGCAGGCTCCTTCCAAGGTCCCAGCTAATATTCCACCGCAAGGCAGCGACACTGAGGCCATCCGGGGCAGATAGGACAGCGATACCATGGGGCACCTGAAAGCATGATTGGCAAGAGGCAGTGCTGCCAGCTGCAGCCATGCCGGCAGTTCTGCCTCGCCGCTTCAGAGCTCCAGTCTCTCCAACCACACTGCACAGGAAGGGTCTAAGCAGGCTACAAAATGGTCCTTCTAGCAAGGAACCCCAATAGGTTTGTCAAAAATAAATGAAATTCAACTTAATTACTGAGTGCTACGCTTTAAAGAAGCATCAGACAGCACACATCAGATGGGTGTAAATCAGCATTTCACTCCCCAAGTAGAAGAGATGGAATAATAGCATCTCACACCTCTCTAATTTGTTCTTTCCAAATGAAATACTAAACCCAGCTCCAAAACAAATTCAGTTCTCCTGCTTCGGCTGCAGTGGTGGGTCCATTTCTGACCACTGTGTGCCTTAAAAAGATGCAGGTGCCAAGCACTTGTACTAAGTTATACATATACCATGCAACCTTATGAGAGACTTCTCACATCTGTGCTAAATTTGAATTTTTGAACAAGGGATTCACATAAAACAATTTAAACTATTACAATTGCTGCGTGATTTACGGAAGAAGCTATGTTTAGCTTCATGTATATTAGTGAAGTTGCAAGGAATGAAAAATCCTTATGCCATACCTGGACTTCTGAGGGACTAGTTCCTGGACATGAGAGTTTGTGTCTCTCAAATCATATATCATGATAGAGCCATTGACCAACCCAGCATAGATGTAGTTTGTATCATCGAGACACCAGCAGCAGCTCCAGACAGGACGGCCAGCGTTGTATGTCTGCACCACAGTATTCGTTGCCAAGCTGCAGAAAAAAAGCAAAGGAAAGTGTTGGCCCGTTGCACAAGCATCTACTGATGAGAAAATAGCATAATTAAGGTAAGCAAATCTGGCTTTTTAAAGTCTTTAGACAGAAGCATCTCTCTTTAGATTGAATTCTGAATTAACTCCTCCTTTACTCCAGACATTAATCTGGAAACTCTAGACAGAATAATCACTTGGATATTGTCAAATGATTTATGATTCTTCCAGGCCAATCTTTGAAGACTGGGAAAGGAAATCTGAGAGCAGGGTCTCAGCTGCCTTACTGGAAAGAAAAAGCTATGTTACTTTTCTGGAAACAATTAGGAGAAGTGACTCTAGTGTAATCCCATAATATTGCATATTCCTGAGATCACAGGGCTCATCTCTTCAGACTACATCTCTCATTAATTATTTCCCTCTTTTTACACGAGAGGAACAGTGCTTATGCCTCAAAAGAATCCAGTTTAAGCAAGAGTGAGACAGCGAGTGGGGTAAAGGCAGTTAAAAGCACATTTATAGTGTTAATCCTTCAGAAACTCAATTTGCAGAAGGAAGAAGAGGGGAGTACACAGGGGGGCACAAGCCAGGATAGCAGGTGAAGTTGGTGTCAGTTTAGAGCGTATTTGCAAAGGGCAGCATTGTCGACATAGGCTCAGCGCACTAACAACAGCGTGAGGCAGAAGACAGCACTTCCCATACCAAACTCACTCTAGATACCCTTTCTAACACATGGGTTTCTCCCCAGGGAAGGTGATTATGCTCAGAACTCCAGAGAAGCAAGTAATTGCTCCCAGGTAAGTATAAGGGGAACAACCACAAAGACAAACCTGGCTGGGGAAAACTAACAGGGAGTCATCAGAACAGTGACCGATTCAAAACAACAGGGAAAAAACCCCAAAGTCACGGTGCTATTTTAAACACTTGCGAGCCAGAACAGGAGACTTAAGGACATCTTGGAGAACTCCTTTTGGTAGGATGACTATGAAATCAGTAACTAGAGAAGAAAGATGACCAAAGGGGAACTTTTCTTTCAGAGGGAGACTGAAAGAAGTATGAAGATGCTGCTGAAGCAAGAACTCCAAGACATTCTGGGATCAAGCACGAAAGCAAGAGGATCACAAGCTCCGATGCAGCCAAGCAGACAGATATGGGAGTCAAGTGTCTGAGCAGATACTGCAACGAGAAGCCACTCTCCAGATTAAACCATGAAAATAATACCAACCTCATCAGTTAGAAATCTGACATACTGACTTTTGCATCAGAGACAGACAGTTTTATTTACTTTTAACTAGTCCAGCAAACATTTCAACATGGTAACAGGAAAGCAACATTCTTTACATTATTGTTGCAGGATTAAATTCTCTTCATTGTTTCACTCGTGGGAAAGAATTGGGACTAATCAGTCATATAACAGCCACATATCCTGCCTAACCCTATACTAACTGACAGACAGATGTGCATAAAGATTCTACTATAAGTCAGTAAGAATCAGTCAGCCAACAAAGTTTTGAAGCAGCTTAAGCTTAAGATTGGAGAGCAGCACAGAGTAGCAAGAAAATACACTCATAGGCTGTAAATTCTACCAGGACTGGACACATTTTTCTCTCAGCTTCTGTGTAATTAGTCTCCAACCTGCTGCTTTAAGTCTCTGCTAGCTCTAGAAAACCCATGTTCCACTAGCATGTGCTCAACAATGCTGTTTACGCATTTCATATCACAGATTAAGTCCATGCACTGCAAGAAGTTTAAAGTCAGAGAAGCCATCATTTGGGCAGGGAAGACAATGCCCAACCCAAAGACCCCTTGTTTCTGTTTTAGGCCATACAAGTTCCCACACTCCACATTTCCCTGCAGTAACAGAAAACCAAGCAGACAGTAAATTTCACATCTATACATCATGCTACATTTGTTCTCAACACAACTTGGCCAAGCCGGGTTGAATCACTTGGTTTTCACTGAATTTTCCACGGGAAAAGTGTCAGGGACAGGCAGCTCCATAACACCTCCACCTAAAGAATGTGAAAGCAAGAACAAGTCTTTCCCTCTGTTAGTTCCCATGTTCAGGAAGAACATATGCAGACCTGATCTCATCTTAGCAGCATCTTTTGGAAAGCAGAATAGCAAGCGCTGCAAGATATTTGGAGTGAGACCAAACAACATCCAACCCAGTCTCTTGCACATAGCAAGACTGCGCTGGGACAGGTTGCTCCCCCCAGCAGGGCTCACCTGGTAAGTTTGAGAGTGTTGTCCAGAGCAGCAGAGAGCAGCAAGCCGTCTGCTCGACTGCCGAAAGCCAGTCCCCGAATCTGTTTAGTATGGATAGGGATGTACTGACTGCTCTTCAGGTTGGCCACGCTCATCATCTTAACACCACAACCTGTCACAGAAGAAGGATAAAGCAGGTTATTGCGAAGCAATAGCAATTCTATGTCAGAACTACAACGTCTGTACTGAAGCCTGTGGTGGGATGAACATGTAGAAGTTATTTGCTGTTATGCGTAAGAACTGCCACAAATTGTTCTTTAGTTCAAATAGCAACAGGGCTAAATCCTTAAGGATCCTGGCCAGCAAGAGCTAACTCAGGATCAGTGTTACAGTTGTTGTTACAAGAGCCTGCTGCTCTTTAGCCAGTTTCTTCAAAGACATTCTTGCCTAGATAAAAAACACACACAGTATGATTACATGGCTATTTAAGAGAACAAGCATCACTGCAAAGAATGGTTACAGGTGAACTTAACCTGTGTTCTACAAGAGTCACCACAAAGCCTCCATTCAGAGATTCATTCCCTGGCTCCAGAAGCCGGAAAAATAAGGTCAGCTGAATGCAGAAAACAATTTTGTTATGCCTAGATAAGGCACATTAACCTCCAAACCATTAACCAAATAAAGTAAGCTTCGTAATTCAGAAAGCGTTGAAGCACTTTGCAAATAAACTCTCTCAGACTCCAAACGCTACATGTAGTTCATTGAAAAAGCAAGTTGGCGCTGGTCCAGACGTCAGGTCACTTCCCCCTGGCTGTAACAGCGAGACAGAAACTGGGCTGCCCATGACTTCTTGGCTCCCTATTTCCTCACTGGAAAACAGTGATCCTATAATTCATATTCAAAGTTTTTTGCCTTTTTTTTTTTTTTTTTTTTTTTTTTTTTTAAAGAGTGTTGACAAATCAGCTGCATGTGGATCAATCCACCTACAACTTGGGGAGCAATGTTTCTCACGCAAGCGCTGGAAGCTTCTCCACATGCCCTAGTGTGCTGGTCCCTTGTTCTTTCAGAAGGCCCACCTTTGCAAGGAGTACCAGACACAACTTTTACCTTCCTGTGGACTTCAGCAGAAGAGCCAGGGACCCTCTGCTAGGATTCTGCCGCAGAAGTAATGGGGGAAAACAAGCTACCTCGCTAGGCAGAAGTTACCAATGCAGGGGCCAGAAGAACTACAGGGAGTCTGTGAGTCTTCCCAGTTTACAAGGCCCATGGCAAAGGTCAAGCAGAGAAGGGGGGAGCAGGAAGCAAGCACAAAACACATTTAACTTTCACCTATGAACCCCCAAATCTTGACTTGCTTAATTACCAGGAATAAAAGTAGACTGTGGAGAAGGCTGTGATACCACAAGACAACTCAGCGAGTCACAGTATGCCATTACTCTGCAGTTCCCAGTCTGAGACACCACAAAAACCTTTTCCAAGTGGTACTTGCGCTGGCTTTGGCTGGAGGGGAGGCTGCCTGGGAGGCAGGTGCGGGAGCTGCCAGGTTGCTGAGAAGCACTCACATTGTGCTGGGCCACCAGAGCCTTCAGCTCCTGCAAAGAAAAAGACCCAAAGAGCTTTAATGCATCACTGGCAATGTAACCTACTGTCCTGTCTGTTCCAGATGCTCCAGCTGCACTTGTTCTCAGATAAACAGGGATATTATGGCCCAATTTCCACACTGTTCCTGAAATGCTGGATTTCCAAATGCTGGATTTGCTCACTGACTATGACAGTGAGCAACAAAAGCATTCAAATGCTATTCAAGTTCTGGCAGAATGTACTCGAAGTCTGTTATTGTATGTATTAGACCCTGTGAGAGAGAGGACTCTTGGGCAACACATAAAAGCCAATAACAATTATTACCAGATCAATGCTGTTTAGAAGAGAACGAACTGCCAAGTAGTACATGCAGCTAAACCACAAGAGAAAGTCAATTAGAACCATTTTCCATAATTTCCAGAATACCCCATAAAAAAATAAAAGCCCAAGTTTCAACATAAAGGGCGTTGCAGGAAACAAGTCAGTCTATTTAATGAAGATGACCCTGTTCTCGTAAACCCCGGGCAGCAGATTCCAGGAACGACACAACTCTCAAGAGCTCCAGCCTTGTTTTCCGCCACCTCCTCCCCTCTCTTCTTCCACCTCAACCAAAGAATGCTCAAGGATGCTTAGCAGAGATGTGGCTAAGGACAGCTTCCATCAGCAACAAAGTATTCCTAGAATTCCTCTTTCCACAGACATCATCAGGGGTGAGGTGGGTGTGCGAGTAGTGGCACTGGCATATTGTGAGTCAACTAAAAACGTCCCCCAAAAAAGCATGTTGACCACCTTGCTGTAAGGTGCAAGGGCAAAACCAGACAGTAGAGAACCCCAGGGATATTAAAGGGAGTGTATATATTAAGAAAATCGCTACTTGCTTTCCGTTGTCTGAGCAACATAGATTATGCTTCAAATACTATGTAATTTTTAAACAATTAAGGGCCACAAGAGTGATATTATGAATATATTAGTAGATTGCAAGCTAGTTTCAATATTGAACCAGCCACTACCACTTAACTCATGTCTAAGCAAAGGCAGCTGTTCTCAAAGAGGCAAGATCAAAGATCAAGCTCTACATTAATAGTTATCATCAAGACCTATAACTTTTAGAAACTGCTCAAGAGGAAAGCAATTCTGATATTTTACAGAGGTCTGATCTGGTTTGCATCAAACTCATTGCAAATTCCCCAAGGGAATTAATAAAAAAAAAAAATAATCAAAGCCGAAGACTCAAGATGATGCCATTAGAGCAAGCAAAGACAAAACAACCTGGGGAGGAAGAGGAGGTGTGGGGTGTGCCAGGATGCTTACGATGGAAGCTGTAGCTTCGGGCTTAGAGTAAGCAGTCAGTGAAAACAGAGGTAACTTAGAAGAAAGTGACTTTTAATCAAAAACTTAATAAACTCATTATTTCTAAAAGGCAGGAGGATACCACCACCACTGAGGATCAGAAGAGATTAAAATTATTTGTTGCTCTGGGGAGTTTACAAAACTCTCCTTGTCACCTGCACTCAACACTCAACTTTTACACAAGGTATTAAAAAGGGAACCAGGCAATTAAAAGGCACAAAGACTATGAGTACAATGCTTACATTTAAACACAATGGACAAACCCAGCAGAATCAGGAAGTCTTACTGCAGACACATTACCATGGTGACTAAAAATGTTGCACTGCAGAACAAATTCCACTAACTATGCTCAAAAGAACACTATTCCGGTAAGGTAAGCCTATACCTTCCTTTAAGATGTTTGCAGAGTTTTCCTGATGCCTGGTGCTGACTAAGGGCCTCGAGGGCATGCTCATCTCTCTGCACACACTATGACTGCCTCCTAGATTTCAGCTTGAATGAACAGAGTCACACAGGTTGGGGAAAGAAGAGGATATACAGCAGGAGTCTTCCTAAGGAGTAGGCATGAGAAGTAGAAGCAGGAGAGCGCAATTAATAGGAAAGGAAAACCACCAGCTACAAGAAATTCAGAACAGTTTTCTTTTGAGTATTAGGTTACAGTCTCAATAGTTGATATGAAGCTTTAAAACAAAGGCAGTTATCAGATGACTGTCACTCCCTGGCTGTGCTCCCACAGACCTCTTACATAAGTCATGCCTGCTGTCTTGCGCCACACAGCACCGGCCTTGCATTTAATAGAGATAAACACACGACTGTGCAACCTCAAGCTGCGTTGCAGCGCTACAGGCATTCCTTTGGTTCAGGTTCAAACTCAGTCAAAGGGACACACAGCGTTTTTAAATCGGCCTCACTATAAGTAACAGCTGAATGAAATACCAGCTTTTTCTTATTCCTTATAGATCTTCCCCAGACATCAACTGGAAGTGAACACAAAGATCATGAAGAGGAAAGATACTTGCGCAATAAAACCATTAGCCTAAAATTCTTCTAAAAGTGTTAGGTACGCAATTTTTTATTGATATTTTGCTGTCCAATTCTTTTTGGATGCTCTAAAAATACTGTTTAAAAAAAAGCTTTTCCAACACATTGAGCAATATAAACTGACCTCTGTAAGGCTCACAATTACACCCACTTTCTTCTCTACAGCAGCATGCTGTCATTTCCCTGCCAGTCCTCCCTTTACTGTTCCATACGCTAACACAGCTACTCTTTCCCACTTGCAGAAATGAATGTCCTACCCCAGTTGATCAGTGGCATTAATGTCAGAAGCCAGAGATGGTTTGCTTATTGTTAGCTAACTTTTATTTAAAATTTTGGCAGATTCAGGGGCAGTACTGCAGTAGCTTACATCTGATTCCCAAGTTCTTTGTGCTCACAAAGGAAAAAACTTTAGGCAAAAGTAAGGCTTCAGTAGCCCTGCTTCCAAAGTGCAAGTCTGAACCTGCCATACCGTATGCAGCATATAGCTCAGCACAGCACATACTGCAGGTTTACATATAGAAACGACACTGTTGAGAGCTTTCTTCCAGAGTCTTAGTTAGCTACCCACCCTCTCCCCTCAACTTCAAGTTCCATTCCTCATACCTTTTCATACAGCTAAAGACTCAAAAGACATCCCTTTTCTAGCCTCAATCATCTTAAATACTTCAATAACAAAGTACAATGGACAAGACTGTTAATGGACAAGAGCAGGGAAAAATGCATACAAACCTAAAAAAAAGGTCATAACTAGTGACATGACTGCTGATGAGGCACAGCTCTCAAGCGCATTAGCGACAAAAAAGGGTTCACACAATGACTTTTGGGGGGGAAACCGATGGCATTTGCTTTCTGTAAGACTTCAGACACCAAGGTTTGTATGCAAGCAATGAACATCATAACTATTCCAGTGAAGTTCTGTGCAACTGAACTTTGCCATATGGAATGTCCCTCTGAGTATACAGACATTTTACATGTTTCTTTTGTAATCCCACAGGACTTTGTTTTCTATGTTGACTTACAGCTTTGTATGCCAATTAAACACGTTTTCTTGTGCCATCAGTAACATTGCTTGCTGAAAGGACCAGGGCAACAGACTCAAGATGTAACAAGGCAAATGCAGATTAGATGTTAGGGAAAAAAAGTTCTCAGTGAGGACAGTCAAACAACGGGGTGCCCAGGGAGGCTGTGCAATCTGCTTGCATACACTCAACATCTGGCATGACAGTACCCTGAGCAACCCAACCCAGTGCTGAAGTTACTCAACTAGGGTCCCTTCCAACCTAAATGATTCTATGCAAGTAGTTGCTTTACTAGATGACCTCTCGTAAGATAAGGAACTCATTAGGCATATGCTCAAAATATGATCAAACAACTTAGAGACTTATTCCGGACTTCCTGCTGATTTTCTGCTCCCCAGAAAATTGTTTTACTTTCAGTTTATTCATAGTATAAACAAGAACCTTAAAATTGCTTCCAGCATTCACATTATCCACTACAAGACAGTGATGAATGCAGTATAAATACTGAAACAGAGCTTAAAGCACACAGGGTGCTTAATCTTTATAACATGCGACTTCAATTCAGTTAGACTGGATACTCTATCATTTAACACCAAAAGAATTGCAGGAAGATATTATAAACCTGCAGTTTTATCTTATTCACATTTTCTTGAAGGCAAAGTTTAAAGTGAACCAATTTTCTCATTAGCTCTGATGAGCATACAGCTTCATGCAGGAATTTAAGCAAGCAATTTATAAAGCCTTATCTTACGTCAGACAGGAAGACTTCAGCAAAGAGGACATTGCTTAATGTACAGACATGAATAGCCAAGGCTATAAAAGAAATCCGGAAGTAAAAAAAGCATTAAATTAAGCAAGTTACTAGACAGTGAGAGATTCGATATCATCTACTTCATACAACAAAAGAAGTAGCAAACTAGCTGTGAAACAGGCTACTGGAAAACCTAGCACTGGTGGAAGGTGCCAGATAATTCAGCTGGAAGCACCAGCAAAGTCCACAATTTATAGGAATCCTGCAAAAGTAGCTGTGATGGGTTACAAAATATCGCAGTATTGCATGAGCAGGAAAAGAAGCAGTCCTTTAGCAACCAGTCATTTATTTTCAGTAATTTGTATTTTAAGGGGACAGAGGTGCCTCTTAGCAGCTGTTCGGCCTGTGCATACCGCCTACCCTAATGACAGGCCAAGTCTCGTGGTACCAGATGGTGCTTAAGGAGAACGTTGACTGACCTTCACCAAAAAATTTGGGTGTTCTCGTTGTTTTCTTTTGCTTTTGCAAATAGCTATACCTCTTCATAAACTATTTTTCAAAGGCTCATGACTAACTAGTGATAATAGGACCCATTACAGGTTTACTATAGAGACTTTCAAAGCTTATTTTGAAGCCACTAAGAGGAATATGAGGAGAACAAGTTTGGTGCTGTATTACTAGGCCCTGCCAAGCACCGCAAAACCTGAGGAGGAACCTGCAACATCAGCAGCCAAAAAACTCCACTGTTAAGCTGTACTTGCAATTTTGATTAAGTCTTAGAAGCACATGTCGTATACATGAATATGTCAGCTGAGATGTTTAGGATACTCGTGATGATTCACCAACGGAGTTTACTAAATCTTGCTGCTTATTAAAACCAGAAGCCTGTCTTCTCTCCTCTAAGGGATTATGCAAAAGACAGGTTGAAGAGAAAGGGAATCCTCTGTGTATTGGTAGCGTGAGACTCACCTGAACTTGCTTGCGGAGTTTGCTGCATTCGTCTGTCAAAACCTGCAACTGGAGACGGCTCTGTGCAGATTCCAGCTCCGCCTGTCTCCGCAACACCTGCTCCTTTTCTAAAGAGCTGGAGGAGTGAGAGAAAACCAAGCCTTAGGACTAGGTACCACCTAGGATGTGTCTCTGGGCTGTCTACTCCTATCCCCAGGCTTCATCCCAACACAGGTCCTATTCAGTTAAATTCAAAAGTAACAGAAAATCTGGTACCACACTCATCCAGTGCATTCACCTCGAGATGTTCTCGGTTATGCAACTGTACTTAATGACTCACTCAAGTATTGTTCCATAGAAACAACAGCCTTTCTTGCTCACCCTCTCCAAATGTGCTAATTTAGGAGAGGAGCGTGAGGTTTTTTTCCTACAGAAACAGTTTAGCAAATTCGATACCATCAACATCCATGTAATACAGCATGTCAGTAATACAGCAAGGCCTTCAAGCTTGTTCCTACTACCAGTAACTAATTTTGTATTTCAGGAAAATATAGCTGTATCAGAAATAGACAGATACAGATAAATTCTCTGTGAATGCCCATATAGAAGCCATACTTACTACCTCACCTTGAGCCTAAAAGTGCATACACACAATTTAGCAGCAGTAGTTTTGATAACATACTTCAATTTCTCTTTCATATATGCTTTACATACGAAGAAATAGTTAGAGGGGGAAGAAACACCACTATTGCTTAAAATTATCTGCACGTTTGGTCTACAGTGTTGACCACTGCATTCTGCACTTCAAAAGCTGCAATATTCCAGTTATTTCAGTAGTTCAGGTGCAGGGAGCTCTAGCTCGCCTAAGTGCCTTCTTACTTATTATATATACAGACCTAGCCTTGCGTGTTTACCAAGCACAGAATTATGTCATTTCCCTATAGTGTCTTCACGCAATTTTTTATCTGCAGAAGAAAGAGGTGAAATGCTTTATTTAACCATCGCAAACACATTCTTTACACAAGTACCCAGAGCCTGAAGGCTGGCTTTTTTGAATGTGAAGAACAAACCCCATGATCTTAAACTTAATTCAAGGCTATGTGCAAACAATATTGATGCATGCAGTGTTCACATTTGTCCTCCGCTCATGGCTGTGTGCCACAAAGCAGCTGCTGCCAGCAACTTCACTGGACTGACAGGCAGTCATTGCTGCCTGCCTGCCACAGACACAGGAGGCAGAGGAGGTGCAGGGCAAGTGGGGAAGGGCTGCAGCGAGACTGAGACACAAGCAGCACTTGGACAACTACCTCTCCATGAGAGATAACAAGATTTAAACACCCAAATGCCTTCTGTGCTTTTGAAAAAAATCTTACTTATCATTTGTTTTGCGGTGTTGATCTAGTAAAAGGAGCATGATCCTTCTAAAGGTACAGTTCAAACACCATCAGGCAGTGGCAATCTGGACAGAAGAGATATTTTCCCTTCGTGACAGTTACTCCTCAATCATTTCTGTTTAATAATTACCAGGATAGCGAGGTTTCTGTTGAAAGACTGCATTGACAGAACAGCAGTGTAGTTAGAGACATGTGAAGAAGACCCCAAATAAATTCTGTTCACTACAAGGTTCAGGAGAACAAGATATCTGCAGCCTTTTAATTTCAGAATAGTATCTGTGCCAGCATCTTACTGAAAAGAAATTAGTCCCTATTTTCATACCTGCTTTTCCTTTTTTCAATAAAAAGCCTACATTTAAGTTGGAGGGGGAAGCAGAGTCATAGTAATGCTTGCTGACCTTTTGCAAGTAAAGCTACATGAAGAGTTTGACAAAGCAAGATGGAAAGTGATTCATATGAGAGATTACTGTTTAACGCATGCAGAAAAGATGGCAGAAAAGGTCAGCTATTCACTCCCCTTGCATTTCTAACTATGCCTCGTTTTTCTCATCTAATGATGAATTAGCAATATACAGCTTTTTGGCAACAACTCCGCATGTTCTCCTGTGATAACATTTCAGGACACGGCACAAGAGAGCTTTTGCTATTTCAGTGCCACAAAGCGCAAACTTAAGAATTCTGTTTCCAAAAGAAAATTCTCCTTCCAGGTAAGACGCACGCAACCCAGCAAGGCCTTGGTTTGTTAAGGCAGCCACACTCATGATAATCCCCAAGGGAATGCACAAATTGCTTTAGACAATACAGGAATTTAAAGCATGAAGTCAAAGCCAGAATGCAGCTTTCAATGGCAAGCAGTCAGTGAGGTCATATCTTTACGTGGAGACTCCGTACCTTTTCATGCGTTCCTGTTCACTGGTATCCAGCGCTTTCAAAGTGCGAGCATACAGGATCACAATGTCAGAACGTTTCGCTTTCTTATTGCACTGAAATAAAAGACAAGTTCAGCTCATCTACAAGAATTTAACTGTCCAAACTATGCATCTGTACAAGCTGCTAGGCATTCTTTTGAAAAAATCCTAATAGCTTTGAAGGGAGGGGTTGTCTACTTGAAAACAAGTCCACAAAACCACAAACATACTACAGCGCGTTTGCAAGACACTCCCTCATACGGACACCAGAGCTCTAATCAGGGCTACAACAACAGTTCAGGTCGTGTATCCTATTGCACCTTTAATAATTCACCTCCTTGCTTCCCACTAAATTTGTTCTGCTAAAGCATCAGCAACGCAGCATGGTCAGGTAAGTCGCAGGGACCCAAAAAAAAAAAAAAAAAGAAAGAAATTCAGACAAAGGGGGGAGGAAAAAAGATCTAAACCAAAACACCAGCTCAACTTCTATTTTGAAAACATCAAGACTGGCTGCTTGACCAACAGACAAGGATTTGAGAACCCCTGAGTATACTCCCAATTCTGTTATTTACGTCCTATATTCCTTTGATCAAATCCTATAGGCCCAAATCCATAAAATCATTACAGTGTCAGTAGGAAACACTGACATCCCACTGATTTCAGTGATACACGGGGAGTCGGATATTTCAATAATTTTGTGCGCCTGGCTGTGACCATTTGGTACTTTAGATTCACCTTAAAATAGATTCACCTTAAAAAGAAGGGATAATACCTCCCCCTGAATTGGGACTTGGAAGAAATTACGGCACCTTCAAGCTTACTGTTATGCAAATACACTTTGTTGATCAGAAAAGGGGCAGTGAATACTCAGATCAAGTACCCTCCACTGAACATTAAATTACTATGTGCACTTAAAATGCAGACTTCTCTATTATTTAGTAGCATGAAGATATCATGGGCAACAGTTTCAGATCAGACAACCTTCCCTCGGTAAAGAACTGCCTTGCAGAGCAGTAAGTGGCTAAGCAGGCTTTCCTGGCAGCCAGCAGCTGCCACTGGCAGGATCAGGAATGCTGCAATTTCACAGTAACTTGCACTCAAGCCACTTAGTATACAGAGCACCACACACAGCAGCTCTGTGCTATTCGCTTAGAGAATGCCCAGTCACAAAGGACAGCAACCGAAAACGAAGGGAAGATAATTTAGCTGCAAGGTTCTCTCCAGATCGAGAAGTTATCCCAGGAAATTTTCAGTAATTATATCACTGGAAGAAAAAGAGGGAGCAAGCACCCCTCACAAGTTGTTAGGGTTCAAGAAGAAAGCAGTTACAAAATTCCAAAGAGCAAAGATGCCGGGAAGGTCTCCGAGAATTCTGTCTGGGCCTGCAGTGGGTAAAGAAAAGCTTACACAGAATTGACAGTGATATGAAAAATAAGGTTTGGGCCTTTGCTATGGCAACAGTGATTCTTTAGGTTTAAATAACAGTACACATCAACAGGAAGTTTCTTCTTGAGAGGAGGGAATCCTGCACAAAGTCAAGACTATGGAAGCTCTCAAAATGACAAAGCCAAAGAAATCCTGGGCTTCTAGCCACCAACTTGGAAAGCGGCAGAACAGAATCCTATTTACGAGGTACTCATTGACCTATTTTTTGTCAACATTCCTTTCTAGAGAAAAGGAGTAAGGAATGGAAGCACACCACAGAGAAGTATAGACCTAATCGAAAGAGATCAGTATTACCCACAGAAACAAAACTGAAAAGAGCACCTTAAAAAGCAGATCTACCACTTGCAAACGGACCTTAAAGGATGCAACTCGTTTCTCAGTTCACCCTCTGCAAGCTACCTAAACAACCCGATCTGCTTAAAGGCTGCAAAATCAGACACCATTCTATATTGGGTCTGACTGAGATGGAGTTCATTTTCCCCACAGCAGCCCTCATAGTGCTGTGCTTGGTACTGGTAGCTGGAAGGTGTCAATAAGGCACCAGTGGTTTGGGTACTGCTGAGCAGTGCTCGCACAGCATCCGGGCTGTCTCTCCGACACTCCCCCCTCACCGGTGGGCTGGGGTGGGCAAGATCTTGGAGGGGACACAGCCAGGACAGCTGACCCAGACTGACCAAAGGGATGTTCCATCCCATACGACGCCTGCTCAGCAATAAAAGCTAAGAGAAAGGAGGAGGAAGGGGAGGCATTCGTTATTACATTTTTCTTTCAGAGCAACCACTAAGCATTCCAAAGCTCTGCTTCTCAGGAAGTGGCTGCACATCACCTGCTGATGGGAAGCAGAGAATAAATCTTTTATTTTCCTTAGCTTCCACATACAGCCTTTGCTTTTGCTGTATTAAACTGCCTTTATCTTGACCCATGAGGTTTTTTTTTTTCTTCCTTATTTTCTCTCCCTGTGTCCTGCTGAGGAGGGGATTGATAGAGCAACTTGGTGGCACCTGGCATCCAGCCAAGGTCAACCCACCACAAATTCAAAACAGAAGATTAACCAACTGAAAACAGTTCTCAAACAGGTTTCTTGTCCAATAACATATTCTTTACACTTAGTTGATTGCTTCTAGGAATCTGTCTGCCATTCCCACACTCCAGGACCACAGTGCAGAGTTCTGAAACCAATTACAGGTTTAGCACTTGAACTCTCAAACTTCTGAGTTGCTGCTCACAAATGCTCTACTTCAGGAGGAAAAAATCCAAGTCAGAATCCTCCCTTTAAAGCAGTACTAGTTGTTCGGGCCTAGTTACATCAAAATAATGGTGATTTTCTGATTTCTGACAGCAGGCAAAGGTGGATTCTTCATGCAGCAAGCAGCTGCAACAGGTGCTCACGCCTGCAGCAGAAGTTACCCGATAGCAAGTCCTTTCCAGTGCACATAAATGTCCATTTTACCTGGGGGCACTTTCCTGCCTGTCCCTTGAGCCACCTTTCAATGCAGGTGTAACCAAAGAGGTGTCCACACCGCAATGCTGAGAGACGGTGGTCCCCAGCATTGGTCCACTGCTCAAAGCAGATGGCACAGGTATCCCCTTCCTCCTCATCCAGCGGTGCAGCAGGAACTGATGGTTCCAGTTTCTTTAGTGGAGTTCTCTAGGATTAAAAATAAATAAAAAAAAAAAATCACACAGCTTTAGACAAATGCAGCATTTACTATATTTAATCTGCCTCCAAAAGCAGTTAGGGCACCTTACCTGCTTTTGCTGGACTTCAGCCTCTTCATCTTCATGATTTCCATGTTCTGCAGAAGCTTGAGACAAAGCTTGAGGTGGCTCCCCTCGGACCGGACTGGAAACTAAAGAAAGCCGTGCTTAAATGAACATTAATACACAACAGGGGGGAAAGGAGTTCTCCTGACTTGCTCCGAAATCATCAGGGCATAAGGCAAGCAGTGCAACAACGGCACAGGTTACATACAAAGCTTCAGATCAGTGTCCTGGATACACACAAACTGCCTGAACTTCAGTAAGCCCTTCTATTCACCAGTGGTAGTGCTGAAGAACTTTATGCTTTATTTTATAGAAAGCAGCAGAATTTCAGCACATTCAGTGAAAAAGCAGAGGTTTTTTAAAGACAGCAATTGTTATCAGGATTTTCTGACCTGCTGGAAAGAAACATATCTGCCTACAGGTCTATAGTTAGGCTGATTTAAGGATACCACCCCGCATCATTATGCCCGGAGAAAGACAGACACCAATATGAAGACATTATTTTGCCAAGGGATCTAAGCATGCACATTTCATGTGCCAAGAAAGCATTTACCATATGCTATCTGTCCATTCACCCTGACTTAAGCAGTTTCCAGCTGGTAGTTATCCAAACTATCAATTCTGCTGGGCCGTATGCTTTCATGGTGGGCCTCTGTTAGCCCTTCTGTTGAAGCACGGGCACACAGAAATGCTACATTTGGATTACCACCACTAGCATACTAAAAAAAGGAGCAGAAATCACTGTCTCCCACATCTCCTGACAAAACAAAAGAGTTATTAGTCACATTTAGTATTTGAGGCAGACATTCTCACTCCAGTGGAAAGGCACCACCTAAACCTAGCTAAGGTCAATAAAGTTTTCAGCCTCTGTGGTTCTGGGCTGAACAGGAACCAGTGGCTTATATAAGCAAAAAGGACAAGGGAATTCCAGAAAACCCAACAGAGAGCATATGTTCACATAATATTAGACAGCACTTAACAGCTTGAGCTCCTGTCACATGTAAGACTAGCTCAGAGCAAGTGGAATGAATCTGTTCAAAAGACACCTTGTAGATGTACCCTCAGAAAAGGTGTCAAGGTGGGCTGGTCAATCAAAAACAAAACTAAGGGCAGAGAGTGAAGCATGAGGACATTCCTTAGAGACTGAAGTAAAAAAAAAAAAACCTAAAAAAATCTTGTTCTCATATTCTCCGGGCATCAATAACCTTGATTAGCAACTTAACTATTTGTCACCCTTACATAAACTGCGTATGTTCATCACAAACCATGTTTCTGAAGCATGTGGCAGCCTGTGAACACAAGTCTGGATAAAGGATTGCAAG
Source organism: Gavia stellata (assembly GCF_030936135.1). Classification (NCBI taxonomy): domain Eukaryota; kingdom Metazoa; phylum Chordata; class Aves; order Gaviiformes; family Gaviidae; genus Gavia; species Gavia stellata. Next base: position 2,362,030 of record NC_082608.1, read on the forward strand.
CCATAAAAAGCCGAGGAAAGAAAAAGACAAACAAAAAGGCCACTGTCCCAAGTATCTCTACCTCCTCAGCTAACCGTCATAAGAAGTTACAGGAATAAAAAGAAAACTCAAAACTGAAGCAGACTGAAATCCCAAATAATTAAAAAAATACTGCATCAGATCCTTCTCTGAAAACTGAAAGCACTGCTGATCTCCAGAGATGTGACTGGATGTCTTCAGTAATATTGCTTGATAATATATAAACAAAGGAAGTGTTCTAAGTACTAAACTTGAAGTTATTCTGAATATTTCCAGGATTACTTATAAGCAGCAGCCTGCAAGTAGCAAAAAGATTGTATTTAACATTACAGTAGCAATCACCCATTGCTGCTACTGCTCTTAGAACTGCTTGCCAGAAAGCCTCGCGGTAGCAACCTGCTCCTGTCAGCTGTGGGCATCATGATCTCTCAGCACCGTCTGTTGCTAGGCTTGGAAGGATTTCCCCACTGAGTTTTGAAACAGCAAGATGAGTTTCTCAAATAAGTCTCTACACAGCTCAAAGACAGCACAAACCTCCTAAGCCAGCTGCCAGAGGTGTCTCCTGGGCTGACGGTAACAGCGGTGCTGCAGCCTCCACCACTTCCTCCTCCTCAGCAGAAGTGCTGCTCTCAGAGTCGCTCACTTCTATTATTTCATCTGAGCTGTGTTCCTGGTTGTCCCTCGCAATATGTGAGGGCTCCCGATGCGAAACTGGTCCTGTAGCTGGCTCTTGGGTCCTGCTGACTTGAAAGTAACTGTCCAGTGCTGCCCTGAGTCCAGAAAAGCAAGAAAGAAAAGCCACAGTTATTTCAGGTAAGCTGCAGACTCAGAATGTTTCTCCATGCTTGTTTGCGGTAAAATTCCTAGGCTCTGACTGCAATAGGGAGATATCAAAGTTATCAAGAAAGACCTTCTCTGATAGAGGGGCGATCCCATACAACTGCCCACTTTATGAACAATCAACAGTATCATCCAGCAGCCATTCATTTTCTCACCTCAAAGAAAATCTTCTTGTTACAACAATGATATTGTCTTCTTTTGGGGTGGAGTGGTAGTGGAGAGAAGAAAAGCAAAGACATAAGTATTGTTCACTGGTAGCCTAAGGAACTCCTAATCAATACCTCCAACCCGAACTCAGACCTGGTTCCCATAGCCCTGGTAACATCAGATGCACACAGCTTGCATCAGAGTCCCATTCCATTGACTGCTTGGTGCCTAGTCTTTCTACTTGCCCTCTTATTTTCTACTGGAACTTCATCCCTGGATAGAAACATCCTCCCCTCGCCCCCCCCATCAGTTCAGCTATCATCTCAATTATCCTTCAGATTCAAAAGGGAAGTTTTTCGGGTTGCCTTCTAGCCCCGAGAACTACAGTGACCTTCACATGCAATCCAAAGGCAAACAGTACAGTTATGTTTAATCATCTGGGAGGAGAGGAGTACTTGGTCTCACTGAATTCAAAGGCAATGCTCCAGTTAATTATAATTTCACCCTTGACATTTACAAAAGCTACAAAGATGAGACAAAAATCAAACAAACCAGAAATGGGGATTTCTTTCTGGCTGGAGAACATCCCCACTCATTACCCTTTAAACCCATCACAAATGGTATTAAAACACAGACTATTTTTTCCTTTGCCTGGAGGTAACAAAAAATGCCCTACAGAAAAAAAATACATTTGCATGTTTGCAAAAGTTTCTGCAGCAATCATCACCAGAAAACTTAATCAGGCAGTCCCCAAATCAAAGGTGAAATGCAAAACAGCACACAAGCTCCACTGAGCTAAATACTGGCTGGAACCACCAAGAGTCAGCACTGCTGCAGGAAGCACCAACAGGAATCTGGCAGAGCGGAGGGAACAGTGTGAGCAGAAGCTCCGCAAGCAAGATGGAAAGCTTAGAAGGGCTCACGAATCAACAACACCGCTGCCAACATAAGGAATGGGGGGATTCACTTAACAAGAGCAAAGATCCTGCCAGAAGAGGTCAGAGCGAGCTGTGCCGTTCTTGAGCTTAAAAAGGTACGTGAGCTGCCCAGAATTTGGCCACAACCACGCGCCGGGACTGAGCTGGGCTCTATAAGCCAGGAAGCAAGGCAGTTTTAAACTGATGCTAGACTCGATAAGGGCGCAGTTCAGACCCAGTTTCATCTCTGCTTTACCTGGCACTGATTGTCCTCTGGGAACCACCGACTCTCTGTTGCCTGCGAGCTCTCCTCATTTGCGGACGCTGCGTGACCTGTGGCACAGGCAATGGCCGATACGGATCAAATGCCCCTTGTAGCCTTTGCAGTCCGTCGAGAGCCGAGGCAGGACTCAACTGTGGGTCAGGCTCAGCAGCTGTTTCCCTTGTTGTACCAGTGTTTGGTGTGACAACAGCATCATCAGCAGGAAGAACTGTAACGCTGCCTCCTCCTTCACCAAGCGCTGCAGCACGGGATGACAGCGCTGCGTGACCAGAGGGCTCTGTGGGAAGTGTCCTGAGGCTCTCTACAGAGTAACCAGCCACTGGCTGGAGATCAACTTCCATCTCTTCTTGAGCCATTTCTGCAAAGAGTTGAAGAAAATTGGTATTTATTTGCAAGTCTGCACCCTTCTTCTAGCCTGACAGTGGCAAGAATCAGGTGCAGCAGTCAGTGACTACAAAAGCCTTTAGAATTCAGACTTGAGAGACAATTCGTCCTTTTGCAGCAGAGCTAAACCGTCTCAAGTCAATACAGGTAGGTGAGCTGGGATAGCAAGCAGCACCCTCTCAGAGTCCTGGACTCGATGTCTTTTGCTCAACAGCAGCTAGCACCAAAGGCACATTGCAAAAATTGACTTAAGTAAGCCTTTGGACAAATATGGAATGTTAAGGATTTCTTGCTGGCGTCTTTAACTTGCCAGTAAATTCATGTGGATCTTGGAAAACAGAGTTTGGCAATATTCTAGAGACTCTCCATGGTGAGCAGCACTGCACTAACACCCGCAACTACAGCCAGAAACAAGCTTTACAACGCAGGTCTTTGTCCGTCACATTGCTCTCAGGAGGTGGGTTTATTTTCAAGTTTCTTCAAAGAAAATTCCATTATGCTAACAGATCACTGCGACCCTTACCCACAGCTCACTTAACAGGCCTTTCAGGTCCTTTATATCCACCAACACCATGCCAACGCAAAAGGGTATCACAGCAGAACCCACGCCTGAGACATTATAGGTAGCAAGTTACCTGCAGCACCAGCATTTGTAGATCCATATCCAGCCTCAGACTAGATAACTGTGAATCTGCAGTAAAACCTCACATATATTATTTAAGGATAGTTGCTCTGCAAACATCTTTAGGATAAAGATGTCAGGTTACCTCCGAATTAGAAGTACTGCCTTAGGTTTGGAAGAAAAACAGAGTAGGCAACAGTCTGTGCTAATTATTATGCAGCTGTCAGCCACCTAATTAGAGCATTTAGTCACCCCATTCTACAGGCAGTCATATAAAAAAAGTTCAAGATTATTTCATTAACTGAATAAATAAGCATGCCCCCCAAAAAAATCATCCTTCTTTTGCAGGGTGGCGTGGATTAAATTCTGCAAGCTGCTGAAGGTCATTCACATTCTCAAAAAATACTTAGGCAATCATAAACCTCAAAGGCCTTGGGAATTGTAGACCTTTAGCATTCCTTAAGAGCCCAAAGCACACACCAAAACTTATTAGGCTAGGTGCTGTGCAAACAGAGCAAAGGCTGCTTTTAGTATGAAGAATAACAAGAAAATGTATATGAGAATTACTAGGGGGAGGTACTAATGCTCAAATATTTTTAGAGACCTTTTAAGAAATTCTAACTTATGAATCATTTTATAATTTTTATCCTAATTACCAATTCAGCCTAAGTTAGGCCAAAAATAGATGTTAAGTGCCACCTCCCACCAGAACAGTCATACAGTCAAGATATAGTAATATTCAATGATCAAGTACTGCTTCTCTAGCACTAAACTCATATTCATGATAAAATTGCTATCTATTAGCACAACAGACCCTTTATTTTCCCCATAAATTGTGAGACTTAAAAATACCACACACATTGTGGGTTAACTAGCCCTGTGTAACCCCTAAAAAAATAAAACCACATTAATATCGGCATTTTCACTATTAAATATTGGCATCTTCCTGAAAGGAGCAAAGGTCAGCGCTTCCTCCAGACAGCCAGCTGGCCACCCGGCAGTCACTGGAGGAGCCCGCAGATGGAAGGTCTCCATAAACGAGCTTCTTGGGCCCAGACGAGAAAAACCAGAGTGCTGTCACAGGACGGAGTTTGAGAAGCAGGGCAGCAGGCAGCTTCAGCCTCTGCAGTACTAACCACCAGCTCGACCTTGCAGAGGGCCTCCTCACCGCACAGCACTCCGCGCTGCTCAGGCAAACCCAGGCCCCGCTCTACATCTCCAGGAGTTATTACGCTGCACCTGCTTTAACATAAAGCGAACCAAAAAAGACCCAAACACCACCCAAAGTTAAGCTCACGCTCCACAAGCATGCTTTTATTTCTGGGGTTTGACAGGGCTCGCTGATTTTAACTAAGAACCAGTCACATAAGAGGCGCGGGAGGGGGGGTTTCTCCTCCGACAGCCGCAGGCACCCCGAGCTCTCGGGCCGCCCTTCCCGACCTCCCCGCGGGCGCCTCGCAGCCCCTCAGGCCGCGGCCCGCCCTCACCCAGGCCTCCCGCCGCCCGCTCCCCGAGAGGCCAGGCCGCGGCAGGACTCGCACACCTCCCCAGCGGCCGGCCGCGGAGGCCCAGCCGCGCCCGCAGTGCTCGGGGGACGCCGGGCCGGACCGGGCGAACCGACCCGGGGAGAACCATCCCCGCCGTCCCTCGCTCACCTGCCAGCGGGCCCAACCGCCCCGCTCGAGCTCCGCGCCGCCCCGCCTTCTTCGCCCTACTGGCTGGCCGCGACCCCCGCGCCCGCTTCTATTGGGCGAGCCGGGGTCAGACACGCCTTCTCATTGGCCAGCCGCTCCGTCCGTCTGTCCGAGGGAACGGCGGGTGAAGGGGGAGAGGGCAGGGGTGGTAGAGCCTGCTCTGATTGGTCCGAGGGCCGTAGGGAGCGTTCGGCTGATTGGGCGGCGAGACAGCCGACGGCCATAGAGGGCGGGGTAAGCGCCGGGGAGCGCTTTTCCATTGGGGGAGCCGCCGCTGCGGCGAAATGAGCGGGAGCTCGAGCGGATTCAAAGAGGGGACCAGGTGGGCGGGGCGTTGCCATGGCGGCGGGGCCCGCCGCGCCCTGAGGGAGCCCTGAGGGAGCCCTGAGGGAGCCCAGGCCCCAGCGCCCCGCGGGCAGCGGCGGGGCTGAGGAGAAGCTGGCAGCATCGCCTCCCCCGGTCCCCCCGGCTGCCGGGGTTCCTGCCGGCCTCCCCTTGTGTCCCCTGGGGGCGGCCTCTCGGGGGCAGAGCCTGCGGCAGGGTGCCCTCACCCACCAGCTGCCTCCGAGGCGAACCCAGGCGCCGTCCCTTAGAGAGGTGAAGGTCTCGGCATACAGAAACAAATACACATGTATTGAACGATCAGTATCTGCGAAGGCGGGGAAGAAGGGCGGGCTGCGGGCTTTGGTCTGCAGGAGGAAGGCCTGCTGCTTTCCCTTGGCTTGCTTTTCGAGGCATCTGGCTGCTTTTGGTCGTCCAACCCTGCTTTCTGCAGTTAATTTCTTTGGTTTCTGCTTTTTTCCAGGTCGGCCAGCAAGTCCACAATCTCTGCAAAACACAAGGATGGCGTTAATCAAAACAGAATATTTGCTGTAGGATTTCTTTTTCCTTCCGATAAGAAGATAGCTTTTCCACACTGATAACAACCAGGACATGCAGTCCCTCTCTCCTCCCGCCAGCGCAACTGGGCAGCCGTTGGGGGACAGCCCCAAGCAGACACAGGTGAGTACAACCCAAAGACAAGCAGCCATGTATACAGAGAGATGCCTGGAAACGGCTGTGAGAAGACATCCTTCCAGCTCAGCACCACGCAGGCACGGCTGGGCGTTGGATTAGAGTAATAAAGACGTGCTGTATCCTCAGTGCAGCTTTGCACAACGTCTCTGGTGACTTTTTGGTGTTTTCACTTCAGCCGGGGTGAATCCCTGCAGCAGGGTCTGCTGGGGGAGCTGCTGTTGGGATGTGGAGGCACGGAGAGCGTGGCACACGGCAGGAGCTGGGTGGTTTCTTAAGCACAGTCTCCATTCCATGTATGGAAACCATCTCCATGAGATGGGGCGGCTGGGTTTGAAGGAAACTCTCTCCCCTTGGAGAGATGAACTGAGGGAAGGGTACAATCTCTGTGCTTTCAAGCACACCGGAAAAGTTCCTCTGTCTTTTCCTGCTGTTTCTGTTAAATCTTCCGATGGAGACCAATTATTTATCTGATCAGACCCAGACCAACTTCAAAGACGGTGAAATCTTCCCTGCCACGGAGCAATTCCCAAGATTGCAATCTATCGCATGAAGCCCAAGGCAGGAAATGTTGTGCACTGTGTCGTGGCTGCTCCTTCAGCTTACAAGATCTGCAGAACCTGAGTGGGGATTAACCCACACACCCCTGCTCCCAGTTCCGCACTTGTCTGAGAGAAAAAGTGTTCCCTCATGCGATGCCAAGTGAACAGCCTGGTGTTTATTATCAAGGCATGGATAAATGCTAACTGTACGAACCCTCACACTACAAGAGAGAGGACCAGTATTAGGGGACTTGTTAGCATAAGAAGGTAGGTCAAGGAGGGATCCCGAAACACAAAGCCAGACAAATTCACATCAAAAATAAGGGGCAAACTGACCCCTGAAGCAGCTGATCGAGGGATACAAAGGGCCTGTGGAACAGGGAACAGATGTCCAGGACACTTACCCTCGGCAGAAGGGCGTTGCGAAGGGTCAAAGGCCCGGCACTGGTCAATGATTCTCCGCAGGTCTTCGGGACAATCTTCCCCAACAGGTTCCCGGTAGTGGTCATTGCAGATTTTCTCCGTGATCTCCTGGGGAGTGCAGCCTAGACAACACGCGTGTAAACAGGAATGTCAGGACAGAGCTCTGCTGCCACAGGAGGGTGCTGGCGAGGAAACCCGATGCAAAGCTACGCCAAGAGCCTTCCTGCAGCCTATGGCATGGAGAAGCCAGCAGAGAAGCCACCCAAACTGTGTCTGCAGTGAAGCCCCCGCCCCATATTTGGCATGACACTCTTGGGCTCCAGTGGAGCAAGGAGAAGTGTTTATGCTTCAATGCACAGGAACATCAAATAGAGACAAAAACTACTTGCATGTTTGTGGTTTAAGCATGTCGCTGAAATGCTTTACTGCATTGGAGTCCCAGAAGACGCCATGAAGCTGTTGTGCAGAGCCAGGCACACCAGGCACTGCCACTGGGACATGCATGCCACGGGATGCTCCAGGAAGGAGCAGGGAGCATCCAACGCCAGCCAGCAGCCCCCCCGGGCCGTGTGTGGCTTTTACATAGGGGACCAGATACTTCTGTCTCACCTTCAAATGGGATTTTGGAGGTTGCAATCTCCCACAGCACGATCCCGAAGCTGGAAGGAGACAAGCAAGAGTCTCAGCATTGATCCTACCAGCTTCTACTCCTTCCTAACGGAGGGGACTGTCAGGCTATGCCAACAGCAAACAGCTGCTTATGCATCCGATTAAACCTGTCCTTCTTCCATAGCTCAACAGCTACCCTGCCAGACATCTGCCTGCTTACAGGCATCTGTCCTGGGAGGGACAGACACACCTGTATATTTCACAGGGCCTCTTGTAGGGGTAGTTGATGTCTTTCAGATTCTCAGGGGCGACATAAGCCAACATAGAGACTTGTTTCCAGTTCTTCTTGGCTTTCCTCTTAATGGATGACTCCGTTTCACACAGCTCAAATCCCGACAGCTGATTGAGAGAATGAGAGAAAGGGAGAAGTGGTTGAAATGCAGTCTGCAGAAACCTGTGGCACGACTGGGGACTGCCTCAAGCTAGAGAAAACGGAGCAAGGTGCCCTGGGCAGCAAAGGTTGGCGTGCAGCCACATGTGCTGCCTGGCACGTGGCTCTTTCTGCAAGTGAAACCATAGGTGGAGGCAGGTGAATTGCCCTAGCGTCAGCTCATCCCAGGGTGGATGGCTCAGAAACGCTCGCTTTGCTGATGATAAAACAGAGATAAGGAATTGAGATGTTAAGTGTCTAAGATGACAGGGGTGATGACTCTACCCCAGGTGTTATCCTGGACCATCATAATTGCCTTTGGTGTTGGTGGGGGAAGATATCCACAAAAACATGCAAATCTCCCAAAAGCTTCCCACAGTCCTTACCTTCACACAGTAATCCCCGGCTACCAGGAACTTGCTACTGCAGATGCAGCCATGGAGTCGGGACTTCTCCTCCGTCTGGTGCAACCTGCAGCCAGACAGAACCAAGGGCTGGTGAAGGACCCACCTTGAATCTCCCTCTCTCCATGTAGAGGATGGACCAACATGCACCTAGAGAAGCCAGCAGTTCTCTGCCTGTCTTGGTGGACCAATCCTGCCAAGTCAACCTTTCCAGCAGGTGCTGAAAGAGCTACTGTGGGCAAAATAACGAGCCTTGCGGATGAGCAGGACCCGTAAGGAGAACTGGCCGTGCTGTAGGGTGCTCCGGAAGCTGCCTTATGGGTGTGGGGAAGAGGTTTCTCCCTTCCAGGCCTTTGCAGGCTTGAAGCCAGATGTAGAGACCAGTGACCAGGGGACATGGGTGCTACTGCATCCAAACCCACCGCCTACCTCTTCACCAGCCTCCCATCCCAGTGTCCCAAGGTGGTGGAAACAGTGTCTAACAGGATACCACTGCTTACTGAGAGATACCAGGAAGCTAAGCATGGCCTGGGGGCCATCGAGTGGACTTAACACAGAATCACAGAATGAGAGGGGTTGTAATGGACCTCTGGAGATCATCTAGTCCAACCCCCACCAGAGCAGGTTCACCCAGAGCAGGTTGTACAGGAATGCATCCAGGTGAGTTTTGAGTATCTCCAGAGAAGGAGACGCCACAACCTTTCTGGGCAGCTTGTTCCAGTGCTCTGCCACCCTCAAAGTAAAGAAGTTCCTCCTCATGTTTAGATGGAACTTCTCACTGCTTTAGGCAGGAGCTCACCTGTAAAGGCCTCTGGTGGCTCCCAGGGCCATCCGAATGCGGACCTCCCAGGAGAGATGCTGTTGCTTGGTCAGCACATCTCGCAGCGTCCCATGCTTACAGTACTCCATGACGATGGAGAAGCAGGGGCTCCCATCTGCAAGGCAAAACCTTGAGCATCCTGCCTTGTGCCACCTCTTGGGAGGGGACCACGACAAACCGTCTACCAGCAGCTAGCGTTGGGGACAGATGGGGAGGGAAAGGGTGACATTAATGTGACACCCCCTACCTTTCTCCTCAATGCAGATCCCATACATGCGCAGGATGTTCGGAGACTCAAACTTCTTCAGGGTCTGAATCTCCTTCTCAAAGATGTCTCTCACCTTCCTGCAGAAAGGGACAGCACGGTGAGGTCCACAGAGCAAGGCATGACATGGCACCATATCCTCCTGGCTGCCCCATGTCGCTCCTGCCCAGGACAACTCACGCCGGGTCCGTGGTCAGCGGCCTCTTGAAGGTTTTGATGGCAACGGGGTACTTGAGGTACTCGCCCTCATAGAGGTCATAGCTCACGGTGCCCTGCAGGTGTCTGTAGAAAGTGAGCTGGTCCCGCTCAATCTCGGTGATGTCTTCTCTTTTACCAACATTGACCTTCTTCAAGCCTGCTCCCACCATGAGCCGGGAGGGAATGAGGGACACGTTAGGTAGGGCTCAAGGTGAAAGGACATGGTGCACAGGGTGCCTAGAGGTGCGATACCAACTTACGCTCCATCTCACGCACGATTTTGTTCAGCTCGCTTTGCATCCAGTCTACCTTGCTCTCCATACATTGTCTGTCGATGTAGATCTCCCTGGTCATGTCTTCAGGCTCCTCGGTACCTGGGGAGAGAAACGTGCAGAGGTGGGGATGCTGGATGAATGTGCAGGACTGATGCGGTTAGTTTTTCTTGTGGTTTAAATGTCCCTTTGGCTCTCCTTGGCCACGGCCATCAAGCCAAAGCTGGGCAGCAGCTGGGGAGAGGTGCCAACTGCAGTTCTCTGGGAAAGAGAGTTTGCTAAATGTACACTCACTTGCGATCACCTGGTCCAGGAAAGCCCTGTCATCCCTCAGATCCTCGGCATCCTGCCTGCGACAGGTCTTCGCCTGGAAAGTCTCCAGGAAAGCCTGCTTCTGCTCTGCCTGCAGCAGGAGTGAGAGCCCCTGGGCAATGTCCTCCAGGCTCTCATTCACCCAGACGAACTCCTCGCCGGCACTGTGGGCTCTCAGGAACTTCTGGATCCAGCTGGTCTGGCTGTATTTCATCACCAGTTTCTGGGCATCCCCCAGTGCCCGGAGCAGCTTCTTCAACAGTTCCTCTTCCTGGTGGGAGATGTGCTTCGGCGGCTGAGCCTTGAGGATCCTCACGGGCTCCAGCAGGATCTGGATGCGCTCCACGAGGCGCTGGCACTGGTGCTTACAGCACTTCACCTGCTCGAATTGGGCGTGGATGGCCTGGGCCACGGAGAAGATCCTCTCCACAATGTCCATGCTTGCAACAAAGGGCTTGACCGCTGGGGACACGGGCTGGCAGTGTCTGGTCAGGTGAGCTCTGGGCATCAATCAGAGATCAGACGGATGCAGCTCTTCCACTCCTTCCACCCTAAGGAACAGCCTTAACATGGCACGCCACCCTCCAGGTCTCCTATAGCCCCTTATATCTCCTCCAGCTGTTTCACCCAGCACCGCCGCCACTCGTGCAGACCAGAGCAGGCTTTCGCAAACAGACATCCGTAGCGGCGGTATTGGCACATCTCGCTCCGCATTAGCAAGAGATGTTTTGGCTTGATTTATGTAAATTAATTTAGTGTTAGCCATACCCAGAGAGCTTACACACAGATGAGCAGGGTCAGCGATGACCCCAGGAGCATCCCCCGGGCAGCGGTCCCCAGCACCAGCCCTGTGCCACCCTGGGGTCCTGCCCACAGAGACTACATTTTTGACCACAAAGATCCGTTTTCATTTCTGGCTGATATCTCTCTCTGTTATCACCCATCTAATAAAAGCTTTCATGCCTTCACAGCCCCGGCATCCCTGACTTCTCCATATTTTCTCCCTGTAGCCTTGTATTGCCCGCTTAAGATTTTAAATCAAACTCTTTCTATGTGCTCAGCATCCCCGCAGGGATGGTTCCTGCTCCCCAGCCTGCGTCCAGGCAGCAGGGACAGAAAACTGCCCTGGTTGCGGGGAAATTAGCAGCAGCCACCTGTGCCATTGACACAGCCAGCCCTGAGAGAGGTGTGCCAGGCTCTACCAGCTGGAAACGAGACAGAAACGCACCCAGAAACAAGCTGCAGCCACTCTCGCTTCCTCTTCAGGCTCCCTCCAGCACGGCCCCAAGGAAGAAGTTCGTCTGCTTGCTAAGAGAAATCAGCTGGGTTTACCTGGCCCCACTTCGCTCGCCTCCGCCTCGGCTGCTGCCTCTGCTGACTGGAGAGGCACGGCAGGATGAGCGCAAGTTTATAGGGTGCTTTCCCCAGCCGCTGCTTCCACAGGCACCGGAAGGGGCATTGTGCAACACGCCACGGCTTCCCACGCCACCCCAGCTCCCCATTCTCAGAAAGTTGCTCGGGGTGACGGAGAAAGGGGCCAGGTGGGTTGTATCCCCCCGCCCCGTGCTGCCTTTTGCTAACTGGAAGAAGGAATTGCCTGCAGGAATTGCATCAGGAAGAAGGCGATGGGGGAGGCTGTGCTCCCATATTGACACTTGCTGCTATTTTGAGCACCCCAACCCCTTCTGCTGTGCCGCCAGCTCCAGCAAGGCTTGCCCAGGGCACTGTAATACCCTCAGCATCAGCTCCGAGCCTTACTGAGCTTCCCGCACCGGGCAGCAGGACCCCCCAGGGTACACCTGTCCCTCCCCATCCCTGCAGCCCCAGGACCCCCCAGCACCAAAGGAAGTGCTGGAAATGGCGCTTGACCTCTGCCGGGAGCGCAATAAGCTTTACGGCTGGCGTCGTCAGAGGGCCAGGCTGATCTTGGGAAGCACAGGGCAGCACGTGATACTGTTGCCCAACTTCGGAGAAGTGAGCAGCGGCTCGGATCAGCTTCCGCTTACCGAGAGCCCTGGGGTCATGCGGGTTTGCCGCAGTTCCCCCCTGCAAAGAACATCTCCCTTGCCCTCATCGACGGCATGGCTTTCGTCAGCATGGGGAGCCGGGAAAGGTGACCGCAAGGTACCGCGGCACCAAGGGCCATTGGCGCCTGGGAAGGGATGCACCGAGGGTAGGAGAACGTGGGAGCAGGCCCGAGGGACACTTTTGCCAGACCCTTTTTAAAAGGCTTTATTTTTCAAAATATACAGTTTATTTACAATTGTAGTGTCTACAGTTTTACATATAACTTTATTCCAAACCTTTAAATATCCGCAGTAAACATTAGAAAAAAAAATAATCACAGGATCAGGAAAAAAAGGCATCTCGTAGCAATTCTGTTCATTGGAGTTTGAGTTTCAAGTAGCCGATGTCTACAAAACCCATGAACTTGATAAATCTGGCAGAGAGATACGGGTGCACTGGTTAGAAAAAGTCAAAATCCAGACCTGCGGGATCCCCACCCCAAGGGTTGCAGGCCAAGAAAAACCTGTGCTGGGATCGGGAGAAGGACCCGGGATACAAAAGCCCTTCAGCGCGAGTTAGGTGACAGGGTTAACTGCAGTGTGTTGGGCACCCCGAGGAAGGGGCACCCCAGGAAGGCCAGAGGCTTGGGGGGGCTCCGGCAAGGTGCCGGGGCGAAGGAGGGAAGGCGGCATTGGGCACTTCATCTCTCGGGCAGCAGACCTGCCCGTGCATCCGTGACCTGGAGCAGGAGGGCAGCAAGGAAGGGGCAGGAGCCCTGCAGGGAGCCCCGCAACCTCCTCCTTCCCTTTCCCCGCATCCTCGCCCCCCCGTCCCCCTTGGCAGTGCCCCAGCTGGACCACAGCACACCACAGGGATGCTCTGGTGTGGGGCCACCGCTGTGGCCACAGCCCCCCGTAAGGGAGCAGGGGGCAGCCGGCCTCATCGAGGGCTGGGGAGGGATGCCAGTCCCTGCCCAGGAGGGATGGAGCCAGCAGCCGGGCGCTGTGCCAGGGCCGTCAGTCCTCTTTCTCGAAGGTCTCCTCAGGGATGAGCGTCCGGAAGGGGTGATCCCAGAATCGGGTGCTGATTCCGAAGCCTGTGGGCAGGGGAGAGCGCGCTCAGCCCGTGGCACTGCCATCACCAGGATGGCGCTGGGGACAGGATGCAGCTCGCTCGATGTTAACCGAGCCAGTGCCACCATTGCCAAGACCAGCAGGGCTGGGAGCAGCGGGCACGTGGATGGGATGGGACGTCACCCAGCTGGGTGCAAAGGTGACGATGGCTGACAGCGATGCTGGGGCCAGGCAGTCGCTCCGGAGAGGCTGACGAGGGAGGAGTGCCCGTGTTTCGGGGGAGGGAGAAAGGCAAGGCGAGGAGGAAGAGCAGAGGGAGCTGGCTGGGCCATGCCACCAGCCCCACGGATGATAGCTTATCTGAATGGGGCATTTTCTCCTAGGAAACTGGGCAAAGGGCAGGTTGAGCAAGCGCCAGGCTGGGGAAGGTGTGAGGCGGACCCGGGGAAGCCCAAGGCCTCACCCTGCGCCCGCCAATGCCTGCCGGCAGGAGGAGATGCTGCCGCGGGCAGGGACGGGCACCCACATCCCGACGCCTCTGCCCCGGCATCCCCAGGCAGCATTGGTGCCCGCCGGCGAGACAGGCTGCTGCCTTCACCCCCATGCCGCACCGGCTCCCCATCCTCAACCTGGGGGCTGAGAAATGCGCCCCATGGGGCTGCAGCACCAAGTATGTTGCTTCCCCAGCGACACTGCTCTTGGGTTTCCCCACCCCAAATCCCGAACGCCAAATATTTCGGAGCATCAGCTGCACACACGCAGGCAGGCTGGGCTTCGACAGCCCTTGCCCCCACCGGCACGCACGGGAAGGGCGGCGCTACCTGATTTTTGGTGTTCAAAGTGGTGCTTGACGTGATAAGCCTTCAGCCCGTACAGGTAGGTGCCTTTCTTTGGCGAGCCGTAGTGGAGGTAATAGTGCATCATGTCGTAGATGACGTAGCCACAGAGCCCCCCGACGAACACCGAGAGCCCCAGCACCTCGGGCAGCAGCAGCCGCAGGATGCCGTAGAAGAAGCCGATCACCAGCGAGGCCGGCACGGGAGGGAAGACCAGGCGGGAGCTGTCAAAGGGAGACTGAAAGCAGAGAAGGACGGTGGGACAGGCAGCTCCTAGCTCACCCCACGTCCCCCAGCCCCCAGAATATCCCTGCCAAGCACTGGGGACGCCTATTTGGGAAAAGCCAACACCAAAATGGCCCCCAGAAACCCTCCCCAAAAGATGTACCCGGCGGCGAGAGCAGCCCCTCGCCCAGGCAGAGGTGGCCGGGCGGCTGGTGGCTTTGGCTGGCAGGTCCCCGAGCTCCACAGGGACGTTTCCTCCAGTGAAGCTAGAGGGAGCCCATGGCTTTTTTTGGTCTTCCCCCTCGCCCAACCGGAGATTGCAGGTTTAACTCCAGCTCCTCTGAGCCCGTCTTGCAGCCCTCGCCGGTATTAGGTAAGGGCCCCGCTTGGGGCGAAGATGCCACGAGTCACGTTGAACACGCACAAACAGGCTCCGCCTGAGCAAAGGCCACCGTTCCCACGGCCCGGCGGGCGCCGGCGGAGGCGTAAGCTGCAACTCACCTTGTGATGCTGCCCATGCAGCAAGAAATGCAGGGTGATGAGATAGTAGTTACTAGCGGGTGGCTTCATGTGGAAGACAAAGCGATGGATGAGGTACTCTAGCAGGGACCACAGGAACATTCCCAGGAGGAAGATGAAGGGGAAGTAGTATTTGTGGACAGGGATGGAGTACTCTACACAACGAGACGTGCAGCGGTCAGCAGGGCAGGCAACATGCGGGTGCTCTTATCCATCGTCATCCTCCCGTCGGCATCCGGGTGAAGCTCAGCTCTCCCTCCCTCTCACCTCTCGTCTGCCTCCTGCCCCGGGCTTCCCCAGGGAAGCTACCTTCCCAAGCACCGCTCCGAACCACGTTTTCCTTTCATTCCCTTTCATTAATTTACACTTTACAGAAATGGTTGGCTTCTCGCTGCCCCAAGGAGCCAGTGACAGGGGGTTCCCTGCATCCCAGATGCCGGTGGGGGCTTGGATGTGCACACCAGGGACAGCCCTGTCCTTACAAAGCTGCTTCGCCCACCAGAACAAGGAAGAAGGGACCTTATCTGTGCAGGCAGCACTCGTGAGGGTTAAACAGTGATGCTGGCATATTTTTTTTTTTTTATTTTTGGGGAAAAAGAATAGGTTTGTTGGGCACTTTCCCCCGCAGAGCATTTTTCAGCCACCTCCTCCTTTCAGGGCCAGCTGCCAGCCCTGCGTATTCTCTAGCAGAATTCGGATCCCCCCCCAAACCTGTTCATTTCTGGGGAAAAAAAAAAAACAAACCAAAACCAAACCCCTTGGCAGCAAGGTGCCGAATGCCGCAAGGAGCCGGGGGGGTGCCGGTGCAGCGGGCGCTCCACCCCGCAGCCGGGCACAGCTGGCACCGGGTGGCACCTTGCAAAAAAAATAGGGAGCCCAGCAAAGAAAAAAAAAAAAAGCACAACAAAGACAGCCTGCCCCGGCCACGCTTGTTATTCCCGGGGGAGCAGACAGTGGGAGATTCAAGGGCAGGCGCTTCGGGCAAACAAGCCCCGCACTGTGCGACGCCGGCGGCGCTGAGAGCCGGGTTTGTTCGCCCGCTGCGCCGGCATTCAGCCACGGCCCGGGGTGGGCGTCAGCGGGGGGTGGCATGCACCGCAGCGCCGGTGGGGTGGGTTTTGGGGATGGAGGGAAGGGAGGCAAGAGGGAGCGGGCTGCACCCTGGGCCAGCGGGCTCCGTGTCCCCATCAATCCCCGCCGGGGGACCGAATCGTGTGGGTGAGAGGAGGGGATGGAGGTGGGCGAGCTCAGGCTTTCCAGCAACGCAGGCGGCTTCGTGCAGGGACATGCCGGTGGCCGCGGGGAGAGGGGCTCACCCGCTGCTCTTCCACGCGGTTCATGGTGCGCATGCACGGAAGGAGGGATGGGGAAGGGGTGCAGAGGTCTCCCCCCGCCCACGGCTGTCCTGCCCCTGGATCCGAAGCGGGGGACAGCGAGCCGAGCCCAAAGGCTTTGCCGCTGCTGGTACCTGTGGTGAAGGAGGAGAAGAGCCTGGTGTTGCCCTGGGCGAGGGAGGTGTAGCTGACCCAGCTGAGATAGAGCACCACTGGAGCCCACACCATGAACACCACGTACCTACGGGGTAGAGGGAGATGTCAGAAGGAGCATCCCGTGGGGTGGTGAACCACCCCCCCTCCCCATGGAGGCACTGGCCGGGGCACGGCGCAGACCCCCGGGGGCTCACCACGCCGTCTTGGAGAGGGACTCAAGGAAATCCGAGTGGAAGAGGCGGATGGGCCGATCCACAGGCTGGTGCACCCACTCGTCGTACTTCTCCCCCAGGTAGCCCACCTGCCACAGCAAGGGCTTCTGCCAGTCCACCAGGTCCTGAGGGAGCAGACAGTGATTGTACCCCCATGGGACCCACACACCGCCCCGGTATCGGGCACGAAGCTGCACCGCAGCTGTGGCATTTCGGGCTGCAAACCCTTTCCCACGCCCCACAAGTGGCTGCGTCTTGTTCCAAGCAGCCCTGAGCTCCCTGCAAGCACCGGCGCGGCGCAGACAGGCAGAGCCAGACACACTTCAGCCCCATCTACCCACAAACGCGGGCTGAGCTCGACCCCGTGCCACCGGGTACCTGCCAGCGGGTCAAGGTGAAGGCGGCTGTACCCAGACCTAGCTCAGCATCAGGCCCTGATAACCAAGGCTCTTTCCCCTCCCCAGGAGCTGCCAAGATTAGATAGCAAGCAGCGATACTCCCCGCTCGCTAGCCATGCCAGCGAGCCGCTGGTAGGACACGGAGCACGTCCCCGTGGCACTGCCCCGGCCAAGGGCTTTTCTCCTTGCGGAGAGAACGCATGGAGCCGCCGCAGCCGTCCGAGCGCACCGGCAGCGAGGAGCGAAGCAGAAAGGGATGGGGAGCAGGGATACAGGATGGGAACACAAATGCCAGTCGCTGCTCCAGTGCATGGCTGCATTCAGATGGCTGCAAGAGGAAGAAGGGACCTGTGCAGGCGCGCATGTCTGCACAGGACGAAAATAGAG
Source organism: Gavia stellata (assembly GCF_030936135.1). NCBI lineage: Eukaryota > Metazoa > Chordata > Aves > Gaviiformes > Gaviidae > Gavia > Gavia stellata. The sequence goes on from NC_082608.1 coordinate 2,379,371, forward strand.
AGACCCAACCGGCAGCACCGCCTCTGCCGCCGCTCAGCATCCCCAGACGCGTCTTCTGCTGGCCTGGCCAGATAAGGTGGTTTCTCAGTCCCACCCCTGCTCCAGGACAGAAACCGCGCTCGCCCAGCCAAGCCCCGGGCCTGGCAGCTCTCCATCAGCCATCCTGCGCCACGCAGCACCGGCGCGGCAACCCAGCACCTGGGGCTGAGCCGGTGGTCATTTGGCAGTGGTGGCGACGGGGGACGGCTCAGCTTGGGGCATTTCAGGGCAAGGAGCCGAGGGTGGCCGTGGGCATTTTGGGGGCTCTGCTCCGGGCAGGGACGGACGCGATCACCCAGGAGGGGAAACAACCCCAGCCCGCAGCGGGTGCATGCGATGGGAATGGAGACACCCTCCATCGGGGAGGTAGGGGAAAAGTTAGAGCAAAAAGTTCACTTTGGGATGGCAGATTCGCTTTTAAAGGCCATCAGCAGCAAAATATTAAGATAGGGGGTGAAAGGTGTTCTCCTGCTCAAAAAAACCCAAAAAATCCCTTTGCAAGGTAAAAGCACGCTCACTGACGAGCCGAGGCTGTGCAAGGCACTGGGCCAGACGGTGCCGTGAATGGCAGGGACGTCCAAAGGCACCTTGGGGACGAACGCCTGCTCCTGTGGCATGCTCGGAGAGTAGCTGGCAGGGCAGGGAGCACCGTGCATGCACGGGAATTGCCCTGCCCGGGCCGGGGGATCCCGTAGTGCTCATTATGGGTGCTCAGTCAGGAGGAAAAAATGAAAAAAAAATAAATACAGCAAGAAAAAAAAAATAAAGCAAGCAAGCAAGGTGCGGCTTGGCAGCACGTCCCGCTCGAAGGGCACAGCTGCTGTCAGAGAAAGCCATCTCCACCCACACCGCCACGGCAGAGCCTCCCAGCGTGGCCACGCCTGGGCAATAAAGCGCGAGCGATGCCGTCTGCGCCGGGAGACAAGGCAGGAGCAGCTGGATCAGCTCATCTCCCTCCCAGCATCCCCCCCATCCCGGGGGTCAGCAGAAAGCCAGTGCTCCTGCAGGGAAAAGGAGACCTAGTCTCGGCCGGGAACCCTCCGGCAAACACTGTGCCGGAGAAACCCCCCCGGCTCTTACCTTCTCCACATCCACCGTTTTACAGCGGGGATCCATCCGCTTTGGGGTCTGGGCTGCAGCGTCCACTGCCTTCTCATCCACCGGCTCAGGGTGGCTCTGAGAAGAGAAGGAAAGCCCTGCGGTGAAACGCCGGCGGCAGATGCGGTTGGGGACGGCGGTGGCTGTGCCACCCAGGGGCACAGGCAGAGTGAGCTCGCACCTGCCTGCTAAATAAATAAGGGAAAAAATCTGATGAATTTAAGTCAGTCAGTTCCTGCAGAGCAGGTTCCCGTGGGATGCGGCTGCCGGTGAGCTCCGCTGCACTTTGAACCCGAGCATCGCATGCTCGGGTCTTTTTGGAAACCTCCCCCCAAGCCCGCTTTTCGGACCACCCCACCGCACGCCCAGGAGGGCACCGGGTGCCGGCGCTTCGGTGTTGCGAAGCGGAGTCTCCCGGGCCCTCGACCAGCGTTTCCCCTCGCAAGCGGGCAGTGCCGTAGCGCAGCTCACCTTCCCGCAGACCAGCCGCCCGGCGAGCACCAGCCTGAGCCAGCGCCGCTGCCAGCGGAGCGAGGGGCATCGCCGGGTTAGCGCTCCCAACGCCGGTGCCGGGCTGCCTCCTGCCCATCCCGCTGCTCTCCAGCAAATCCCAACGCGGCGTTTCGGTCCCAAGGAAGCTGGGCTGCCAGAGCTGGGGAGCGTGGCATGGCCGGTGCGGCCACCCTGGCTCCAGGCACGGGGGGAAAACGCAGCGGGAGGGAGCTTTCCTCGGGGGGAAAAAGGCAAAGTGCCCTTTGCTGGGGACCCTCACCACAGGCTATGCAAGATGGGGTGGGGGTTTGGTTTTGGCTAGAGAGGGCACGCCGAAGCCCAGGGGACGCGCTGGTGCGGCGGCGGCAGGATGAAGCCCAGGCTGCGGTCCCGCTGCCAGGGCTGGCTGAGAAACAGGAGAAACCTGCCTTGTCTGATGCTTGGAAGCAAACGCGCCGCCGGCTGCCAGCACCGGCCTCCTTCCCATGGCCCTGCCAGCTCCGACGCCGGCCCTGCCGCCGGCGGGGGGCTCGGTGAGGCCGCAGCGTGCCCGTGCAAGCCCCGAGCCGGCCGTGCCCCCCGGCAGCAGCACCGGCAGCCCAGCGGCTCCCCGGGCAGGACGTGCCAAGCATGCCTTTTCTCCCGCTTTGTCACCTTGAGTTACCCATTAACCTGGCAGCAAGGTACGGCGCCGCGCGGCAGCCCGGGCACAGCAATGCCTGCCGGCGTTTCCAGCTGCGCCGCTTGCAGCGAGGAAAGGTTTTCTCCCGGCAGATGGATGCTCTCCCCACTGCTCCCTTGCGGGAATCGCATCCCTGTTGGGAACAGCCCCCTCCCCAGCAGCCGCAGGAGGAGCTGGGATGCAGGAGGACCGGCGTCACCTCACCGCGGCGGACAGGACTTTACTCCGTGCTGCGTTGGCGACGCCGAGGCAGGGCCCGGGTGCTGTTTGCCAACAGCAGGCACTCCTTGCCGGCCGGGCTCCCACCCCCTTTCCCGGGCTAGCCGGGCTTCAAGCCTCATCCCGCTGGTACAGAGCTGTGCTACCCAGCCCCGAGGCAGCCCCTCGCCCGGGGGAGCGGGCAGGGCAGGGCTTATTTTCAACCAGGCTGGACTTGAGCAGGCATCAATTTTACTGCAGGCAGAGCGCCGGCGCGAGCTGGTGCCGTGGACCACCACACCTCCCTCCGCGAGGGTCCCCACCCCTATTTTGGGCTTTGCGCGCTCCGTCCTTCAGCCAGATGTCCCGAAACCCCAGGGGAGGTGGGATGCCTTGAAATCCAGCCGAGGACGGTGAAAGTTGGTTTCACCTCCTCCCCGTGGGTGCTTTGGAAGAAAATTTGGCTTTAAGAGAGAGAGACGGCTTCTCCATCCCCTGAGAAATGAGCCCGTGCTCTCCACCTCAACGCTTGCACCGCAGCCTCGCCGGCGGCAGGAAGGATGCTTAAGAAAGCCGGGCTGATGCAACACCCCGGCACCTCTCCTCCCCTTTCCGAATTGTCCACATGCGTCCTAGTTGCCTGTCCACAGATGCCCGAGCACTGCGGCGTGGCCGGAGGCTTCCTCGTCCTCCCAGGTCAGGAGGCGGACGGGGTGCTCAGACCCCACCTCGCCGGCAGCACCCAGGCTGGGGAGAACGGGTGCCACCAGTGAGATGCCATCGCCTTGCATGCTACGGCAGCTCCCTTCCAGTGCCCAGCCTCACCCGAGTCACCTCCTCCTCCTCCTCCTCCTCTTCCTCGGCCAGGCAGCAGGAGGAAGGCTCTCCTCTTGTTCACCCTGGGGCTGGCACCGAAAGGACAGGTAGCCATGGCGCAACCGGGGCGAGAGCCATGCCTGCGTGCCCCGGCTCGCTCCCCGGAGCGGCGGCATGCTCCTGCCTGCCCTGAGCGCACAGGGGTCCCGGGGGGACCGAGCCCGGCCAGCACCCCGACCAGCGCTGGGGCTTCTGCCCGTCTGCCTCCTCCCCAAAATAAAAGGTGGGTTCGAAGGAGGCTGAAGGGGTCTTTGCGAGCGCCGGGCTCTGCCTGTCACCCATGGGTGATGCTGATGCATCCGAGTCATCCCCAGGCAAACAGGTCCTGCCAGGAAAGATGCGCAAGAGGCCTGATGTAACGAAGGGAAAGTTAACGCCTACAAAGCGCCGCCTTCCCATGCTGCCGCCCCGGCAAGCGGCAGCACCGGCGAGGTGCCGGCTCTCCTGCTGGGAGGCAACAGGGCCAGACACCCAGGGCACGGCGTGATGCGGTGACCGGGTGACCCAGAATCCGCCTCCGAGCGCCCCGTTGCCCTGCGCGGGTCAGGCAGGGCCGTGGAGAGCTCAGTGCCAGTCCCGTGCCAGCTACGCCGCCCCGGCGCTGCCCCGCATCAGGGCTCGGGGTGCTAAAAGCAAAACAAAATCCAGCTGCCATAGGAGCAGGTACAGGCAGGAGGGACGGTCCAGCGCGGCGCCCGAGGTTCCCCGGGAGGCAGGCAGGAGGAAGAGCTGGGAACCTCCCCCCGGCCCAAGCGGGGCGATGCTCCCCGCAGACAGCCGCTCCGCCAGCGGCCCGCACCGTTTTCCCACCCGTGCCCATTTGCCCAGCGAGTCAAATCGGTAGGAGCCCTGCCGTGCTTCTGCATCGCCCCGGAGCCTCCAGCACCCTCACCGAGCTCCTGAACGGCTCCAATTGCTGATGTCCACACGGGACAAGCTGCACTGGCAACACAGGCTCAGGCACATAGCAGGAGGACACCCTGCGAGGCACAGGGAGCCCAAGCGAGGTCCCCACCCGTGGTGGCACGTTCCCATCCCACCAGCGTCGCGGTCCCCGGGCAGCGGCTGGCAGAGCCCCACGAGGCTGCGTCTCAGCCCATTAAACACGGGGTGCAGCAGGACTCTTAAAAGGAGGTTGAATTTAACTTGTTCTAATGATGATGATAATAAAAAAAGCCACTTCTTGTTACAACACCTCCGAATAATGCGCGAGCGCCTACGTCCAAGCGAGCTCGGGCTGGGACGGAGAGCCAGGGCAAGCCCGACACGCGGCGATGCAGGCGAGAGGAAGGGGAGGACACCAACCCCGAGAGGGATGGGGGTTTTACCGTGACTCAAGGCCACGTCACCCACCCGAAGAGGCTGTGATGAAAGTCTCTCATTGCTTAAATTGGAGGGGTAATTAGATGATCCAGTTTCCCTCTAGCAAGGCTGTTAAAATCCACTGTCTAGTTTGGGTAATTATCGCTTCTCGCTTTGATCTCCCCTATACCTTCTGTTTGCATAGATAAAAAGTTTGGGGGTTAATTTGTCTTTAGCCAAACGGGGCTGGGCGATGCAGAAGAGGGACCCGCGGCCGAAGGATGGAGCCGAGCTCCCCAGAGCTGCAGGAAAGGGTGCGGAGAGGCGTGCCGGCGGGATGAAGGCTGGGTCTCATCTTCCTCTTCGCCCCTCCTGCATTAATGTGTTTTTATCCCCTCTTCCAAAACCCTTGAAGTCCCTGGGCGTAAGCAGGGGGGATGCTGGATGCCTGCGGGACCACAGGCTCCCACGTCCCTCGGCACGGGGATGGCACAGCCCTGGGACCGCCGACGGGCACGGAGAGGCACCAGCAAAGCCATGGGGGCTCCAGAGCCGGACCGGGGCCACGCAACACCTCCTTCAAAGAGCTGCTTGGGGTACGCCTGTCCGAAAGCAGCCAAAGCAAGAACCCAAGTGCCACCGAGGGCGTCAACTCCCCCCATCTCCCTCCAAAGGGTGTTTTTGGGGGGGCAGCAAGTCCGGCAGAGCAGCTCACGCATCAGGTGCGTGCCGGACGCAGCACGGCCAGGCTCGCCGCGCAGCGGGCAGCAGTGTTTCCCTCCCCCCCCCCCACGTAACAATCCAGGACGGTTTATCTAGTGCCAGGTAGCGTCTGATCTCCCTGCGCCCCGGCGTTATCACGCCGTGTATTTGCATTGGGACGGTGGCAATTCCCCTCGGCGCAGGCTGCGGTGCGGGAACTCGTTTGTCCGGTACCTTCCCTCGCCCCAACCCGTCGGGCTCGTCACGCCTGCGAGGAGGCGGCGGCAACGAGTGTCCCAACAGAGGAGGTGCCATCGCCGGGATCCAGGGAAAGAACAGGCATCGCACCGAGACCGAACAAAGCCCCGTCTGTGGCGTTGCCACCGATCGGGGCCGAGGCTGCGCCGCGGGGAGGAGAACCAGAGAGCGCAAACAACCAGCTCGGAGGGACCGACCGGTCACCGACCCTGCCGGGATGGCCCGAAGGGAAAGCGGCCACTGGGCTGGCAAAGGGGGCTGGGCTGGGCCCACTGCTCCAGCATCCTGCGCCGGCGAGGGCCGGTCACCGGGGCGGCAGCGCCTGCCCGGTGCCACGCTGCCTCCTGGAAGTTCACCGGTGGTGGCGTTTCCCCGGGGCGTTTTCCCTTCCACCTGGGCAGCGGCTGAGCGCGGGGCTGGCGCGGCGGCGCTGAGTCACGGCCACCCTTGCCCTGCGCCCGGACAATTAGGGAGGTGGCTGGGCTCCTCTCCCCAGCAGCGGCTGCTCCTCGCCAGCAAGCCCCAGCACCCAGCGCCCCGGTCCCTGGCCAAGCGCTGGTGGTGACAGGAAGGGTGCCCTGCCCCATCGCCCACCCTGTGCCACATGGCCCTGCCGAAAGTGACACCAAGCCGCATGTCCCCGTCTCCCGCACCCCTCCAAAGACCCCGACACCTCCCCGCCGCGCTGGCACAGCGGGTCACCCATGAGCCCTGCCGCCCAGCATGGCCAGGGCAGGATGTGACCATGGGGTGGGACCCCATAGATACCAGGCTCTGTGCAGCTGGGACATGGTCCGTCTCAGGCCCTGGGGAGCCTGGACGCTATGCGTCTTGGGAACCCCCGCCCCATAGATGCTGGCAGCCCCACAGACTTCCCTGGAGCCAGCGTGCCCCACACACCCGGGACCTTTACACCTCAGGCACCATCCGTGCAGGACCCCAGGAGCTTCAAACACACCCTGCCCCGTACACCCCTCATGCCCCATACGCCCCAGACCCTCCACAGCCTGCACCCCAAGCGTCCTGTGCAGCTCAGACCCACACACACCACGTCCCACACACCTCAGACTTGGACCTGGGTGCCTTACACACTCCATATGCTACATGTGCCCCAAAGACTCCATGTCCTCTATGCTCCAGACCCTATACAGCCTCTGCATGCCCTGTATGGCTTGGGCCCTGAGAAGCCTGGCCCTAGGGTGCCCTACAGACCCCGTAGGGCTCAGACCCTGCACAGCCCAGAGCCAGGGTGCCCTATAGACCCTGTAGAGCTCAGACCGTGCGCAGCCCGGACCCGGGGTGCCCTACACACCCCGTAGGGCTCAGACCCTGCACAGCCCAGAGTCAGGGTGCCCTATAGACCTTGTACAGCCTGGACCCAGGGTGCCCTACAGACCCCATAGGGCTCAGACCCTGCTCAGTCTGGACCTGGGGTGCCCTATAGACCTTGTACAGCTTGGACCCAGGGTGCCCTATAGACCCATAGGGCCCAGACCCTGCTCAGTCCGACCTGGGGTGCCCTATAGACCTTGTACAGCTCGGACCCCGCTCAGTATGGACCCGGGGTGCCCTATAGACCTTGTACAGCCCAGACCCAGGGTGCCCTATAGACCCCGCGCAGCCCGGACCCGGGGTGCCCTACAGACCCCGTAGGGCTTAGACCCTGTGTGCCCGGACCCGGGGTGCCCTATAGACCTTATAGAGCCTGGACCCTGCTCAGCCTGGACCTGGGGTGCCCTATAGACCCTGCTCAGCCTGGACCTGGGGTGCCCTATAAACCTTATAGAGCCCAGACCCTGCTCAGCCTGGACCTGGGGTGCCCTATAGACCCTGCTCAGCCCGGACCCGGGGTGCCCTATGGACCTTATAGAGCCCGGACCCTGCTCAGCCTGGACACGGGGTGCCCTATAGACCTTATAGAGCCCGGACCCTGCTCAGCCCGGACCTGGGGTGCCCTATAGACCCTGCTCAGCCTGGACCCGGGGTGCCCTATAGACCTTATAGAGCCCGGACCCGGGGTGCCCTACAGACCTTATAGAGCCCGGACCCGGGGTGCCCTACAGACCCTGCTCAGCCCGGACCCGGGGTGCCCTATAGACCTTATAGAGCCCGGACCCGGGGTGCCCTACAGACCTTGTACAGCCCGGACCTGCGGTGCTCTGCGGCCCCCGCACGGCTCAGCCCCAGGGCAGCCCGCGCCTGGGGCACCCCTCGGCCCCCGCACCGCCCGTGCCGGTACCTGCTCCTCGCCGGGCTCCATCTCCCCCACGTAGTACTGCTCCAGCCAGCGGCGGGCGTTGGCCGAGTGCCGGTGGGG